>NC_134406.1:78908563-79216063 GCF_038048845.1 Mixophyes fleayi | reverse complement strand
TGTTGCCAAAACAGGTTTTTCCCCCACATCGCCCCCCCCAACAAAAAAAAAGCGCAGCAACAGCTGGTTTGGTTGACGGGCAACTCAGGGGTGATCTTCTAGGTTGTCTCTCTTACCACAAAGTTTGCCCTGGTGCTCCCCAACTCTTCTTCGTTACAGGAGCCCTGGTAACTGTGTATTTGTCGGCCAGGCTAGCAGCCGCTTGCGCTTAGGGTCATGATCCACAACCCATTCTATCACCTCAGCTGGGCACAGTATGAGGAACTGCTTCTGGAGAATAAGATCCTTTAGCTCATCATAGTCCAGTACCTGCAATCCCTCAATCCATTCATGCATCATGGATGATAATTGCGCCAGCAGCCTGGCATAAGTATCAGAGGGACTGTGCCTTGAGTCTCGGAATTTCTGCCGGTAAGCCTCAGGAGTTATGCTGAAACGAAGTAACAAAGCTTTCTTAATTGCAACATAATCGCCGTCCAGTTCCCGGGGAAGGTCTGCAAATGCTTCCATGGCTTTCCCTTTCAGTCCAGGGGTCAAATAGCTGACATACTCATTGGCGTCCAGGTCAAACTGTCGGCAAGTCCTTTCAAATCCCCTCAGGAATGTATCAAGGTCGCCGTCCTTTTCCAACACTGGAAATTGGTCGTGCTGACTGGCTGTTGAGCCTGACTAGTTCCAGCTGGTGTTCGCGTTCGGCTTGACACTCTGCAGCCTCCCTGTCTGCAGCAGCGTTGCATTCAGCAGCCTCCCTGTCTGCACGGCGTTCAGCAGCTTCCCGACCTGCAGCAGCGCGGCATTCGGCAGCCTCTTGGAGTTGCTGTATCAGCTGCAGTGAGGTTGCAGGGTCAGCATCCTTCGAAAGTTTAGAGCAGTATGAAGGTAACTGTCCAGGATAGGCTCCTCACTTGATTGAACAAAGGTATTTGTGGTAATGTCCAGTGCTGACTGCTAACCCGAAGCAGAGAGATTTTCTCCACTGCCTCCTCCGACTTTAGGTTTCTGATCAGCCTCCACAATTGCTTGAATCAGTTGCTCTCGGTTGCTGCCGGGGACAACAACAATTCCTCTTTCGGCACACAAAGCCAAAAGCTCATCCTTTTTCATCTGCTTATAGTCAGGGGCGATCCTGGAACTTACTCTTCCACTAAATAAAAAAAGAAAGAAAACAAGAAGGGGGAAGAGAAACTTTATGTGCAGTATGTCTTTTAAAATTTTGTAAGCCTTGAGTGTAATCTCTGGTCAATTAGAATACTGACTCTCTCTAGAATCACACACCACTAATTCACTTAAATTTTTATGATAAAAAGAAAAATGTTATAAATCCCACCAAGCTGCCAACCAGTTTGTCACGAACGCCCAGCATGCCCCAGATACAGTAATCTGAACAGGTGGCCATGACTGGCGTCACCTTAGTCACTTAGCAATAAATACACCTTTTCTGCCACCACAAAGGATTTATTATGGTGTCCTTACATTCACCAGAACCACTTATTAATGTTTCATACTTAAATCATATACACATGTAGCATGAGCCTTCCTGGGCTTCGCAAGTTAACAATGAATCAGGAGAATACACTAGCTTAAATTTATTTAATCTGAAAAATGGTTCCAAGGCTTAGCTACAAAAATTAATAACAAGACATACAATATATTTGCACAAATAAGTTTCAGAAAATAAAATAGGAAATAAAATCAGAGTCACTACTTACTAGTTAAGGCCTAATGTGTGAGGGAACACATGTGAGGAAAATGGGACATTTCAGTCTTGATAGACCCCATCATGAGAATGCACATGTTATTGTCTAAGTCAGAACATTGTAAACCTTTTTCCACATAGCTTTCACCCGCCACCTTTGGAGTGTAGCTGTCAATAAGGACAAATTGATCTCCCAAATATCACAGGACTTTCGAAGTGAGCTAAGGATGTCCTGAGATCGGGAATGTTCAAAGTACCTTGAATTCTCACCTCTGCTCGTTATGCTTCAGTGGCTAGATGGTTTACAACTTTGGGGCTTCAAACTCCTCCAAGATCCTATGTCTCCCTGGTCTGGCTATTTTCAACAGATTAATGACACTTGCATAAGTTCAAACGCATGTCATCTAGCAAAACACACGTTGAGATTACATTTCAAGGTTACATACAATATACGTTGTCATACATGAATTTAACAGAAAATAACAATCAGTCATTAGATATACAACATAGTCGTCACACTGCTGTTATAGTAACCAATAGGAAGCAGCTCCTGCTTATTTATCCATAGACTGATCACTTGAGGGAGCATCTGGTGGAATTTGGAAACTGTCCTTGCAGCCCCAAACCCTATTAAATCCCACCTGCATCCTTTATTTACTAATTAAAAAGAGAACTGCCTTCTATCAAATTTGATGCTATGCTCTGGGACTCCTTCAAACTAAAACTTTCAACTGCAATATCTCCTTTAACCCCCATCTGGCATAACCCGGTGTTCCCTCTCGGATCTGCCTCTACGATCCACCGTAACTGGTCTCGTGCAGGGCTTAAATTTCCAGTAGATTTTTCCAAACAGGGCCGCTGGCTTTCATTAGCGAATCTCCAACCCCAATCTCCGTCCCAAATCCTCAGCCCCTTTGAATTCTTCCAAATTCATCATTTCTTGCGATCCCTGCCACCAACCTATGTTCTTAGGGACCTTATTCCATTTGAATCTCTTTGTGGAAAACATCCCTTGGACAAGGGCATGATTTCTCAAATATATAGCATTCTTCTCACTTCTGCCCTTCCCTCTCCAAACCCTCATGAAGACGAGTGGGAAAAGGACCTTGGTCCTCCCCTGAATGAAGAGGCTTGGGAGGACATGAGACTGGGGATGGCTAAATGCTCTATATCAACTAAACTCAAGGAAACCTCTTACAAAATTTATTACCGTTGGTATTACACTCCCACAAGACTCCATAGAATGTTTCCCTCTTCCTCGCCCTGCTGTTGGCGGGACTGTGGCCAAAGGGGTACGATGTTTCATATTTGGTGGTCTTGACCGATTATCACCACCTTCTGGGATTCAGTCCATAGTTTCCTAAATACCCTTTTTGAATCCCCCATCCCGAAAGATCCCTGGATATTTCTTTTATGTTACCCTCCCCAAGACCTGGACAAATTCTCCAAGAAATTAACTGCCCACATCCTGACAGCAGCCAAATCACTCATAGCCCTTAATTGGAAAAAGACCTCCCCTCCAACCCTTTTGGCTCTCAAGAGGCAGATTTGGCACGTGGCCGCTATGGAGGAGATTACGTACTACCTCCACGATAGAGGCCACGTCTTCAGTCAAGTCTGGGTTCCATGGCTAGCCGTGGAACACACCTTCCCCCCTCAATGCTCCGCGTCCTCCGACCTGACCCATGTGCGATGACCCTAACTCTTCCCAACACATATCTCCCCCTCTGCTATAGGCTCAACACACCCTAATTACCCTCTAAATACTTACAGTGCTTATCTTTGTGGTCCTAGCCCCCTCACCCCTCCCCCACAATCCCTTTTGTTCCTACACCCATTTTATATTACTCTTTAAAAATGTAAAAACCGGTCATTTTTGTCTAAAGGTTTCCTAATATGCGATACACCACAATAACTGTTGTGATTTTACTGTGTATGCTACACAGTGTTATCGTTTTGCTGTCTGTATTTTCTTGATTGACCACTGAAGATAAAAAATTATAAGAAAAAAAGAGAACAAATATTTTTTTACCTGATGAATGGTAACCTTGCTTAACACTGACATCTCTACACTAACCCTGGAGTTGCAATAAGGAACAGCTAGGGACTGATGGACTTGGTGCACTGATTATAGCACTCTAGGCCTGTGCTCCAGGTGTCCATAACTAGCAATATCAAAATAAATAGTAACTGGCAGCTAGAAAATATGTGCCATGTTTATATATGAACCCAAAATATTAAAGCTTAAATCCAAATTAAGGATGACACTTGCAACATTGGACACTGATAAGGCATATCTATAAGCTAAAGTAAGCCTTTTGTCACCCAAATGCATATAAAGTTGATATTTCTGAGCATAACACTTCAAATAGTTTTTTGGGAAATTTGTAGAACAATCTAATATGAAAGCCAAGATCTTTCAGTTCAAATCCTCAAAGCCTGGTGTGATACATTTATAAATTATAGGTCTTCTGTGATGAAGATACCTATTCATGCTCTGTAATAATTATGGAGCGACTGTATGCTTTTCCTTTAGAACAGTACATCTAATTTGCATTCTGCTTCAAGCTATGATTTTTCCTTCCAAGATCTATAATAATCTAGTCCATTTAGGAAAATAATAATGTTTCTATGTGACTGTAATAAGTAGGCACCGAGATCTGACAAGTGAACAGTTTAATTCAGATTTTTTTATTCCTGTAATTTTAAACTATAATTATTTTTATTTGTATTTTTCTTTTCATCTAAAAAAAGGATCTGAAGGTCAGATGATTTTTTTTTATATGCAAATGCGCAATTGTAAATTGTTTATTTACTAATTAAAACGGTAAGTTTGGCGTAGTTATGTTTGCATTAAAATGCTATGCTGTGAAATGTTTTTAATGAGATGTGTCCTACAAATCTTATTTCTTGGAATGGTGTCTCGTGAGGCTTCCCATCCGTCAATCCTACAACTCCCACACTGCACACACTCGCACATTCTTATATTAATATCCTAAACCAGTCACACATACACATATGGTTGTATGTACAGATTGCCAATCTTTTTCTTAAAATATGCTTCAGACTAATCACATTCAGGTTCAGTAATGCTCTGTTACTGTTTTCTTTGTCAGTGCCAGTCACTCACACAAAGTCTCGAGATACCTCCTGTTCTTGATGTATCCTAAATGACCACACTTATTATTCGACACATTCTCTTCATTGTGTCCTTTGCTTACCGGCTTGTTCAACTGTTATCACTTTCTGCCATTTGTTGCTATATTGTTTATGAAAACTTAAATAAAGTTCTTAAAAAAAGAGAGAATTGACCTGGCTGGCTATAAATTAAATAATTAAATAAGGAGGTGAACCTAATTTTGTGGAAAAGTGCAGAAATAAGATTTATTTTTGTAGAGTGGGAATATTATAATGAGATTATGGGGTGGAGAGGGCACATTTTTAGGGGTGTTTCATTCCATGAAGGTCCATTCCCAAGCTACAATAGCTGGTTAAGATTGTGTTCCATCCTAGACTTTAATGAAGTAAAATAGTTACAATGAATAGTACGCTTAATCATTTGTGGGCCTGTCCTCCTGAAATACAGAGGATTGGTCAGGGTGGGCAGGACGGTGTGACACAATTTGCCTCTGCCACCAACGCACAATGCCTTAAATCACATTATTGCTATGGGTGTAATGACGTGATATGCTGCACAATTACATATTTTGCGTTATTGCACAGCAACGGGCGGGCTGTGATGATGCAAATCGTGTTTTTGTGCCATCGTCTCTGCCAACTTCTTCAGGTATCTGGGAGAATTGCAGACTTCCTAACACAATGGGCTGGCATGTATGCACATAGCGTACTGCTCAGCTCTTTTATGAAGCAACGTAAGCAAAAGTTCAGCAAGGACAGAAGTGACACATCACTTTAGATCAGGTAAAGTGCATTGCTTATTTTATGTAATATTTGATTGTGGCCTGTATTAAAATCATCACAATTATATTTTCCATACGTGGTGTTCCCTACAAGATTTAGGGGTAAATTTACTAAGTAGCCTCTTTTTTTTTCTTTTTCTTTTTTTGCAGTTTGTAAAACCACTGGCGATGTCTGTTTGGTGGTTTGCAAACTGCTAAATTGCATGTGGTTTAACCCAAACATTTATAGTCCCCCATTGATTCAACATAACCCATATGATAATATATATATATATTAAAAAAAACGTGGACGAGACACACTCGACATGAGGAGCTCCTTGTGCCAAATGAGTTCATCTCCGGTAAGCCTTCCTAATTAAGTACGTAACACCCCTTTTCCATTCACCACATACAAAGAAAATATCCAGCTTCTAGGTAGCCACTGCTCTACCACAGCTGCTAGTAAGGAGCTAGCTCCAGCAATGAATAGTGGAAAGCACAGACCTGACAACAACTATTTCTCCATGACTGACCCAACCGTGACAGACACTGATAATCCCATGCTGACAGACCTCCCAAATAGAATGTTTTGATCTAACAGTGAGTGGGGGGGGGGGGGGCACAGGAGGGAGTTCAGGAAAGCTTAGTCCTCTGATCTGGAGGGCATGAAGTACCAAGCTGGTAGTGGCCTTTCAGGGATGGAGGTTGAGAGTGTGACCTGACTGCTCACTGAGTGGCCAAGAAGATATAAGAGGATTGGCCTTTTCGGAGCATGTTTAACTAGTAGTTTCACAGTGCCTTAGGGCAAAACTATAATAAGTTGTCCACAACATACCTTTGGATGAACACTTGGAGAGGGACCAAATATTAAAGCACCTCACCTACAATTGAGTGTCAGATATTATCCTGACCTTCTGTAAGTCCTGTGGTGCTTGCCAATGGTGTGGATGTTCCAATGCTCACACTCCCTTAAGGTCCTTGACAGCAGCTGGTAAACCTTTTCAGATGGTGACTGTGGACATAATAGGTCCCCTGCCTGTTCCCAGTAAATATGTAGAGGTACATCCTCACCATACTGGATCATACTAGTAATTTCTGTCTCTGTCTGCAATCCTTGTGGAAATGGTATATGACACCTTGTTAGAAGTGTTTAGTAGAGTAGGGTTTTTAAGTGTGATCATAGCTGATCAGGGAACGCAATTAATGAGCAAACTATTTCAATCCCTTTTGGTAAAATGCAGTGAGAAAACTCCCTACCACCAACAACAAGCATTTCAGTGGAACTTTCAAGCAAATACTGTGTGAATTTGTGACTTTAGAGAAGGAATATAGGGTGTTGTACTTACCACACCTCTTGTTTGTTTATCAGAAAGTAGAGTGAAAGTCTACCGATTTCTCACTTTTTGAGTTGCTATATGGCCAGAGAATACAGGGACCCTTCAATATGTTCTATAGATTTAGGAAAGAGCGCTAACTACACTGGATACTTTTATGGTGGATTTGCAGTGTGGGTCAAAAATGGTTAAAGCAGATTATAGGACTCGTGCAGGATAGCCTCCTAACAGTGCAGACCAAGCCTAGAAACATGCTTAGAGGGTTCAGCTGCAGTCAGTGCTGAGGTACTCTGAGTAGTAGTTAATTAGAAAACCAGTCAGAAACTGTAGAAAATAGTGAGCATGTATGATAAATAGGGCAGGTGTTAGGAAAGATATGGTATGAAACTACCTGGTGTGAGGCAGAAACTTTTTAAGCTGAAGATGGGTTATGTAACTATTGAGACGTCATTGGTTATTTTGTGTGCTGTGAAGAAGTTTGCTTTATGTGTATGGCCAACACTGTGGGGACTGGTTAAAACCCCTTACTGCAGTGTGACCTAGAGCTTCAGATTTATGGCTTTTTATATTAGCTTTAAGCAAACAGGGCCACAGTGGTGCAGATCAACTGTCCTGACAAGAAGAGCTTGGGCCACCAAAATGACCCTCCTGGACAGGTAAGGGGGTCAAACTGGATTGGATAAGGGGATCAGGTGCTGGTCTACCCACCCCCAATGATGTAAACACAGTATGAAATCAGGGCCAGTTACCCTTGTAAACTGTACATTTTTAGTATATATATATATATATATATATATATATATATATATATATATATAGTATATATGTAATCCATAGCCTCTGGGGTCATCGTGAGTTACCCAAGACTTCAGGCTCTTCCAGTCAGGACAGTTGATATGCTTTGTTGTGCATTTTCTGATCTGACTTCACTAGGAAGGCTTTTTTATACTCCCAGTGCTGGCATCATGATTGACGTTGGGTGTGCCTCAGGCACTATATTAACCCGTCGCACTGACTGTCAGGTTTCTAAATTATTGTGTGCCCGTCACTGTATCTATCATTTCCACTGCTACTTATGATACATTGTGAACTAGACCCTTGGACTGTTCCTGACTATGATTCTAAGTTCTCCAATTGTTCACTATTATTGCACCTGTCATTAACTCTGTGTATCTGTCTATTCCCTGACTACCCATTTCCCCAGATCCTAGACTTATGAATTAACTATAAGTGTGTGTGTGTGTGTGTGTACTTGCATTCATATGCTTGTTGAACAGGACTGTAGCCTCCATGACTAAGTGTCGGTGTAAGCGGGCATGTGGATGTCCTCAGATGGCCATGATACAAAAAACTTTCCTTATGATTGTTATTATTTATTAATTTATGTATGCGGAAATGTGGATGTCCTCAGACAGTCAAAATACATGACACTTTCCCCATCTTGCAGTCCGTGTCTGAACAGTATGCAAAGTCAAAGTGCAAATGTTATGTGGTAACTATCATCATCATTTATTTATATAGCGCCAGCAAATTCCATAGCGCTTTACAATTGGGAACAAGCATTAATAAGACAATACTGGGTAATACATACAGGCAGAGAGGTAAGAGAACCCTGCTCGCAAACTTACAATCTATAGGACAATGGGAGTTTGAAATACAAGGGCATGTGCTACATCATATTACACAATGGACCAGCTAGAATGCAAAGGTAAAAGTATTGACTGGGCTGTGTGTGTGTGTGTGGCAATGTTGGTCAGGAGGTTGTTGTCTTGTGTTAGCTGTGTAGAGTGTAGTAATAGGGTAATCTAGGGAGATTAAGATGTTGGTTGAAGAATATAATAAGCTTGTCTGAAGAGGTGGGTTTTCAGAGAACGCTTGAAGGTTTGAAGACTAGAGGAAAGTCTTACTGTGCGAGGGAGGGAATTCCACAAAGTGGGTGCAGCCCGAAAAAAAGTCCTGTAACCGAGAATGGGAGGATGTGATGAGAGTGGAAGAGACGTAGATCTTGTGCAGAACGGAGGTGTCGAGATATTTTGAGTCAAGTGAGGAAATGTATGTCAGTGCAATTTTGTTGACGGCCGCGTATGTTAGTAGAAGAATTTTATATTGGATTTGTTGAAATACAGACAACAAAAATGTAGAGACTGACAGAGTGGCTCAGCAGAGGAATAACGGTTTGCAAGGAAATTCAATGTAGCCGCTGCGTGCAAAATAGATTGTAGGGGTTCAAGTCTGACTTTGGGAAGACCAGTAAGGAGGGAATTGCAATAGTCGATGCGGGAGATGATGAGTGCATGAATTAAGGTTTTTGTGGTGTCTTGTGTGAGATATGTGCGTATTCTGGAAATGTTATTTAGGAGTATGTAACATGATTTAGATATAGAGTTGATGTGAGGAATAAACAACAGTTGTGAGTCAAGGATTACACCTAGGCAACGAGCTTGCGGGGTGGGATTTATGGTCATATTATCAACAGAAATAGAAATGTTAGACAGGAAGCTTCTGTTTTTGGGTGGGAATAATAATATAATACTAATAATTAATTATTTATTTATTAATGAATTAATAATAATTCAGTTTTTGAAAGATTGAGTTTGAGTTGGCGAAAAGATATCCAAGATGAAATGGCAGTAACGCGAGACAACACTGATGGTGAAAGTTCATGAGAGGATAGAGAGATTTGTGTATAATCCGCATTGAGATAATACTGAACTATGGTGACAAACCGCTCCTACACATACCCCTATGATTGTTCTGTCGACAGGGCATTGTGAAAGGGGTGTCCCTATACGCCATGTTCCAGACATGGGTCCTCACGATGCAATAAAAACAAGTATGTGTGTGTGTGTGTGTGTTAAGGAATATAGATTGTAAGTTCCTGTGTCTTAGAGACTGATGTGAATGACTACATATCCTCTGTACAGCGCTGCATTATATGATTGCTGTTATATAAATAAACAATAATAATAAAATAGGTGTTATCTATATTTCTGTCAGATTGATCCTAGTGACTGTGTTGCTAATTATCTATATACTTGACCAATGGTAATTAGATCACTTGTGCTCAGCACTGGTTACAAGAAGAAGCAAGTAATAGTCAGGGAGCCACCAGGATTTATGGCTAAATGCACTTATTTGGTCATTTCCATTTCCAGGAACATATTGATAACTGAATGAACACACAGGACACACAGAACGATCACATTTTAAATAACCAAACTTGCATTAATCAGCTAAGTCAAGAAATAAACATGGACTCTCCTACTGAGCACACTAAACTGTGACATGACAATGGTGACATCATCGGGGATTTATCCAAGTATAGGGAAAATAGGGAAACCCAGGCTGCCACAAGGGAGATCTGTTTCTAATCTACACTCCCTGTCTAACCAGATCAATACAGTGTAGCCTACATCTAACAGTGTTTAACACTGAATCTATCATTGTTGGCAATAGGGGAGAGCTGAGACAGGCTTTTTAGTAAAAAGAAACTAGAAGTTAAACAAAATGTATAAAGTAAATTAAAATTAAAAATGTAAGACATGCATCTTTATTTCTAAGTACTGTAACTCTGTTTTGCTTATCCCTATACTAAGAAGAAATTAAGGTCAAATTCTAGGGCTGCACTAACTAGGTAAAAGTAACTTAAAGAAAAACCATGAAAAATTTGACCTTTTTCCTAATTTTTCCTGTATAATGCACTTAGAATAAATAACTATTTTTTTCAATCTCTTAACAAAGAAAGACATATTTCTCTTGAAAACACACGCAAAGCAATTAAAATGTATTCTTATTTTAACAAACGCTTAGTAGAACTGAAATGTTATGTGGTCAGAATGGTATAACTTAATCATGGTCATGAAGACGTTAAATGAGCATTATCACAAACAGTAATAGTGATAATGATCATCATTACCATCATTAAATGTTAATATTTTGCATATAGTAGTACGAAAACTATATGTATACATTTTTATTCTTGGTGCTCTTTCAATAAATCTATTTTTATATATATTCCTTTTAAGATCTTTAGATATAATGGCTTTTTATGCCAGTTTATCTCCCCACTCTCCATTTTTAATCACTAGTTTCCTAAAGCAAAGTCTTACTTTTGGCTTTGCTGTAAATATATTAATATATGATTTTCCTTGTTGTGTTTAGCTGTCATCTTTATTGAGGCTGTCATGAAAACAATGGACAACTGATATTGAAAAAATTGAACACTTTACCTTTGCAAAGACCTCCGTTGACCCTGTCTAGCTCATTAAAACCTTTCTAGGTTGAAAAAAAAAAGCAACATCTGTCTGCAGTGATTTTGTGTAGACCTTCGGGTTTGAATAGCAACCACCTATGTTACGGAGTCCATCAGACATAAAATAATCATTCATTATTATAAATTTATAGTTTGTCATTTTTTTTGGGCCTTAGAAATAAATAAATAATATTATGTTAAAGATAATTGAATCGATAGTGTTCCCTCAAAAAGATAGGCGATGAATAACAATTCATATATTATATTGTTATATAATACATTACATTTATTATAAAAATAGAAAATGCTTAAAAAATGCTTAAAAAATAAATGTCCACAGACTGTTTTACATGCGTTTTACATGCTTTAATGTTAATGTTTTATTTTTTCAAATGGAAATTAGGTTTCCGTTTTTAACAGTTGTTCAAAAAAGAAGCAGACAATTGTTTCTGGGATTTTTTTCAAAAACAAAACAAACAAAAATTGTAATATATTATCAGCAGCAATTTTAATATTTTGCAATATTTGATTTTGTTGCAACCTAAGATTAATAGAGACATATTAGCAGGATACAGAATCTTTATTTCCCTTTCCCAGTGTTAAAGCAGAGGCCACTAATTCTCCACCATTAACTTTCTCATTAATCATTCATTTTAATTTTGTTCTGACCTATTACTGCACCTCTTCCTGTAAGTTAATTTTAGAAAGCTTAGGATGTTGATCTTCCATGCCCTGAATTAACTAACTTACTAAAATTGCTGAATCCCATTAGAGATCTGTACCTATTTTTAATTATCAATTTAAATATCAATTAAGCATGCTCTTAATTGTGGGCAATTATTTTATGCACATTACTCATAGACAAAACCCTGATGCAGCTTATAAACAAATTTTCTTTTCTATTTTTTTTACATATTGACCCTTTCATAGTGTAAATTTGTACTTTACACTTCATTCATTTAGAGATCAGCTTGAAATAGCCACCTGTATTGCAAATCATTATTGCAGCATTTCAAAGACCACTAAAACCCCAAATTAAAAGGGACAGAGATGAGCCATAAAATATATATTTTGGTTCAGCGCATACTTGCCAACTCTCCCGGAAAGTCTGGGAGACTCCCGAAATTCTGGTCAGTCTCCCGGGCTCCCGGGCGAGCTGGCATTTCTCCTGCATCCCGATCTCACCGATCCCGATCTCATTTGACGCGATTCTCGGTGAATCACGCCATTTTGTAGGGCGGGAGGGGGTGGGGCGAGGCCAATTGCGTCATTCTGGCCCCGCCCCCGCAACGTAAATTACATTTTCGCGGGAGGGGGAGGGGGGGATGATGCGATTTGGCCTCGTCCCGCCCCCTCCCGCCCTCCAGTCACGCCCCCTCTGAGTTGGTAAGTATGGTTCAGTGTAATATGACATTTCACTGTGTTTCATTTAAAAAGTAAAGTGTAACTTCCTCACTCTACAACAGACAGCTGAAGCTCTTCTCACATCTTTGGGACAGTCATTGGCTTTCCCCATGTGTATGAATTAGCCCAGTGTTTCCCAAACCTGGGGCCTGATTCATTAAAGATCTTAACTCAAGAAACTTCTTATTTCAGTCTCCTGGACAAAACCATGTTACAATGCAAGGGGTGCAAATTAGTATTCTGTTTTGCACATAAGTTAAATACTGACTGTTTTTTCATGCAGCATACAAATATCAACTTTAAATTTCAGTGTACAAATAAGCTATCAAGTATTTGGGTGCTACATGAAAAAACAGTCAGTATTTAACTTATGTGCAAAACAGAATACTAATTTGCACCCCTTGCATTGTAACATGGTTTTGTCCAGGAGACTTAAATAAGAAGTTTCTTAAGTTAAGATCCTTAATGAATCAGGCCCCTGGTCACCAGAGACTCATAACAGTGCATGTTTCCATATCTCTTTGCTGGAGCACAGGTGCATTCATTAATGACAGACACATTTTGAAAGATGCACAGGTGGTGTAATTATTTCACTTGTGACCTGGAAAACCTGCACTGTTAGGGGTCCCTGAGGACTGGGTTTGGGAAAAACTGAATTAACCAATCCACACATGTAGTGATGGACACTATTAGCTAAGCATGAACATTCCAGTCATTTCATGTACATTATTCAGCTCAGTAAACAACATAACTGTATATAGCTTTACTTTCTGTGGAAACAAAGTAGTGATGTTCACAATTGGATCCTTTAATATCAAATCCCTAATACGGTAATACTGCTGACAAGCAAAAATTAACCATTACTTGAAGGCCACCTGACTATAAGGTTATAAGTATATGGTTACACAAACCCAAATGATGTACCTCTCACTGTCCAATAGGATTTCTGCTATTCTTATTGCAGCCGCTCGAGAGCCACTATATAAACACAGACAGGCTTCAAGCCAGATCTCTGGAGGAAGGAAAAGACAGCAATCACTCATGTGTAGAGGAGCAGATTATGTGTAGAGGAGCAGATTGATGTGCTACCTTCAGGGCCTGATCTAAATATTTGGAGCCTGTAGACTCGCAACCTTTGGTGTCCTAACCATCTTCTCATTCAATAGCTCCACTTTTTACACACAACATTCTGTAGCTTCGGTTGTGTTACAAACGAGAATATTGTGCCAATATAATTCATCAACACCGCGGTTAAAATTACAGAGGTGGCTTCTTCTCATTCCCTCAATTCAATCATTTTACACATGTGTGGTGCAGGTAAAGAGCTGCTTCTCTGTGTTTCCCCAGGGCACAAGTCTATTGTGCCTAATACTAAAACAGACCATGGTTACCTATGTTCTCAATGTTCTCTGTGCTCACTAAGACCAATCATGAGTAATTGACCTGACATTCATTTGGATACCTGAACCCTTTGTAATATTTTTAGCTTTAAATTCCTTTTGGGTATCCCTCCTTTCCTGTATTTGTGTAACAGCATAGCCGCAGAGGTTGAATATTGCTCAGTGCGCATAGTAGATGGTTTTGGTAGATGGTGGAGTTTATTCTGTAAAGTTTCTGTGATTGATGTTGCATAATAGTCTATGAGTGGCAGCAATATATTGCATAGCCTCTGCATTGTTAAATTTTGACACATGACCTTGGCATTGCACATTAACATACAAAAAATAGCTTTATTTGGCAAGGTTCACACCCTCTTCTACTTGTCCAGCAAGCACGTTTCAAGGTGCACACCCTCCTTTAACACCCCTGTAAGATAAGTCAATCAGGGCAGTTGTCTGCAGCAGGCAGCCTTACGTGTTGTAATGATGATGAGAGGAGACTGTTCTCACTGGTGACTGATAGCTCACTTCACTCTGGGAATCAATTTACTATAGGTACCACAGTTGTACACATCATCATGAACCTAAGAGACTTGGAATAGGCCACACTTTGCTTCTATTTATATACAGTGGATGTGGATATAAAAGTCTACACACCCTTATTGAAATTGCAGGTGTTTGTGATGTAAAGCCTGAAATCTAGATAAACTATGTCAGACTTTTTTCCACCTAGGACCTTACAACCAACGGAATTCAAGTAAAATACAAATAGACAATTTTTAGAAAAAAGAAGTAAAAATGATAAAACCTAAAATACCCTGGTTGCATAAGTGTGCACGCCCCCAAACGAAGACTTTGTCGAAGCACATTTTGCTTTATTATAGCAGTGAGTCTTTTTAAATATTCTTTATCAACGTTGCACACCTGGAGTTCTATCCCACTCTTTCCTGCAAACACAGTTCAAGGTCCATCAAATTGCTTTTATAAGTATAAATGTTGAATGTCCACCAGAAACTAAAGACATGTCATACAATGTCTAAATAATGACTAAAAGGAATCTGAAATAGGACATGAAGCTGAAATAATGAAACACAGCATATCAATTATACTTGCTGTACTACCACTGATCATACCCATGCCGTCTGAAAAGACCTGCTTGCAGCACTGCGATTTGGCAGGTAGCATGCTGAGTAGATCAGAATAAATTAAGTATAAACACTTCAGTTATTTCAGGTATACAATTTAAGTCAGTAAACTTCAGATACCAAAATACAGTAATGTCAAATTTAGCATTTTCTTTTACTCTTATTAAGGATTAGTTAACCTAAGAAGGGGTGTAACAATAGGAGGTGCAGGGCCCCACCCTTCCACCAAGGCCCCCGTTTCCTGAGGCTCAAAAGAACAGAATGGATACCAGACCACGCATGCTCAGTAGAGGTCATCTGTGCTGCTCTAATGAGAGCAGAGCAGGGGGTGCGGGAGGCAAGAACGGCATCCCGAGCCCCTACCCAGACTGCAAGGACACTGTTTGTCTGAAGATATAATACAAATATGTTCGCCCTAAGTAAAAGCTAATGAATGCATGTTTTCTACTCTCTGCAGCTTGCTACTATTTAAAATAAATGTGAGCTTAGTTTAGCAGTGCAAAACTAAACTGCTTGAGAGCACTGCTCGTTCAAGTTCATGACAAAACATACACACCTACTACACAGGCCAGGACAAAAGTTGCTAAGAAAAAAAATTGGCCCCACTCACTGAAAGTCATCATTTACTCTCCATTACTAACATTTACTGTATGTAACGAATATCCTTATAATAACATTCCCAATAGGAGTGATCTCTCTTGGACCTAGTGTCATACCCCATTGAGTGAAGTTGTATATTGTACTGTTTATGTTCCAGTCTATTGTTATTGTTTTGTGGCAGACCCACTTTTGCTTGGAAGTAGAAATCATTAAGCACACAAGCTATTTTGCCCACTGCTAACCCTAACCATTTAGTTTCATGTAAAGTAGTGTTAATGTGATACTTGCCAACTCTCCCGGAATGTCCGGCAGACTCCGGAAATTCGGGTAGGTCTCCCGGGAGAACAGGCAAATATTCCGCATATTGCATCTTGCTCCTCAAAATGACGCGATTTGCGGTGAATCGCGTAATTTTGGCCCCAACCCCCGCAACAAAAACGGCGTTTTGTCACGGGGGCGGAGCCACAATGTCACAAATTACTGTTCCCCCCCCTCCCCCCCGAATATATAAGTGTATAGGGACACTCCTGAATATGAATGTTCAGGTGTATTCTCCAGCATTCAAATTTAGACAGATTGTGCCATTGTCTCTTACCTGTTCTTGCTCTTCTCTCTTGCAATTTTGTTATCCTCTCGCTGGCTTCTGGAAAGTTGGTGTCCTGTTTTGAAAATGCAAAAATTTATTATAATACAAAATGTTAACAAACCCTGAATGATTAGGCCCTTTAGTTAAAACAAAACACTCCATTATGGCCAGCTAAAAGTACCCCATTGTACAGGCATATATAAGCAATAACTAAATATTTGTGGTCAATCAAATACCAGCCCCATCTCACTAATATTTAGTATTCTAGTGATTGCTGAGACCACAGAGAGCATCCATGTGACCACCACAATCACAATCATGAGATTATGCCCTCCAAAGCTGCTCTATTTTTTAAATAACCCCTGCAGCCATTTTCCTTAACCACCCCCCCCTGCAGTCATTTTCCTTAACCCCTGCTACAGCCATTTTCTTTAACCCCCCCCTACAGCCATTTTCCTTACCTCCCATCCTGCATCCATCCCCCTGCAGCTATTTTCCTTACCTCCACTCTGTAGCTTTCCCCCCGTCACATCAAAACTCCCCCAGTCACATATATCAGCCCCCCTCCTCTGCCCTCCTTCACACATATCAACCTCTCTCCCTCCCTATAGATTTTCATGGCAGCCCCCCCCTCTTCCCACTCTATAGATTTGTATGACAGTCCCCCCTCTCCCTCCCTATAGATATGCATGACAGTCCCCCCTCTCCCTCCCTATAGATATGCAGGGCAGTGCCCCCTCTCCCTATAGATATGCGGGGCAGTTTCCCCCCTCCCTATAGATATGCAGGCAGTTTCCCCCCCCTCCCTATAGATATGCAGGGCAGTTTCCCTCCCCTTCCCTATAGATATGCAGGGCAGTTCCCCCCTCCCTATAGATATGCAGGGTAGTTTCCCCCCCTCCCTATAGATATGCAGGGCAGTTCCCCCCCCCTCCCTATAGATATGCAGGGCAGTTCCCCCCCCCTCCCTATAGATATGCACGGCAGTTCCCCCCCTCCCTATAAATATGCAGGGCAGTTCCCCCTCCCTATAGATATGCAGGGCAGTTTCCCCCCCCCCCTTCCCTATAGATATGCAGGGCAGTTTCCCCCCCTCCCTCCCTATAGATATGCAGGGCAGTTTTCCCCCCTCCCTATAGATATGCAGGGCAGTTTTCCCCCTTTACTTACCTGTAGTTGTGCTAGGCATCTCGCTCCTCAGATCAGCAGACAGGAAGTGAAGACGTCCTGCTTCCTGTCTGCTGCACAGCAACAGGCAGCCTAGCGATTGGCTGCCTGTTGCTAACCACTGACCACCAATGCTTTTGATCGTGGAGCACCAGACCCCTCCCCCCCCGCGCGAGTCGGGGGAGGGGCCGCATTTTTTATATTATTTTTTAAATTGCTCCTGTCCCCCCCAGCTGGGCCCCCCGAGAGCCGCTAGGCCCTAGGCAGGTGTCTAGGTTGCCTAGCGGTAAATCCAGCCCTGCATGGGTTGGAGGCCTCTGGCTTTTTTTCAATTCAGTACTTATAGTTAGTGGGATCTCTATCACAGCTAGCATCAGGATACCTCTCTTCCCTGCAATTAGGAGATCATTTTGGAGGCTGTCCTTAAAGATTCTCACTGAATGCAAGTACTGGGACTTGGAAGAATTTAGAAGAATGGGGTAATAAAATAAAGCTGGGAGATTAGATATATATAGCATTCTCTGTGTTGATTGAGCATGGGAAGAAAAAGTTGTTTTACCCTATCACGATAGTAAGAGAGAATATGCAGCTTACTTTTCAAGGTTTCAGAATAGCCTAGTTCCTCTCTTGCTTTCATGTTTTGTTAAGCTTTCTTACTGAACCTTTTGATTTCTACATGGCACATTTTCTGTTTGTGTTTTTTCCTCAACACTCAGCGTCTTATAGCTCGACTAAAAGGTGTTGATTAATCTGCCAGACTTTATTAAAGCAGAATGTTGTTTCATAGTTGTAGCTTTAGGGGGATTTAGCTAAAACCGTGCAGTTTTGTGATTTCACTTTTTCTCCCTCAAGTTTCCATATATATTTTCCACTACTTTAAAAAAAAAAAAAGTCTTTTGCATGATATTCGCTTATCTAAACATACATTGCAGCTGGCAGATTTATGCTAGAAAGCAGCATTAGATAATGAACTACAGTAAAAAATAGAATCTTTGATTAGATTAGGTGAATAATATGCAAATATAGAAAAAACTGTGTGTTCTATGAAAATTGATAAGTTGATGGTGGGGAAAACATGTGAGAAATTGATTTCATATTAGTATTAAAATGTAAATTAAGAAGTTTTCGTATATACCAAATTGTTTGGCTTTCTGCTATATGTGTTTACAAAATACCAGATTTTTTAAATAGTAAATCTGACTAATTAAATGAAGGTATTTTTTTATTTGCTACATTTGGATTTAATTAATATTACAGGGAAAGACTCAGGATTTGATCTACAGAGCAAGTAAATTATCTTCTAATATATATGAAATAATTGAGTTGTTAACATGCAACTAAATAAGTCAACTATGCTTTCCTTCACTCCTTCTAGCAGGTTACCCTATTACAAAGTAAGTGCTTCTCTACAACAACAGAGAGAGACAGTGACTGACAGTGACTGACTGACTGCTGTTCAAACTTGCCTTGCAGAAATTCACTCTGTTGATTGATTGAGTCATACACAGGGGCAGGGCTGCAGTCTCTGCTTTTTGACCTGTATCTGTTCCCATTAGGACACTTTCCTAAATATGTTGGAGGTTGCTTTATCTGTCTATAGTGGAGTGGTGAGGTAATACGTTACTTTCCACAGTGCTGCAGTATTTTCATGCTGCATCTTCTCCCTGTCGTTCTTGGAGCAGTGTGGGGCTGGATATTAGTAAAGCCTCCTGTTATACAGCAGGAAGATCATCCTGTCCGTTCTTGAAGTGCTGTGAGGCTAAGGATTAATGTATGGTTTTTGCTGACCACTTTCTTGATCAGTATACTGCTTGAACCATTTTCACGACATGGGAATAATTGATGGAGGTCATATTGGTTGTTATTCTAGTTTAGCATTGACATTTCTTAGTTCACCCCCTCTCCACCAGCAGCTTCACAGAACAACAGGTGGGGATGAAAAAGTCCGTCAAGTTTGGGGAAAGGTAGTTTTAATTATTTCCTAGTGACCGATGGAGACATGATTTATGTCTGGACCCCTACTGCTCCAGGTGGTGCCTGGAAGCATCCATGACAGGTTGGGGAATACCCCGCACCCTCTGCACAGAGAACAAGATTTTGATTTGTGAATATTGATTGGAGCTTCCATATTGTTTTTTTGTCAGAGCAAGGTACACAAGGAAATTCTTCATAGACCGCTTTACTGAAATCTATCTATCTATCTATCTATCTATCTATCTATCTATCTATCTATCTATCTATCTATCTATCTATCTATCTATCTCCAATGACTGCTGCTGGACATGTTTCTGGGCATATTAGCAGACATTAAATACTACTGGCTGGACAAATTATTGGGTCTCGGCAACCCCCCTTCAGCAATGGGCATGGGAAATGCTGCTCTTACAAGCAATAGAGTCATCTCTACACAAAGATTGTTCCTGTAATTGTTAGGGACTGTTTTTCTAATCAGATTTTACCATCTCAATGGGGAGTTTTATTGATTCTTTTAGTTTGTAGAGGGTCCAATTAAGTGTTAAGTGTTTACTATTTTCATTGTTGTAACATTTGAAAATAATTTCCAGGCACAGTTTGCTGGTAGGAAGATGGATGTTAGGATGTTAGACAGAATGTATTCGAAGCAGACCTTGGTGCACATCAGGCTCAGTCATTACATGTTTGTTGACCATAGCTACCTCATATGTTTTGCTGTATTTTCCCATTGCACGTTAGTTTCAATGAAATTGTGTGTTAAAAAACTTTATTTAAATTGGTGGGTCATCAAAATGAATGGACCATAGATATCAATGGAGCTGCACATCACTAGTAATTTTAATGAGAGAAAGATGCCTGTGATTGGCTAAGCAGCTAAGTAAAGTACCACTTTGATTCTCTTTTGGTTTACAAATTAAAGGCATTTTCATTTGAATTGTAATTTGCAAATATGCCATTGGATTATACTATATTTTTACTATATATCGATACTATATTTGTGGTCTTATGTATCCACTGGGACTACGAGGGTATTAAAGTAGTAAAGTTGCCATTCTGGTTTTTGCCATTGCCCCAGAACACATTTATAACATGGAAAATAAGAAACCAAAGCTAATAAATATAAAACAGGCATAGGAAAAAATGCATATTAGTGATTACAGCAAAGCTTAATTTGTCTTAACGTATCATGCTATTAAGATGTTTGCAGCCGGTATACTGTAAGGCGCCTATTTTTTATATATATATATACATAATTGTTTTTGTGCATTACCAGACCATCAGTGAGGCATCTTTAAAAAATAAACAATATAACTTTTTATTAAACTATTCAATATGGTAGATCTACAAATTTTGTATCATAGCTAGCAGAAATGTCTCATTGAAGAGAGTTTTAAAATTTAGATAACATTTTTCTACCAGTGTTGATTTAAACATAATTGACAACAAGTTTTATTTACTAAAATATAGAAAAATGATCCACTGCAAGTTCACACTAAGTTACCCCATAAAGTGTCATCTACAACAACTTTTTGGTTTTAACCAAAAATCAATGATTTGTGAATTGATTCATAAAATATTGCCGATTGTCTCATGAACCATGAGCGCTTGTCTCTTGTAGGGCAGTGATACGCTTCCCTTAGGAAACACTATAGTTCACATTCTCAATCAGTAGTCCCTTCCAGGTATGTCATGCAATAAAATAAGGAATCTGCCTACATAAACATTGTTTATCTTGCTTTTTTAAACTGCTTGCAATCAATTTAAGAGGATGTAAATATAATGATTAAACCCACTGCTGCTATTATATACAAACCTCAGAGCCAAAGGCAATCTGCTGTAAAGTCTATATGGATATTTGGAGAACATGATATTTTTTTGGCCTTGTCTATTTGTATCCGTAATAAATGATTCTTGCACTTGAATCGCAGTGATTCACATAAACCCTGAAGCGTCATTCTGTCATATG
The DNA here is from genome assembly GCF_038048845.1 of Mixophyes fleayi. NCBI lineage: Eukaryota > Metazoa > Chordata > Amphibia > Anura > Limnodynastidae > Mixophyes > Mixophyes fleayi. The sequence goes on along the minus strand of NC_134406.1, from coordinate 79,194,661 downwards.
TCACATTTCTTAATTTCTCCTCCGTACAGTTCTCTCACATGCCCTTGTAATTGAACCAGCTGGTTGTATGGTAATGAGGCCTTTCGGGTTGTCAGCATCTGTATATTTTCAATTACACTGTTGCCACTTTGTTCTATGACCTTCTGGCCTTCTGTCTAAATGCATCGCCTGGTTTGTGCTATCTCTCAGATTTTATTTTGTTTTCTACACAATGAAGAATATTGCAATGCATTTTTTTTGGATGTGCTTTATTGCTTAATTGCTAAGAGGCTGCTTCAATATTTCTCCACAGCTGTCATATTTAATATTGCCTACCAGTGTTTATTAGAGGCAAAGGAGCTGAGAAATGAAAGGGCATTTTATATACATATCTTGGATATGACCATCAGTTTAAACAAAAACTTCAATTAGATGGGATTTGCATCACAATTCTTCTGTCTTGACACAGGCACCTAATATCAGATAATATATAGCATCTGTCGATTTTTTTTTAATGTTAGTATAAACATGTTAAAGGACAACTACAAACCATAACTCCCCCTTTGGGCTTACTCATCCTGGCAAAACATGTGCCCCCACTGCCCACCCCCAAGTCTTACCTTCATGTTATTACTGTATTCTAAGGGGTATATTTACTGCAGGTTTGAAAAAGTGGAGTTGTTGCCTATAGCAACCAATCAGATGCTAGTTATCATTTATTTAGTACATTCTACAAAATGACAGCTAGGATCTGATTGGTTGCTATAGGCAACATCTCCACTTTTTCAAAACTGCAGTTTAGTAAATATACCCCTCAGAGTCCATAAGTATATTTATTATTTATCAACAGTTTTTTATATTGTGCCGACTTATTACACTGTGCTTTATAGAGAATATTTAATTTCACATAAGTTCCTGCCCCAGTGGAGCTTAAAATCTTTATTCCCTACCACACTGACACACACTTAATTTTGATAGAAGTTAATTAACCCTCCACTTTTTCAAACCTGCAGTTTAGTAAATATACCCCTAAGAGTCATATAGAACAGGGATAAATTCAATTGATTGCCACAGGAGTTTGCTCAGTGCAGGCAGCATATGACTAGATAGCTACACAACAAATCCAATAATGTGTCATCTGCACTGAAGCGTCACCTGAGACAAACATTTGAATATCCCTCTGATCCTCTGTTCCTCAAGTAGCAAGAAGAGTCAGACTGTAAGGGATAAATACAACACCTATGTAGAGATAATAGTGCGGTCCTAAAAGAAGGACTACTGCCTTACTGCTACTGGGAGAGGTTAGCCCGATAAGCGGTTATGACAGTAAAGTAGAGTTCTTCAAAATGATTAAACACTTTTAAAGTGTAAAGATAAAATAGGGTATATTTTCATCCATTTTAAATTATTATTTACATCTTAATGGATATCTTAATCAATTGGCTCCAATTATCTCATTCGGATGTCTCAATCTATTTACCTGGATGTCTTCTATGGTATTTAGAACCGTATATCTGTGTATATATATAAAGAGATATATATATATATATATTTATATATATATATATATGTGTGTGTGTGTGTGTGTACATACATATATATATATATTGTGGCACGAGCCTGCTACTGCAGAAGCACACGCGTACAACTTCTTCCTTTTTATGGTTCTTTATTGTCAGGATGGTAATAATGTTTTGACACCGTATACTTGCACAGCAATTATGGAGACCCTCAACGCTTACTATACATAGTCCAGCTCTCTGTCCAGATCAGCCAGCTAGCCCAGCGTTGATCTCCCTGAACAATGAAACAAGCAGGGTTTTATACCTGACACTCCTCCCACAGGCCTAGCTTGATGGGCAGGTGACACACCCACCTTCTCTTTAAAAGGAAACGCCCATCCCTGGCTCTGTTTAGACTATCAGACCCACCCTGTCTGTTTGCTGAGAGGAAGCAGCTTTTAAATCATGTAAGTAAACCAATTTTAAACTACACATATGTTTTTACCTGGTTTAATCTCCACCTAGGTACATAACTGTGCCAATGTTTTACTCTACTTCCCTACTCTCTCTGCATATAGCCAGCTAAATGGCTCCTTTTGTTACTATATATATATATATATATATATATATATATATATATATATATATATATTTATATATATTAATATACATATATACATAAACTATCAAGAAAAATTAAAACAGATGCCCTTTTAAAGCCTATTCCCACCTTTAAGAGGTGATGATATAACAATTTCTAATATTATTTTATTACAGTGGAATTAAAAATCCTCACGCAATAGATTGGAAACCTTACTGTGCTTCCAGCTCTGAAGTCATGTATCTGGGACAAACAGGGGTTAAGAAAGAAGTGTATACTAGAACTAAAGAGTTTTTGAAGGTGCTGATCTTGTAACTTATTGCTTTAGGGGATAAAAGCGACATCTAGGAACTATGTATGTGACAGATATGAAGGGTGTTTTAGAATCTGCTGACACTGGGTCTGATTCATTAAGTAACTTAGACAAGAATTTGAGTAAGTTTTTTTACTTAAGTTTTCTGGTCAAAACCATGTTGCAATGCAAGGGGTGTAAATTAACTTATTATTTTGCACATCAGTTAAATACTGGCTGTTTTTTCATGTAGCACACAAATATCAACTTTAAATTTCAGTGTACAAATAAGCTATCAAGTATTTGTGTGCCACATTAAAAAACAGCCAGTATTTAATTTATGTGCAAAATAATAAACTAATTTGCACCCCTTGCATTGTAACATGGTTTTGTCCAGAAAACTTAAGTAAGAAAACTTACTCAATTTGTTGCCTAAGTTCCTTAATGAATCAGGCCCACTGAGATTATCTTCTTGTTGAATCTATTAGTCCCACTGCCAACATGCAATAATAAAAGGAGAATTTATTTCTGTGTAGAGGCAACATTAAATAATTTATATTTCTTTTTTTTTTTAACTGTATAACCAAAATGACAAATTATTCTGTCTAATAATCAAGGCTCTGGCCTTAGTACTATAACTTTATAATCGGTAAGATTTTTTTAATCATTCAGCATCCTATAATACTAAAAGGAAACTACAAACATACAAGGCCTTCTCTTTGTGAACACTTGACTTATTAATAATAGTGACTACACTGAATCTAGCCTTGACAAATGGAAAACCTGGTTTCTATTGTCCATTTTCTATGTGCATGCTCTGATCTGACTGCTATTATATTCGCTTGTCTAAAGATGGTTCTAACAAAAGAAGTCAAGACATTTTTCCAAATAAAAAAAAAATCAGTTTGTGATGGCAAAAAAATTCAGAAAAATAATTCCTTTGAACATATTTTTTTTAAAACATTTCTGTAAAGTAAATAAAATTGATGGAATGCATGCTATGTATTACCTTATGTCCTTAAAACATCTATTTTGTTTGACCCAGTAAGGCTAGGGTACTATAACTTATTTGAAAGCCCTGGAAATGTAATACATGTGTTTCTAACTCCCATTGTCCTATAGATTGTAAGCTTTCGAGCAGGGTTCTCTTACCTCTCTGTCTGTATGTATTACCCAGTATTGTCTTATTAATGTTTGTTCCCAATTGTAAAGCGCTACGGAATTTGCTGGCGCTATATAAATAAATGTTGATGATGATGATGTATTAATCAAACATTGTTTGTTAAATGATGAGCTAAACTGCGAGTTCCATCCACCTAGCATATAAAGTCAACTACTTTTGCCAAATTTCAGCTAAATAAAAAAAAATTTGGACTGAAAGTATAACATAGCGTATAATAGTATGCCATGAAGATAGAGATCAGTGCAGAAGTTTGAGAAGTAAACTAGGAGGAAAAGGAACATTGACCAAGTGAAAATAGCTATCAAGAGTTAAGATGAACCCTGCTCTGTAATAGAGTGTGAAATTACTTGTTTACATCTCTTATCTGAGAAGTAGCTGGATATGGGCAATTCACAGAGTAGCTTAAACACAAACCAGATTTGTGCTCAGCTGAATATTACAGTGTCCTCAACTGCCTTGGGAATGTTTATATACCCAGCTAGCAACCATATGATTAAAGTTCTATGACAGTGTTGGGTACTATCTTGTCTCTGTATAACTTATATGTACGAACTGAAATATAGCTGAAAGTACTTGACTGGTGTAAAGTGAAATACAAATATAACAGAGTTTCTCGGAGCAAATTTTAAAAAGCATGAAAAAGAAAGAAAACAAATACTGTATACTGTGTCTCATTTTTACAAAATATATGTGTATACGCTCACTTAATGGGTTTTTCATATTTAGGACGTGATCTTTGGTGCAGATTCTCCTTAGTAGATCAACTCCATTGTAGGACCACTACATACAAAATAAGGAAGATACAGACAAAAATATAATATAAAGTGTTATGTGCTCACCTAAAGCTATACATCAACTAGCACTTCAAATTGTCTTTACTCCTCCTAGCAACATTTCAAGTCTTGTGAGTTACATACATTAAATAGCAATGGAGAGACAATATATAGAGTGCTCTCTGTGTCTCTCTTTATGGATGAAAACTAAGGACCTCATTTAGAGTCGGATGCAATTTACACTGAAATCGTAAGTGTAAATTGCATCCCGTAATTTACACAGTATTTAGAATGGCGGATCCGTGCAACTTAGAATACTGTACAAATTGCACAAGCACGCCTCTTTATCTGCCTTTTGGACCGTAGTGCAAGTGTATCATGCACAGCGCCCTGTAAAGCAGATAATTAAATTAAATTATTTTTTTTAAAAAAAAAATAAGAACTGTTCTCTCCCCCCCCCAAACAGCACAAGGGTTGGTTATGTTGTTTGGGAGGGGGTGCACACCTTTTTTTAAAAAATTATTATTTTTTACTTTCTTTTATGATACATCAAGATCTCTTGCACCAGCTGAAAGCACCCACAAAAGATACATCTCCTAGAGACCTGTCTGCGGTTGCTTTCAACTCAAAATACAAAATAGCATGTAAAGTGCATGAACACACCTTTACATTGCTAGGCTCACCCACTACCTCCCCCGTTCCACCTCTCTAAGTGCAGAAAGGTGCAACGGGGAGATCCGTTATTGTCGTAGAACAAACTGAGACAGATCTTTGACCAAAGTACTTTTTGCACTGAACAGAAGGACTTGCGTCCAACACTAAATCAGGCTCTAAGTGTAGAAGTCAGATACACTTAGGGGTTCTCTCTTGCATGAAATTTATAAAAAATCTTTCTCTGCTTTAAAAAATATATTTTTCTGAAACTAAAATTATCTAAAATGAGTATTTAAAATCAATGAAAATAAAAAGTAGCAATTACACTTACAACTCCGGAGTTTAATCACAGCATAAGGTAAAGTTCTGAGTTCCTTTTAATAATCTTTTTTTCCAGAAGTTTTGTTACTATAATTAAACATAATTAGAACGCAAATAGGAAAACAAGGGGCTTACAATCAGATATAAACTCATGTTACATGGCTTAAGTTTCCCTCTAGTTGATCTCTATGTAAACTCAGAGTAGCACTGGCTGTGCCACCAGTATCTCTACCATTGAGCACTAGAGGCAACTATAAACTAAAGCATCATGTTGTATCCATCAAGACAATTGCCACAGGAACGACTCGGAACTGCAACTTTCAAAATATATAAACCTTTCTTTGCTCACACATATATTGTGATTGGGAGATAACCGCTTTCTCCATCGAAAACAAGGTTTCTCCCCATACATAAAGAGGTTACTGCCGGCAATAGCCCCATTAGGGGAACAGTTTTACTGGGTTTCACAGGGGGGCCTATTTAAGAAGTGCATGTACCGTCACCATCAGGATGACAATAATATTAATAGGAAGAAATTACAGATATATTCTTATTTATTCTCCAGCCCCCACCTCCCACAGATGCGGCAGAGCTCCTGCAGCCTATCAGAGACAGAGACAAGTGCTTCATTATTTCAATAAAGCATTTTTCTTTCTTTGCGGTTATTTTACAATGAATTTTCATTTTACATTTTTTTTTTTAACTCAAAAGGTTTTTATTGAATTTTTTAGAAAAGCATATTACAAACATAGCAGTGGTTGCAGAGTACATACAGCAGATCAGTTTTATTGAACAATCCACACTGCTTAGATAAACAATCAAACAAGTAAATAAAAATAAGAAAAAACATTGGTACAGACAACAACACATCTTATGACCCAGTATACATAAGCCGAAGACGGCAAAGAGAACAGACAAGAAAAACAGATGGATAAAGGGGGGGAGGGGGGGACAAGACAAGACAAAAGACTTTCCGGTTATAGAAAGTGTACCAGTGGGTCTAGCCCAAGTACCCAACTTAACTCAAAAACCATTCCACAGTACTCACGGATCAAAGATTGAGCTGTGATTCGTAAAGTACTCATACCATATAAACCACTTAACAAGCGGGGAGGAAGCCCCTGTAGACAGATTAAATCCTATGGTTTCCATTTTGTAGCTATGTTGGATCTTGTTAATAATTTTAGGGAGTGCTGGAATTAGTGGTGATTTCCAGTTCTGGGCTATTGCAGCTCTTGCTGCAATGAGAATATGTCCAGTGACATAATGATTGTGTCGCTGGAGATGTTTAGGATACAGATGAAGTAATGCCATATCTGGGGAAGGAGAGATATTATTTTTGGAGACCTGAGAGATTAAATGAAAGATTTCGGTCCACAATGGTTGAAGTTTCGAGCAAGACCAATAGATGTGCATAAGCGTACCAATTTCACCACAATTCCTCCAACAATATTTAGATTCTGATGGCCAGATTTTATGCAGCTTATCTGGAGTAGGATATAACCTGTGAACAATTTTAGTCAACATTTCCGAATGGTTAATACACTTTGACATCTTATATATGTTTAGGAAGACTCTCCCCATACCTCTTCTGAAATAGAGATATTTAGGTCGGCTTCCCAGACAGCTTGAATCGGTAAAACCAGATTGTCAATGGGAGTTAAGAGTATCCGGTACCATAGGGAAATTCCACCTGCGTGGGATGTAGGGGAGAGAATCACCTTGATACCAGGGGGGAGGGGTCCCATCACCCCCAAATGCGAGGGGCGTGTTTGTAACCAGTGCCTTACTTGAAGATATTTGTAAAAATCGTGGACAGGGATATCATACTTAGCTTGTAATTGAGAGAAAGGGGGAAGAGACCCTCCCTCCAGGAGGTCCTGCACACGTCTGGCTCCTTGCCTGTGCCAAGAGTCAAGATGGAGGTCTGGGATTAGTTGTGACAGTGCTATAGTAGAGAGGCTAGAGGAAGGGAGCTGGTAGTCTGGGAAAAGGGACATCATCTTATCCCAGGTGGTGAGAGAATCTCTTATGCTCCTTAATGTGAAGACTGGATTAGGTCTACTAGGTTTGTCCAGCCATAATAGATCTGCTAATGGGAATGGAGAGAGACTATGCTGTTCAATGTCCACCCATGTTTTTTTTAGTGGGGCGGAGGCCTGCCAATCTCTAAGCTGATCCAAAATAGCCGCCTGTTGATATGCTTCTAGTTTGGGAGCGGCTAAGCCACCTTTTATTTTAGATCTGAATATTCTCTCTCTAGAGAGCCTAGACTTTTTGTTGTTCCAAATAAACTTGAACGCAATAGTATAAAATTTCTTAAGAAGGGACATAGGAGTTATAAAGGAAATAGAGCGGAACAGATACAGTATCTTCGGGAGCAACATCATCTTTACCGCTGCCACTCTACCAATCCAAGATATCTCATAGTTTGTCCATGACTTTGCATGCTTATCAAACTGTCCCAATAGTGGCTGGTAATTACACTCAATGACTAGCTTAGGATCCATAGGTATGCGTATGCCTAAGTATGTCATGTAAAGGGGACACCACTGGAAATTATAAAGCGATTTCAAAGAATTCAAAGCTTCTTGTGTGAGGGCCACCCCTAAAACCTCTGTTTTAACAGTGTTTAGTTTATAATAAGATACTTCTGAGTACTCTTTCAGGATTCTAGATACTGCAGGGATAGAAGTCTCAGGATTTGTAATAAATAGAAGTACGTCATCAGCAAAGAGACAAATCTTATGATGATATTTACCGATAACCGTGCCCCTCACTTCTTCAGACGATCTGATCTTAGCAGCCAAGTGTTCTATAGCCAAAGCAAAGATCAGAGGGGAAAGGGGGCAACCTTGTCTGGTACCGTTAGTGATCTGGAAGGCCGAGGAGAGGAATCCATTGCTGAGAACCCTGGCTGAGGGGATAGTGTACAAGGTAGTTATGGCTTGAAGGAAAAAACCTCCAAATCCAAATTTGGAGAGGACAGCAACCATATATTCCCAGTGAATTCTATCAAAAGCTTTTTCAGCGTCCAAAGACACCAATAATAAGGGAACTGAGCTAGCTGAGTGAGTCTCTAAGATGCTCAGGACCCTCCTAGTATTATCGGGGACCTGTCTTCCAGGTACAAAACTGTCACGATCCGCCTGGCAGCTTCTACCTTTTGGACTTTATTATTTGTATTTGTTCTTTTTATGTGTTTGCAGCAGTACCTCTGATGTCCAGAGGTGCTGCTATTGTGCATTTCTTGTGCTTTAGGAGTTAAACTTTCAGTTCACTAATTATCCCTTGCACCTGGGTGTGGTCTCATTTTCCTTATTTATACCTGTCACTCCCAGCACACATTGCTGGTTATTGATGTCATATCCTGTTGTTGCACCCTGTGGATTCTTCCTCCTGCCTTGCTCCTTTGGTTACATGCTGCATGGAATCTGTTCATACCTCCTGCTTCCCTGCATTAGCTGTGTACCTGCTGGTTTCTGAACATTCATATTACTTCCTGCATCAGCTTGCACCTGGTATCTATGACTACTCTTGATTACCTGTTATTTATACTTTTCTGCAAATAAACAGAGTGTTTTCACCATATTCGTGGCTCCTAGCTGTACTCCTGTATGTAACCGTGACAAAAACCCACTTGATCTAGGTGGATTAACTGCGATAGAATAGGATTTAATCTGTTGGCTATCATCCTAGCAAAAATTTTAAGGTCTAGATTAAGAAGTGCTATAGGTCGATAATTGTGGCAGTACGAAGGATCCTTTCCTGGCTTTGGGATGGTGACTATTCGGGCCTCAAGCATTTCTGCCGGATCATTTTACATTTTTAACTATTTTGTCATTACGCGAACTGGCAAAGCTTCAGCTGCCCCGGTGAAAATTTGATGGTACATTGCAGGGATAGAAAAATAGTCCTATTACTGTCTGATCATAAATAGGTCCCATTGTCTCATAGCAGTCTACTTTACAACTCAGTTCTCTCAGATACATGTCATCAAGGTAGACAAACTCCAAGTAAGTGTCACAGCATCATGGTCCAGTCTACCTCCTTACCACTAGCGTATAAACACCACCACACTAATATTTTTTCTTGCCTACCCACAAACGTCCAACAGCAGATGATCACCACGTCTGACTCTTTGCCTAACTCCAAAAATGTGGCCTAATGACCCAAAACATAAGAAAACCTGAAGACAGGAGGTATTGAAAAGAAACAAATCAACGGTCCCACAAAAGAATTTGTGATATACACCTTCAAGAAGGGATAATAATAAAAACACCACAAATATGCCATGAAATAATACCCCTACTGAATTAGATCCCAACAGAACTCCTAAATGGAGCTCATGAGACACCCAGGAGGAACCCTCAAAATTCCAAAAGTTAATTACATGCATCAGTAACAGACCTATAAAAAATAAGCAGAATCCCTCAAACCAAAATATAGAGCAACTTGCCGCATAAAGGGAGCATTAACCATCCACAGCCATTTTGCAGAACCCCATGAAAAGTGCCACCACAATGTAAACATGAACTTATACTAGCACCCTACAATTACCCTAAGATACTCAATGCTCTATCCACACAGATTTGTCCAAAACATACATACAAGTGTATAAACTGAGAAACTGAAGCATATAAAACTGTTGGTATACTGTATATTATATATGTACTATTTGATTTAGCTTTGTTTCCCACTCTCTTGGTTACTGTATTTGATTGCATATTTATAATTACTAAATAGATTACTCCTTTCCTATATGATGAGCCTTTACAGAACTACACTTGCTGTGAGCTTAGATTTAAATATACTTCTCGTTAAAGCTTAACCCCTTGATATGCAGCACTAGTGCCAGATGTACTTACCATTCTTAACTTTATTATCCTGCACAACTTTCACATTACACATTGGTTTTATCTGTAGATTATTGACATTTCCATAACTGTTCAGCAAGATATTCAACTCTTTCTGCATTTGGACACAACATTTTCCATGTTTGTCCAGCAATATTTGGCTTTAAGTGTTTCCAGTCACACCCCAACCACACCACACAGTCAAATGAAGCAGAATGGAACCATAGAGCTCTGAGGTTATGGGGCAGCAAAGAAAAGGTGGCATAGGGAGTAAACAGCATGACAATGCTACAGTAGGTTCAAAGTAAAATTTATAATCTTCCTCTTTTCATAGAATACCCCCCAGTGTTACATTTTCAAATCTCATATGTTTTAAAAAAAAACGTATTATTTGCTAAAAAGTGATCATATACATCAATCCTTAGTTTACGCAGAGTTGTAAATAAAATGCAGAAAGATAAGTTTGCTATTACCAGATATTTTGTTTAGTGTTAGCAAATCTTTAAAAAAAATGTAGGAATATTTTTAAAAATAAAATATTTAAAACAACCAACAACTAATTATGGAATTGCAATTACGATTCATATTTTTACATCTTAATATTTACTGATTAAAGGTACCTTTTCATTTGGTCAGAAATATCTCTCAATCAAAGATGTTTTATATTACATTTACATACAGTTTTGCTTTGATCCTTTCACTAGTATTTAGTAATATTTAGATTATTTTTTATTTACAATGGTCTTTCATTTCTCACAAATGATTGCTTGCTTTTTGATTGACAGCTTGTTCATATCTCTTTTTCTATGCTGTAATCCACATGCTCTCAAGGGAGGACGCTGCATACATGTAAACATGGCTATTCCTGTGAGAATGACTGTATTGACAGGATTGATTTAAAGAACGCTATTTCATTAATATTATCGTTATATTGGATTTGAACTCAGGATGGAAAAATAGATGAATGGATCAGACTGCTGCAGGATGAATGAGAAAAGAGAAAATAACCTGAGTGAAAACACACTTGTATATATAGCAGAAAGTAGTGCATTTAAGAGTAACCTCTTTTTTTTAATTTATTTAGGTGCGATATATTATTGAAAAAATGAGCAACATCTATGAATCAGCAGCCAACACCCTCGGAATTTTCAACAGTCCATGTCTTGCTAAGGTGGAACTAAGAGTTTCTTGCAAGGGGATATCGGACAGAGATGCACTTTCCAAGCCAGATCCATGTGTTATACTGAAAATGCAATCACATGGACAGTGGTTTGAGGTAAGGGCACATAATCAAATACATCTTTGACTCTTGACTTTTGTTTTATCATTTATTTTCCAAATGAATTAACATAAAGATAATTTAAGTGGATGAGAACCCTCGGCTGCATATCAATACTTAATGCAACTGGCTGGTGGTCTCAGCAGAAGTGGGGCATACTTGGTAAATAGGACTGTACCTGACCAAGTGTGATATACCAGGGACAGATGTCAGTAATCACATGATGCTCATATGTAGTTATAGTGAGGTGGGCCAGAAGTCCATTGACCATGGTCTTCATTATGTCAAAGAGACAATACCTCAATGCTTTTCCAAAGTGGAAGTACCAGCTGGTAGTACCAGCTACTACTATAGCTTGATAAACAGATGCATGTAAGACTCTAACATTAAGTCTCAAGATTTCATCTATAAGTTAAATATATGTACAACTTCTTGGACATATGGGTATAAATAAGCCATAATCTACAGATTGAAATCATTAATGTTGGCATTTTTAGATTAAGTATATTACATCATGATCACAAATGACATTAGCAATGCAATTTGATAAGTGATTTGAGAAATTAGCACTAAGAACTGTGGGAAGAAACATGAGCACCAGGAAAACATCCATGTAGTTTGTTCTGAAGTTTGTCTAAATCACAGATTGGAAGCACTTATGCTTTAACTTGTAATGTATACATTTGAATACTATGTACTTATATAATGCTAGCAATGTCAGCCTAGGGCTTTTGTTTCAAATTCTGTTTTATGTATTTTGTCTATCTTGTGAAATGTATTAGTTACGACTATGTCCTGTATGTTTTTACTCGGTGGTACTCGCTATTGCGACTCTGTGAAGCCCGACAAGGAGGACAGAAAAATTGTGATTGCAATAACATAGACATGCTTTAAAAGTAGACCTACATTAACATACACAGAGGACATTTCCGACTGCACAGTAATACAGACTGCTATAAATTGCGAACAGACTGAAAGCCGGCACTTAACTTTCACGTCAGTAAAGAGAGCCACATTGAAATTTTGGAATTTAAAGTGGCAATGGCAGGACCCGGCAACTGGACAATTTAATCGAAGGGTTGGGGTTAGGGTTAGGTGCTGGGTCCTGCCATTGCCACCTTAAATACTTAAATTTCATTCTGTTTAGTCCTACCCATGATCAAATGCTATATTTTTATCTGGATTGAAGCTTTCCTGCACACAGCTTTTAAAGGGAAGTCTTTCCCAAGCATAAGCAGCCATGTTACTTCTGGGAACTCACCTGATACAAGTTGTATTCAATTTATGTAAAAAAAACTATAAATGGGGTGCACAAGAAGTGGGACTTACATTATATAAACAAGTAGACATAGGACCTCTGCACCTATTCTAACAGTTTATAGTTTTATAGCATGAGACTTACCTCATTTCGTGATTGTAAAATACAAGTAACATTAGTAAAAACAGACTATATGCTGGTCTGATTAAAAACACATATGGATAGGTGCATAGATAGATGGATAGATAGTCAAACCCTGTTTGAGTGATAACTCCTTGGTTTAAGTCCTTCTTTTGGATTACCCTCAATGTGCTGTTAAATATTTCTGTGGGGTCTTTACTTAGAACTTTATAGGTAACATTGTCGGAACTTATATGTACTCCAATTTATATAATTTCCCTTTCTATATCCTCATTATCTCTACTTTATTTTTCTTTTGTTCAATAATTTCATTCTACAGTTTATAAAGAAGTTAATTGCATACTGATATCTTGAAATGCGTTTGTGTTCATATGTAGTTTTAGCTACAGATATCATTCAAATCTTTCTTAATACATTTTAAAGTAATAGTACTTTTTGTCTCATTAATATCAAAAGTACACAAACCCATTGGTCCATGAAAGACAGTTAATTTAGCACGTGCACCAGAATTTTTAGGATTTTAATCTTCTGGTTTATGATGTTGCTCTAGCAATAATTTTCTAAAGCGGATTTGTCGGACTTGTCGTTCCCCTTCCCAAAAAAAAAGATTTGTTTTCTGATAAAGCAAAAAACTCTTTAAAAGCTGCTTTAGTAGTAAGTACTTTCTCTTTTAGAAAAGTCATGAAATTGTTTACCATTGAATGTGTCACTATCTTTCTCTTCCATACAATGTCATCTTGCTGTCAGATCACTGTCAGTGAAAGCTCCATGTTCCAGGTGGCAGCTCTCCAGGCCCACAGAGAGTAAGGATGAACGTGGTAGTTCTATATGCAGGGTGGAGGGGGAGCGCTTTGTGCAGTCATTCCAATTAAAGAATTTTTAGCTGCACCTCCAGTGGGGAATTAACCTCTGGTGACAACTGCCATATCAGTTGGTAGAACAAGTTGGTGGCGAGCGGAGAGTGCTGAAGGGAAAAGGTGCTGATAAATCAAGTGCTGTTAAAAGTTTATTAGTAAAAAATAAAGTACATTTAGAGGATAGTGGTGAATATGAGAAGGTCAAGGAATGGGAAGTCCGATTACAGTGTCCCCAAGCTACCAATTTCGGAGGGATCTCTTTCTATAGGCAATTAGAGACTTTACAAATGTTATACAATAATTAGTCCACCCAGGAAATGACAGCACTTATTAATGTTAATACTAAATAAAAGCATTATATGCTTCAAAGTTACTAAATATCACAAACGTTACTATTTATTACCTTGCTTTTTACCTGTAGTCTTTTTGGTTAGTTATATGGTGCAATTACTTATTTGGCATAAGCCTAGAATCTTTAAAAACACGTGTATGTTCTACGTTGTAAATGTAAATTCACACTCCATTTGTATAAACCATTCATTCAAGCACGCACTATAAAATAGCTAATCTATAGAGGTTCATGATAATATATTTACTTCAAAGAAAAAAAATCAAAATAAAAAAGGAAATAATTCCATTTCCAACCATCAGTGTGTTTTCTTTTTCTTGCAATAAAGAGTATACTTAGAATGATCCACATCCTTCTCTATGTAGTGTTATTATCATTTATCTTGTGGAGGAGAAATCTTACAGATAAATATTCATGTTGCTTCTTTTGTCCTCCTATTATGTGTTCTTCAGTCTCTGACAAAAAATGGAGATTGCTGTGTAGACTAGAATGCTCATTATTGTATATGTCACCAAGAGCTTCTTTAATTGAAAGAGTACCTTTAAAACACATGTTTTTTTCTGCAGTGGCGCTTTATTATACTACGATAGATTTTATTGGAGAACCACGTCACTTCTCGTCCGTGCCTTTTGTAAAGCATCAAAATGCACATGTTAGAGAGTGATGTGCCTTTGAGGAATTCTGTTCTGTTATCTGTCATGGTTACTGCATACATTGCAGGAATGAAAGGGAACCTTATTACTATGTGAAAAAGTGGGATTCCTGGAACCATATTGTAGATTTATCCCAAAAAGAAAAGCAGCTGGGAAGCATAATGTAATACTTCATGGCTGACAGCTTCAATAGAACTCCAGCAGTCATTTGAGATACAAGAAACTTGCATTGTTACACAAAATTGCCAGTATCGTATAGAACTGGCAGTGGAAATTGGGACGAAATAAGACAGAGAACTGTTTGGTCTTATCTTTAAAATTCCTTTAAGGGTTTTATGTCAGTTTCAGTCAGACTGGGAAATGTCTAGAAATCATCTTTTTCGAGTGGTTTTTAACTTAGCATGAATTATTTCAGTTAATTATGGATGTCATGCAAAACCCACAATCTCTCAGTTTTGATTCAGTCTTAAACTGTAGGAATAACAAATTAAAATGATTGGAAAGAAAGAATCATTGAAGTTCATTATTGATAGATGTTACTGTCAGCGATGGGTAATATATAGTATTTGATGAAAATCCTGAATTGGGAGTGTTTCCGATAATGCTTCAAGCCACATCAGGACCTTCACAGCACAGTACAGCCACTTGTGGACATTAATATCTATGAAAGCCTGCGAGTCATCTGGTGTGTTAGTGAGCAACATAATATTCCTGAAATAACTTATCGAAATCTGTTCATGTGCTTTTTGTTCTGTTTTTCAGAGATAGCAATCACTGCTTAGGAGCATGAATGACTATTATTGCTCTGTGTAAGCTACAGATTGGTGGTTTCATGTACATGGGAAAGTCCAGTGATGCCACAGCAAGCTAATTGCTTTTCACTTGTCCTGTATCAGATCACATCACGACAATAACCTACACATGTGGGATGTTGCTTCAGTCTATAAAAGAGGGGGAATCCCACTTTACTTTTTAACAGAGTTGCAGTGAAATATCAGAGTAAAGCTGGGCACACACTACAGGTTCTTCACCCGATTATCGTACCAGTGACACAATAAACGACTGTTAGGTCCGATATGGCATTAGTGTATACACTTCCACGATCATGTTTTATCGTACCAAAGCACATCCATCTATAAACAATGGAACAATGTCGGGTAAATTCTGTAGTGTGTATGCACTAGGGGTGTGCACCGGCCACTTTTCGTGTTTTGGGTTTTGGGTTCTGATTAGCTTCAGATTTTGGGTTCTGAGTGGTTTTGCCAAAACACCCTACTCAAGGTTTTGGTTCTGATTTAGGGTTTTGGGTTCTGATTTTTTTTTAAAAAGCATAAAAAGTGCTAAAATCCATATTTTTGTTTTTTTTTCACTCCTACACTATTATTAACCTCAATAACATTCATTTCCACTCATTTCCAGTCTATTCTGAACACCTCACACCTCACAATATTGTTTTTAGGCCAAAAGGTTGCACCGAGGTAGCTGGATGTCTAAGCTAAGCGACACAAGTGGGCGGCACAAACACGTGGCCCATCTAGGAGTGGCACTTCAGTGGCAGACAGGATGGCAGTTTCAAAAGCTAGGCCCCAAAGAGCACATAATGCCAAAAAAAGAGGTGCAAGATGGAATTGTCCTTGGGCCCTCCCACCCACCCTTATGTTGGTGAAATAGGACATGCGCACTTTAACAATTTTTGACTGCAGGAACAGTGAACGTAGTTAAATATTGCAGTACTAATTTTTTTTGACTGCAGGAACAGTGAACGTAGTTAAATATTGCAGTACTAATTTTTTTTGACTGCAGGAACAGTGAACGTAGTTAGATATTGCAGTACTAATTTTTCTGGACTGCAGGAACAGTGAACGTAGTTAAATATTGCAGTACTAATTTTTCTGGACTGCAGGAACAGTGAACGTAGTTAAATATTGCAGTACTAATTTTTTTTGACTGCAGGAACAGTGAACGTAGTTATATATTGCAGTTGAAATTCCTTTTTACTGCAGGAACAGTGAACGTAGTTAGATATTGCAGTAGAAATTCCTTTTTACTGCAGGAACAGTGAACATAGTTAGATATTGCAGTAGTATTTTTTTTTACTGCAGGAACAGTGAACGTAGTTAGATATTGCAGTAGTATTTTTTTTATACTGCAGGGACAGTGAACGTAGTTAGATATTGCAGTAGAAATTACTTTTTACTGCAGGGACAGTGAACGTAGTTAGATATTGCAGTAGAAATTCCTTTTTACTGCAGGAACAGTGAACGTAGTTAGATATTGCAGTACTAATTTTTTTATACTTTTTTTATAATTTTTTTATAATTTTTTTATACCAATGGACTTAGCAGGACAGAGCACAGGACACAGCACCACTGGACTCAGCAGGACAGAGCACAGGACACAGCACCACTGGACTCAGCAGGACAGAGCACTGGACAAAGCACCACTGGACTCAGCAGGACAGAGCAAAGGACAAAGCACCACTGGACTCAGCAGGACAGAGCACAGGACAAAGCACCACTGGACTCAGCAGGACAGAGCACAGGACACAGCACCACTAACAAAACCCAACCTCACGCTACCCTGATCAATGCCCGAGTGAAGATGGCGGTGGCAAGCGGGGAATTTATAGAATCCAAGTATCGCGAGATCCGACGGCGGGATTTGGAGTCAGAGCCTCGTTTTCAGTGTTTCTCACCGCCGGAAATAACCGAACAGTGCTCGGATCGCCCTGGGATCCGCACTGTTCGGGTGGGCTCGGATTGCGTTAATCCGAGCCCACTCATCGTTAGTATGCACCCACAACCAGCAGTGTAGGCAGATCCTCATAGAGTTTACAGAGTCACAATCGTTTCAGCAGATGGTTACAACAGATGAAGAGCAAAGATCTGAATCGTGTCAAACCACATAAGTGTGTAATCGGCATTCTGATTGGGACTTTCAGTCGTTGGTAAAACCATTAAAGATATCGCAAGATATCGAATCGGGAGAAATTTTATGTAGTGTGTACTTAGCTTAAGACTGAACAATGTAGTCATATATGAAAAGAAATATATTCCAGATTATAGTTGTCTTAACAATTTACAGTGGTGCAAGAAGATCTTAAAAAGGATATGTCGCCTTCCAACTCTAAGGCCTCATTTAGCATTTACAGTTAAATAGTGCAAATTTGCACCTGGACAAACAAATGTTATAGTTTATGAGTGCCTACAGCTTTATATTTACACTGTAATTTAGAGTTGAGCTAGGATATTCCCCCCCTCACTGCCCTAAATCTCTCCACACATTTTAAATTTCTATTCCCTTGTCACTCCTCTACAGTAGTTTTGCCAAGGTGAAAATTTACACACTCTTGCTGGATTTACTCCTAACTCTAGATGAGGCCTCTTATGTTTAACAGGAATGGCCATTTATGCAAGTACTTATGCTACTTATAATTTAAACAGTGAATACAATTGAGCCCAGATGGGCTTCCCTCTTCAGATCGGCACTGACTTTGTTATTGTATTCTCACCTAATTAAAATTGGCTACCAAGGTGTATCCTATATGTGCTCCTGGGAGGCAACATTATCTGGCTATCTAAAAAGATTTCTAGCATTGTTAATGTAAAAGAGACATTTATAAAAGAGTCACAAGGTCCACATACTTCACCCGTCAACCTTACGCTTTTGTTTTCACATATGTTGGGGGACTGCATTTGCTTATATGTAAGCTGCAATTAGAAACATATATAGCTAAAGCTAATAGTGGTATTGTACAGGGGAGATCTGATTTGGACCTACTGAAAAACTCTACCTTACACATCTAAAGAAATTCCAGATATCTACATCAGTTAGAGTGAAATGAATGTGGAATTTGGCTCACTTTAAAGACTCTCCAAAAGTTAACACCAATAAATAAATACATTAAATAAATAAAGATTACATGTAAAAGTAATAAACAAGCTTAATAAAAAAAACATTGTATCTAATAGGTCTACAGCTCAATAAAACCATTGTGTGTTAATAAAGTTCACACCAAAATTTTCCAAGTGGTGCTATCCCTCTAAGGATTTCTCCGGTGAAATCACAGAGTTAGGGTGAAAAAACATTTTAGGCTAGGTACACACTGGAGAACTTTCTAACCAATCTGTTCATCTACAATGATTGTACCTATGACTGAAGGTCCGACCAGTCTGCGATTCATGCGCACACACTACACACGATTTCCCTTCCGATCTGTGCTCTTCATCTGGTCCTACAGTTGTTTAGGGCATGACAGCACAATATGCATTCATTCATTCAATCCTTTCATACTGATTACCCGGCTTATTATAGCTATCCACATGTCATAATAAATTTTGTTAGCTTCTGTGACTCTGAAACAAAATATTCAGTCTCAGAGCAACCAAACAAATTGTTCAGTCTATAGCGCTCTCTTCATTTAGTCACCGGAACATGGTAATTGCCGGCATCAGCTGAAAAGACTGTGGGCCTGATTAAATAAGGAACTTAAATTAAGAAGTTTCTTATTTCAGTCTCCTGGACAAAACCATGTTGCAATGCAAGGGGTGCAAATTAGTTTTCTGTTTTGCACATAAGTTAAATACTGACTATTTTTTCATGTAGCACACAAATGTCAACTTTAGATTTCAGTGTACAAATAAGCTATCGAGTATTTGTGTACTACATGGAAAAACAGTCAGTATCGGTATTTAACTTATGTGCAACTACCAACTAATCTATTTTTAGTTGTTGTTATTAACAGCTAAATAGAAGTAGACACTGGTAAAATCTTCAATATGTTTTTTTTAATCCAAGAATTAAATGTGTTCTTGGCCTTGTTAACCCTCTTTGTAGACATGCTTATTTTTCTATAAGAAATTTACCATACAACTGATGCGCTGTCACTGGTTATTTCATTCAGACAGCCAATTGGTTATCTCAAGGAAGGGTAACTAGAACTCATACAAGGATCACTCTGATGGGTACATTTTTTGGTAATGGCAGCAGTGGGCTACAAAGACAGAGTACATGGGTATGGGCGGAGGTTATTCTGTGTGTCCTGTCGGCCTGAGGGGGCATAATGGAGCAATATACACAGTGGGTCCAATTCATTAAGGAACACAAAACGAATATAATGTTTGTTTTTTAAAAATGTACGTCACACATCTGTGTCTCTTGTTGAATATGGGTCTAGGTACACTGCACAGACAGACACAATACACTGCAGGATACATACAATACATAGGACAATGTAAAGTCCCAGTAGAACGCACAGAAAAAAAAGTATTAAGTTATTTTCAACTGTTAATAATACAGTCATTAGTCAACATTTTTTTCCACAAGTCATTGATGTCTACTGTACATAAAATGCATTTTTACAGTTGCTCTTGATTGCAAACACATGTTCTAGCATGCATGTGCGACCATCATCACTATCACTTGGCACGTACACCAGACCTGAAGCTGGTGCAAGTGATGCCCAAAGCTTGAATCGGACGCTGCTGTTTGTGCTCAAGTTTGGCACGCCCTTACTGTACATTGTCTATGTGCATATGCCCATTCCCCTCTCCATTCCGCCCATGAAATTGTAGCCTGTCTTACTTGTCATTTGCGTTCAAAGATGAATTGCATACACTTGGGTGCTCTGGCGTATAGTTTGTTCCTGGGGATGCGTAGTGCAATTTTACGCAAAATACACCAAGTATCAGCATTTATGCTTCTTAATGAATCAGGCCCAGAATATTAGCCACCTTCTGTGGTTCAATCCAATAGCAATGCTCAAATCAGTGCATTTGGAGAGAATTAAAGACAGAGTACATGGGCATGAGGGCAATATATACTGTTGGCCTAAGAGGGCAATATTGGAAAAGCATACACATTCTAGAGCCCTAGATATCAGTGCTAAAGTTAATTCATTCATGCCAGCAGTTTGCACAGCATTAAACCCCCCAAGCCTGGATTTACCATACATACTATGTACAAGTGAAGAACAACCTGATACACATGCGCCCCTGATACAGGGATGCATGTGCAACCCCTTAACTATCTAAGGGCTGCACATTACCCTTAATCTCAGTCATAAGTTAAACAACACATTTAATCAAAGAAAGAGACACCACTCTGACATAACATATCAGTAAGCATTTAACGTAAAATAAACAAGTGTTACAAGCTATAACAACAAATCTGACAATTCAATGTGACTTCTGGATGACCAGATTGTTCACCAGCTTTTGAAAGCTAGCCGTAATGCTGAAACAGGCACACAGCATTTCTGCAGAAAAGTTCCATCTATCAAGTTGTTGCGCTTGTTATTTTTAATGTGCCCCATCATAGAGAATGTCTGTTTACACTAGAGATGGGCAGGTCCAGTTCCCCGAAAACCGAACCCACCCAAACTTTGGGTATCCGAGTACTGAGCTGAGTACCCGCCCGCTCCGAATCCAAATCGAGGCCGAACGTCATCGTGACGTCGTCGGATCTCGGGGGTCGGTTCTCGCGATACTTGAAGATTATAAATACACGCCTCCACAGCAATCCATCGCCATTTGACAGAAGGAGAGAGCAGGGTGTAGTCACAAACTGATTAGAGCAGGGACAGAGAATCCAATATTCTGATTCCAATTGTTGTAACAAAAATCGCTAGAGAAGAGAGGAGGATAGAGGGTTTTTTTCTTTTCAATATTTGGCACTCCCCAGTGCTTTTGGGGTGTCCCCCCTAATTGTGCATAAATATTTCTGGCTGTCAAAATTACTATCTGTCAGCAGTATCTACCAACTAAAT
The DNA here is from genome assembly GCF_038048845.1 of Mixophyes fleayi. Taxonomy (NCBI): domain Eukaryota; kingdom Metazoa; phylum Chordata; class Amphibia; order Anura; family Limnodynastidae; genus Mixophyes; species Mixophyes fleayi. Next base: position 79,173,197 of record NC_134406.1, on the reverse strand, counting down.
TTTAGCACTCCCCAGTGCTTTTGGGGTGTCCCCCCTAATTGTGCATAAATATTTCTGGCTGTCAGAATTACTATCTGTCCGCAGTATCTACCAACTAATTTTTAGCACTCCCCAGTGCTTTTGGGGTGTCCCCCCTAATTGTGCATAAATATTTCTGGCTGTCAAAATTACTATCTGTCAGCAGTATCTACCAACTAATTTTTAGAACTCCCCAGTGCTTTTGGGGTGTCCCCCCTAATTGTGCATAAATATTTCTGTCTGTCAAAATTACTATCTGTCAGCAGTATCTACCAACTAATTTTTAGCACTACAAGTGCTTTGGGCTGAGAATGGATTCAAAGCAGTCCACATATGAGCAGAATGAGCAACCAGGTTCTGTCACCAGTCCTGATGTTAGTGTTCCCAGTACGTCATCTGGGCAAGGCGATGTCAAACTACAGAGTGTTTCGAAATAAGTCAAAAAAACAAAATCCCCCAAAAAATGTACTGTGTTGAAGCGAAAAAGAAGTGTTAATGAGCAAAAGTTAAGTGCCGATAAAAAAAAAATTGCCAACATGCCATTCTACACACGCAGTGGCAAAGAGAGAATGAGGCCTTCACCTTTGGCTATTAGTGGCAGATCCCAAAAAGTTACCGAGCCTACAATTGGTGCACAACTACTGTTACGCGTCAAAGCCGAGCTGCAAGATAACAGTAAGGCATTAGAGGATAATGTTTGCTCTGATTCAGAAATGACACCTGTGGAGAGTCCATCCAACAGTGGGCTTTCTAATCGTGAGCATTCTGCTGATGTGTGCCTTATTAGCCCGAGTGTAGCTGGTGATACACAAATTGAGGATGCCACTTTGGAATTAGAAGAGGATGAGGGGGAGATTTGTATAGGCAACGAGGACGCTAATGAGGATGCTGATGATTATGATGCAGACAGATACCAAATTGCCTTTCTCAATTTCTATTTATATTCTAGATTATATAACGTCTGAATAGTTTTCTAGTTTACTCCTAGTGGAGAGGGGATCTGATGCAGACAGATACCAAACTGCCCTTGTCCATTTCTTTGTTTATTCGAATTTCTAGTTCTACAGTTTAAGCAGGCTGCTGTATTTTTTATATTCAACTACAAGTGGAGGGCGGGGGGGGGGGGGGGGAGCATAGATAGCCACCAAACTACCGTGGTCCATTTAATTTTACTTTCTAGTTCCACAGTCTGTGCAGGCTGCTTTTTTTATATTCAACTACAAGTGGAGGGCGGGGGGGGGGGGGGGCGGCATAGATAGCCACCAAACTATCGTGGTCTATTTAATTTTACTTTCTAGTTCCACAGTCTGTGCAGGCTGCTTTTTTATTATCAACTACAAGTGGAGGGCGGGGGGGGGACATAGATAACCACCAAACTACCGTGGTCCATTTGATTTTACTTTCTAGTTCCACAGTCTGTGCAGGCTGCTTTTTTTAGTATTCAACTACAAGTGTATGGTGTAATATACACCCAAAGACGATGGCTACATTGGCAATAATCAAAGATGGAGGAGGTAGACAACCAGGTTTGTCTGTATAATTTGCAGACAAGTGTTCGAATTAAGGACGGCCTACCAGGGATTAAACTGTTTTTTTCATAATTTATTAGCTTTCGAATTACCTTACTTATCTAAGAAACTGGCGGAACACTAAATTAGGTTATTTTAGACCAAAAAAATTGTATTTTTTTTGAAAATAGCAAAACAAAACCAAACAAAACCAAAACCAAAACCAAAACACGCAAGGGCGATTTTGCAAAAACAAAAACAAAACCAAAACACAAAGGTAATCGAGATCCAAAACCGAATACAAAACCAAAACACGGGGGTCAGTGACCATCTCTAGTTTACACGTGCAAGTGGAACAAAATATAAAGCTTTGCAGCACACTGGTATATAACAAGGCCTGGCTATAAAATCCTTACCTTGCATTATGGGAGTAAGCAGGTATCACCAACTCTTTACCGCACAGGAAGGAGGGAGACCACTTGGTGCAGACTGTACATCCCTCCGATTCTAATCTCAGATGTGCTAGTGGAGTGTATCGTCTCCCAGCATCACGTAGATGCGGTCACGTGATGTGGAAGTTGGCTGTTACAGGAATAGAATAAGATAAAGTTCAGTTTTAGTTACTGCCTTATGCCCCAACAAGCTCTACCTGCTCACCATATGGGTGACATGTGGGCAGACATACAGTGGTATGCTCTACGACCACTTCTCCTACTGCTTGGATTGTAAATCTATCAAAGTCCATTCACTTATGTTTTCCATACACTTTTAATTTTCCATACCCCATCTCTAAATTTGTACTTTCACCACTGGTATTAATAATAATAATAATAATAATAATAACAACAATGATAGTAATGTTTAATTTATATAGTCCCTATATCACAACAGGACTCAAAGCACTTTACATTATTGCAGCAGATGGGGTAGCAACTGTGGGCACACTCAGCTGCTGTTCTATGGAATTCTTCTCATCAGTCTCTGCCCCATTGGAGATTACAGTCTAAATTCCCTACCACACACATACACCCTAGGGTTAATATTTACACATACCAGTATGCTTTTGGACTATATATACAAGCTCCACACAAGTAGGGCCATTGTAGGACTCAGACCAATGACTTCAGTTCTGTGAGGCAACAATGCTAATGATTCTATCACCATGCTGATGGAAAGTGCCTTGATGAGCAACATGACCTGTGTACCTGTTCAGAAAAAGAAAAGAAATTACTGATTAGAGGTCTCACAGCTGACTGTGCACTAGCCTTGCTAGATTTCTGCTTCTAGATTTTGGGTCCAATGTGCAACCTTGGAAATAAAAAACTTACGAATTGCATTTTCCATCAAAATGAGCAAAGTGCTGCCTTCATCAGTCTGTAATTGATGATAACTCTTCAAAGCCGAAAAGTAGAGTGGAAAATGCATACCCGTCATTTTCAAGGTTGCAAGTTATTAGCCCAGATCACCTTCTAGAAGAGTTTTCACCTCACCTAAATGTTTTGTATCTATGCTTAGAACTTTGTATTCACATTTTCTTTGTAATGATTTAGTTATATATTTTTCAATTTTACATGTGTTGTTTATTGTATCTTCAGACACTATCCAAACATGTATCTCTTCCCTGTATGAGTTTTTCACAGTAAACAGATCCAGTTCCACTGTTCTGCTGCATAGTGTCGATGCAAATCTGTGAATGTGAGGACAACTCGCTCTGAGCTGTGACAGGCTTGTAAAGTCACACCTTTCACACTGTTGCCAGATCTATATTTAGATGAAGCAAATTTAAGGATGCTTGATATATGGAATACATTGAATGTTTAAAAGAAATAAATTATTTAAAAAAACTGAAGAACAATTTGTTGACAAATACAGTTTATGCTGCATTTAATAACCCTCACTTATTGTTCCAATCTATCTATCTATATGTTCTGCTTTTGTTCTCTTTTTAAGTGCTTCATTAAGGTATCAGTACTATGTACATGTCAACATTTTAAAATGTGGCTAAAATGCTGACCATCATGTTATCACATTCTATAGTAACTTCTCACAATATAGATAGATAGATAGATAGATAGATAGATAGATAGATAGATAGATAGATAGATATATAGATAGATAGATAGATACAATATAGATAGATACAATATAGATATAAAAAGCAATCATTAATTTCAGACAAGACAGAACAGTGGGCTTTACTTTGGTTGTTCGGTTGTTCAATAAAATGTCAGATATATATATTCCTGTTTTAACACCATGGGGTAAATGTATCAAGCTGCGATCTTGCACTCTCAGCGATTTTCTTGCGTAAGTTTAAAATCGCAGATGTCATTAGTACATTAGATAACCAATTTCAAACAAAGGCTTTCAATGTTCTGAAAAGTCTAACATTTACAGGATGCTGGAATATTGTTTGACCATAAAGGATTAAAATAATTGAATTTATATATTACTCACAAGCCTGAATTTGGGCCAGAGGCCTATTCGTGTCCTGAACGTTTAGCCCCTCAATTAATTCCATGGGAATTAGTTGTTTAAACTCCATTTCATAGGAGGTGTATGTGATTACCAGTCCCTGCAGCTGCTCGCTTCTCATCTGACATTTTGTAATTTACTCACCTTTTACTATCGGAGATACATTTTCTACAATTTTCAATGCTCCTTTTGATAGGGCCTACAGCATTGACCGCAGCACATACTTGACTCCACAGCTCCTTTTTCCGTGAAAAAGCAGTATTGGCAGCCAGACTGCCCAAAATGTGCTCATAAACTGCACATTTTTCGGCAAAACTAAAGTGCACATTGTGCCCAGACTTAGTCTTGCCAACAGATGGGCCTACCTCTTCCTCTTGCTTCTCCTCACTTCCTATCATCTCTTTCTCCTCCTCCCACTGTCCCTAGCCTTCTCACCTCTCCTTCCTCTCACCATCCTAACAGACAAACATGCAGGGGAAAGACAAAACAACAAACAAATACACTCACAAACCAAACACAGGGAAAAACACCAAAAAACATCAGTCACCAAAAGAAAATATTAATAAACACACAGACAATAATACAAATAAGGGCAGCTAATGACAAGTGAAGCCATAAGCTAAACGTATTTAAAATCATGAGTTTGTGCTTGTCATAACACTTACCACACGGAGTTAAATCCTGAGAATCAACAGCCAATAGCAGCCGGGGGAGTGTTCTGGCTTTTCTCTATATAATCTTTCGGCCCTGGGAGTGGCTTTCTTCTTAGCATCGAGATACCGCCCACCCACCCTGCATTGAGCTAGTGTTGTGTTGGACCTCTTTCTTCCCATATAGGCGACGCACAAATGGGTAGGAGGGCAGAGCAGTCAGCAGTAATAGCATATGGTGTTGGTAAGTTATTGTCACAAGTCACTGCCCCTTTTAAAGTCATCAGACTCTTGGCTCCTTTGTGAGAAGGACGCCTTGACTGAGAAGTCACATGCCACTGTCGAGTCCAGAAGGGGCGTAGTCGCTACGTCGAGTTAATAACACCCTAACCAGCCTGTCGTTTCTCACAAAATGTGGATTATAGCCCTTGCTTTCGTTCCCTAGCTCAACAGACTACAGCTGCAGTGTCTAATTACATCTGGATAAGGGGACATTGTAGCTCATTGTAAATATGTATATTGTTTATTGTATATTGTTGATGTGGCAGTGAGGTTGTTATTGCTTGTCCTTAAAGTGAAGCCAGGTGGTTTATGGGTAGGGATCAGGTTGCAAGATACTGGTGAGGGGGAAGGATAATTAGTATCCATTGTTCTCACAAGACTACTCCAGACGTTTGGTCTACAATCTGGCAGGGGAGTTTCTGTGGAAGTGCAGCTCATCTCCACTCCCCTCTCCAACCCCCTAGTCCAGGACTCACCTATGTTTAACAAGGAGAGGCCCAGGGATTTGCCCAGGGAGGGAAAAACACTGTGGAAATTTGACCCTAGAGATAAGGAGCCACTCCAGGTGTGGGAGGGGGGGAAGAAGTTGATGTTCATTCTGGGAATTGATGGCTGGAAGCTGCAGGGTGGCTGGTGGGTTTACCAGTGAAATACATCAGCAGATCCATGGGTCATCAAGTCTGGACAGTCAGGTGACTGAAACTCCTTAAGCTAGTGGGATAAGGGACAGGTGATGTGGTGAACCTGCCTGGCATTTATTTACTGTACATAATATTCTAGAGATTTTTTTGGTACAATAAATGTTCTGTTGTATTTTTCTAACTGCATTTGTCTGAGTGACTATACGAATCCTAGAGGGTACTGGGTAGGCTTCCCTTGCATAGTATGGCACCCCTGGGAGGCCAGTCAGTGTGAAGTGGGTAGAAGTGGACCTAAAAACCCGATATCTTCACAAGGGATAAGTCAGAAAAATGTTTCAAAGCATTGCATTCTTTCACCAATGCAGTACATTGAAGTGGAAGTATTAGCACACCGTACGCAATGGGTACCACAAGAGATCAAGCACTCTTGACAGGTGAACCGCGGTTCTCATTGAGTACTGTGAACAGTTTATTTTTCTAAGTGCAAACATTTATCAGACATCATTCTAAAAAATGAAATATTATAACCCTGTAGGTTTGAGATCATCTATCATTCCTAACAGCAAGAATGAATTGTTAGCAGCACAATAAGTGACATTGCAGACAAGGTTTAGCCTGTGGTGTCAAATATAAATATTCACAATGACACATTGTAAGGGGAGGGCTGGGGTGGGCCGGGGGGGGGGGGGGGCAAGACTCCACTGCAGCCTATTAGGAACATTTTAAAGGAAAATAAATGTATGTAACCCAGAGACTCAGCCCAAGGTAACCCACTATGGGACTGGCCTGGGGGGCATATGCCCCTCTGCCCCCCAGCCCAGCCAGATCCTGCACATTGTATATGTATTTTAACCCCCCCCCAAAACAAATCAACAAGTAAAGAAACATATAAAGTTAGAGCATACTTGCAAACTATCAACATCCCTTCCGGGAGATCCCGGAGGAGAGGTCAAATGTAAGGACGGAAGGGGACAGGCCGCATCAAATTGCATCATTTTGGCCCGTCCCCGCAATGCAATGAAAATGGGAAGTGGGCAGGATGCGGAAGAGTTGCCTGCTCCCACAGGAGTCTGGGAGACCTACTCAGAATTCGGGAGTCTCCTGGACATTTCGGGAGAGTGGCCAAGTATGATTTAGAGACACGTCAAAAGAAGACACCAGTGATATTATAGATGAGATTTGTTATGACTAAGCAGCTAAGATACATATATTGATTTAATTTTTATTAGTGACATTCTTCAGCTATACATCCAGTGGGCCTCTGAGGAGGCCATACTGGCTAATCTGGAATTAACCTTATAATATTATGTATTGTCATATTATGATCATATAAAACTAGTGAGAAAATTAACGCTTATTCTATTACTGTACTAGCTGTGATTTGTGGGCAGAATGAATATTAAATAAAATGCACCGTATATCAGTTCATCTGTGCTTGCACTGAACCATGAGGCATTTTTAGCAAAGTGGTTGTTCCACAAATGGTAAATACTGAAAATTATATGAACAGGTATCAAAATATTTACCTACAGATTTATATAGGGTGTGGTTAAAGATTTATTCACAATTCACATTACAGAACAGGTGGCATTTTCTGAATAAATCACTATTTTCAGAGACGTAATATGGAGCTCCATCATTCCCCAGAATACAAATACATAATATGTTCATATGGCTTTCTTCATTTAGCTAGATAAGAAATGTTTTCTATTTCTAAAATAGAAAAAAACCCTTGAACAGGTGTTTTCATTCTGCTTAAGCGTCAGTCAGTGAAGTCCTTAGCTGAAGGGCTTTATATCTTTTTATCAAAATGTATTTCAGATATACAGTGTATATATATATATATATATATATATATATATATACTGGGATAAGATGTTTTTTGCTGTCACATTTAACATCTTAATCATAAGGCATCAGCAGGAGCTCAAAGACAGCAATATCTCCAGGTGATAATTGTTTTTGCATATATTACCATCTTAAATACCCAGCTACGTTTATATATACACTCTAATGAAAATGCACACATGCATCACATATTTATTTTCATAATCTAAAGGGCAAGATGAAGATTATTCAAAATAGCTCAGTAAATGTTCCCATTTTCCAAAAACATAACTGAAAATATACCATCCATAGTAATATAATATAATATAATATAATATAATATAATATAATATAATATCATATAAAATACCCATAATGTTTGATTATGAGTCTAGTATGTTCTGTGCATTATATTTAATTAATTATAGATGCACTCCACCTAAACTTTTTTTTTTTTTTTACAGATAAACTTTTTCCCCAAACTAACATATTAAAATCAGATATGGGGACAAATAGAAAATAAATAACAGTGAAAAATAATATAATATTGTTAGAATTCAAGCTACAATATTAATATAGTAATTGCCATACTCATGTTTCGTCATTATTCACACCTGCATGTGCAGGGACTACTGTTTTCCCACCTTGACCTATACAACCAGGATGGAAGAGAGAGAGAAACTGAGGGAGTAACTCAACAGACCAATAGGAAGCTTTTGGTCCATCCAATCATTTACCCTAACCCACAATCCAGTTCAGATGAGTCTCCAGGGGATGCCCAGATACTTCATACCTGCCCCTCTGGATAGGGAGTTTCAATCAGCGTGATTATGAGATTGTGATTCCACCCACAGAAAGCGGGAAGTGAGTTGTCTCTGTGGTGAGAGGGGTTGCAGAACTGTGTAGTGAAGAGTAGTGAGGTCTTGCCTTACCTGTTAGAAAGCAAGCTAATTGGTTTCAGAAAAACATCTTATAGCCCAATTGGAGGATTAATAAAAGTCCTGTGTGCTGAAAAGATGTTCCCACAAATGTGCTGCTGGAGTTGTGGTGAGCCAGCTGGAGTCTGGTGCCGGAAGTCCAGTATACAGCTGCTGCTTCTGCAAAATAATTATTCCCTGCTAGCCAGGGTGTTTGGCCTGAGTGAGTGGGAGCTTCCAAGTCCCAAAGGAGAGGAAGGCATAGAGGACAGCATGAGGGAGCCTATCAACAAGACTGTCCACACTATAGAATAGCCAGCCAAGGAGGTCAAGGTCTCCTAATGCTTAGAGCCCTTGCTTTCATGATTTTTCTGCAGAGTTGGACACAACAATAGCAGGTCCTAAGCAGACCAAATTTGAGCTAGAGGCCAAGGCCAATTCTGACTTTGAGTTCTTACCAAAACTGGAGTCCAAGTTGAGCCCAGCGCCATCTGCTAACCTTTAGGTAAGATGATGATGTTGATGAAATAGAGAGAGCCCTGACAAAATCTACTGGACCCAGGACCCTGTGGGACTATAAAATTTGACCTCATATAGGTATATCTTTCTATATATTTAGTCTGTGTAAAAGTCAATGACACAATGTGACACTCAGCCACTGATGTCATTACAGGGAAAATTTCATATTTCTGCATCATTTCTCTATAAATATCTTGTTTACTGTATTTTTAATTGTAGCTTGAGAATAGGTCTCTGAACCAAAATGTCGCTGTTTTTATTTATGTACATGTATATGCACATATATTAAAAGTACTTTAGTCAACAAAATCCTTCAGTATTTGTACTGGATTTTCTATGTTTCCTGTTGCATGCTAAGATGAGGTGAAATTGCTCTCCAGAGGCACCAAAACCCATATCATTGTTTTTAATGTATATGTTGTTACATATGCATTATTGTTATTACTATTTTATGTTACTTACCTTCATTTTGTTCCTCTTTATTAACACCTGCATATGTGGCAACCTCTGTTTGCCCACACTGACCTGTCTCTATTTAAATAAATATGTCTACATGCTCAGCATGCCTATTGTCAAGAAATCATCTCTCAACCCTGCTTCTCTTTCTGGCTACCGCCATATATCCCTATTATCACAAACTTCTCGAACGGCTAGTCTACAACTGTTTAACACACTTTTTCACTCCTTGATCCCTTACAGTTAGGCCTCCACTCTCTACAATCCACTGAGACTGCCCTCACCAAGGTGACTAATGATCTACACTTGGCTAAGTGGAAGGGTCGCTTCTCCCTGCTTTTGCTACTTGACTTCTCTGTCTCCTTTGACTCTCTCCACTTGAACAAACTGCACTCCCTTGGCCTTCGTGGAACTGTCCTTACCTGATTTATCTCATACCTCTCTGATTGTTCTTTCAGTGTCTCTTCCTCTGGTACCTGCTCCTCTCCTGTCCTTCTATCTGTTAATGATTCCCTAAGCTCTGTTTTTGGTGCATTACTTTTTCCTCTGTACACCTCCTCTCTTGGTCAACTCATCTCCCCCTTTGACCTCCCATATCACCTTTATGCCTATGATACTACTATTCATCATCATCATTATTTATTAATATAGCGCCACTAATTCCACAGCGTTGTACAGAGAACTCACTCACATCAGTCCCTGCCCCATTGGAGCTTACAGACTAAATTCCCTAACATACACACACACACACAGACAGACTGATAGAGAGACACTAGGGTCAATTTGATAGCAGTCAATTAACCTACCAGTATGTTTTTGGATTGTGGGAGGAAACCCACGCAAACACGGGGAGAACATACAATCTCCGCACAGATAAGGCCATGGTCGGGAATCAAACGCATGACCCCAGTGCTGTGAGGCAGAAGTGCTTACCACTAAGCCACCGTGCTGCCCTTACTATTATAATCTACCTTTCCTCCCCTGATCTCTTTCTCTCCCGTGTGTCTGACTGCCTCTTTGCCATTTCCACCTAGATGGCTAGATGCTACTTCAAGCTCAGCATATCTAAAACTGAGCTTATCATATTTCCACCAAAGAGCATCATCATCACCACATCCCCTCCTCTTACCTTCCTTAAGGTTGATGGTGTTTCCCTCTCCCCTGTTTCCCACTCACACTGCTTGGGGGTCATTTGGCCCTCATATATAGACAATGTGTGTATTTGTGTGTATATGTGTGTATATTAAGCCAGTGTGTGGTTTAGTAATGAAGAGTAGCTAGAGGTCCATTATTTACATGGGGCATTAAACCATTAGCAATCTGGTCTACCAGATGCAATATCTGCCCGAAAACAATGTATTTTTTGGAGATCTCATTATCAATGTGATGCTGAGTGATATTAAATTTAAGCTTTGCAACTGGCATTTATATGAATTACTCTGATTTCCTTTGCTATCTCATCACCCTGATTTATTAAAATATGAGAAACAGCAATGACCTTAGCGTAAGAGAAGGTAATAAATTCACTGTAATTTACAGATTCTGTAAAACGGCATCTTTCTGAATTTATGAAGGTTATATGGATCTCTGGAGGTTTAGGGACATTAATCGTTTTAAAATTACTTTAAAGTCATATTATTACATGACATTTCACAAATGTTAAAATGCTTATGAAAAAGCAAAACAAAAAAATTCAGAGGAATGTTCTCAAGTAAATGAGTGAAGTTGCTGCAGAATTTTATGCAAATCGAATTTTGAAGCCCAACCAACCGTTTTGCTAAGGTGCTAAGTTCCAGCGTTAGTCTTCAAGTGTCGCTTTTGTGCTGCATTGTGGTATGGTATAAATTCCAGGTGGCATGAAAATCATAGAGTTGATTCTGTGTAGAACACTTAAGGTCAAATTCTGCTGAAGATACCTGCGAATGACATGACTGACTGCGGAATGAGGCCACTTTTTCGCTGAACAGTTTTGAACATTTTGCATATCTCCATACGATCATCAGACATAAATTTCAGATGTGGCACAATATCATCTGCTGGGAACTTGTATGTACGTTTTTTAAAAAAAATTCAGAGATAGTAGATATCACACCTTGCGGCTTATATAGATTTGGACGCAATTTACACTTACAAAGCAAGCATAAATTGCGTCCCATACTTTACATAGTTTTTCGAGCTGCATGTATCTTAAGATAGTTTGGGATTCAGAATAGTATGCAAAATGTGAATAAACATCGCCAGCATGGTTCTGACACCAGGAGGAAAGCAACTACAACATATCTGCAGCTACTTACTCCTTGTCATAGTACATAAGGAGCATTAACATGCTCTTACTGTACTTTGCCTTCACCTGTCCACCCACTTTGTCCCCAGTTCTACCTTTCTAAGAATAGAGAAGATACGTCTGAGAGCAGACTAAGATGTAAGCTATTCTACTACATATGAGCAGTTGTAAAATGTGCCTTTTACACTTACGAGTTGATTTATGTACAAGTCTACATGATCCCAATGTCTATGAATCTAAATAATTGGGATTGTTCCCTTTTATGGAGCATTGTTTAAAATAATTAAAATCATTTAGTTAAAAAAAAAAATTTGGAAAAATTGGAGCTTTTGCATCTAGTTCCCCATGCAAAATTTGACAAGGGTCCACTGGTACATGTGTAAGCAGCGCAGCCTGTTTGGTAGATTTTGGAAAATGTCTAGTTCTTCAATTAAAGAAAACTGCTATACATACCAAACTGTTCTTTGTAATGCCACATAATGTCACATTTTTTACTCAATTTTGCCTCTGCACCATTTCATCTGCCAACCTGTGTTTCATAACAACCACTGAGCTCACAAAGTTTTTGGGGGTCAAAGCGGGAAGAAACGGTGGAGATGTTACTGGAACCAGCCATTTCCTTTTATAACTCTTCTGCAAATATGAGCTTGCAAAGAGATCTTGTAGAAAGATAATTGCACTATATTCCTATACAGTAATGTACGGCGCTGCAGACCCTGTGTGGCGGACCCTTTGTGGCGCCTTATAAGTCAAAGATAATAATAATAATAATACAGTTCCATAGATTGCAAAATACTTGAAGCATGAAGCTTGCTGCATATACCAAAACAGTTGGGTTGTGGGTCTTGCTGTTTTTCTCCAGAGAAGATGTAAACGTCTTTTACATAGGGGATATTAATGAATTATGTCTGCTTTAGTTAGTAACCAAGCACATAAAAAATAATATGTAAATTTGGAATCCATGGCTGGACTTCCACTGAGAACTGATGGTACTGAGGGATTAATTAGCCACTGAGTGGCTTATATTTATTTCCAATAGCTTCATAAAATGTCTGTACTGCACAATCCTCTATAAGATCTTTACTAAGCTAACTTAGACTTCCAAGCTTCAACTTGCCTATAAGCAAAAGAGTGTGTTTAAAATTAAATTGGCTTAATTACATTAATTTAGCTTATTGCAATCGATTGACTGATAAATTTATTTGCATCTTTTTTTTTATGGATAGATTATTTTTTTTTTTTATTGAACTAAATGTATCTGAACCAAACAAATCAGTGAATTGTGAATACTAAAGTTATCTAGTGGAGTCGATTATTTGATTTGAACAATGCAAGTTTGTCCATAATAAAAAGAAATACCAAATTAAAGAGGGCCTAACCTTTTTTACTTACACACTTGCCAAAATCCAGAATATGTTTCAAAGGGTAACAACACCAAACAAAAAAATAATTAGGTGCAATAACTTGAGACAAATAAATTAATAATATCAATTTACATGTGCTCCCCTGACAGTCAGATCTGCTTAGGGTGTGTTGTTTTCAAACTTTTTGCAGTAGAAATCAGTGAAGGTGCGGTGGACTTTTTACGCAAATCAAATTCTGTTGTGGAAGAAGCCAGAAGTTGCTACAAAATAATCTTCCAGTTCTGTTTTTTGCTTTGCCATGCTAAACAATGGTCATTTTGCAATGTACTTTTAAATTTTCATTTTGAGGAAAAATCTATGAATAGAGCTGGAAGTAGGACAGCCAATTTATCCTGCACAGAAAACTTAAGGCCACATTTGGAGAAATGTGAGATTTCACTGAAAATGCTGCTCATCTCTAGCTTGCGGTATTGTCAAGTTCATGAACTTCTTATTCATCCAGATGGATTGCTCGAGGGAGAGGGATCTTAACAATACTAGTATTAGTTTAAAAAATTGATGACCCCAGTAGGAAAAAGGATCCAAAATAAATTTTTGATCCCTCAAAAATTGTATCAGTGGTAATACCAGGTGTACATTTTATTTACACTTCTAAATACAGATTTTGAAATTAAATCACACATCTAAATTGAACACCTATCACAAAGTGTATAAAGACACTCCAGTAATGGTCAGGTAACTCGTGTTAAAGCAGCACTTACATTAGTACATCAAGTGCCTTCTCAGCAAGAAATATGAATCTCACTGTGATCTATTGTTTGTGGCTTTTTAAATGTGTTATCCTCATTCCATTAAATACACTCAACCCACAAGTGATTAACAAGAAAGAGCAAAGCTTAATCTTACTTTTTTCTTTCTATCCCACAAGGACTTCTCCTAAAATTGCTGAAATAATTTCTTTTTGCTGACTGCGAAAGTAGCATATTGCAAAGAGCACTTTTGCCAAATTGTAAAAGCTCCGCTGGCAGCCGTGGGATTTGACAATATTAAATAATAATTAACAAATGCAAAGCCTTGTGGCTGACTTTGAAAGTACCCAGTGGAGCCCAGTCATTTACATATGAGGGATGAAGCTGAATTTCTAAGAAGTTTAATAACATACTATGCAGTACTCCTCTTGTATACATATGGGTGTTTTAGTTATAAATAAGTGGACAAGGTATTATAATACCTCTGAATAATCTGTATATTATAATATATCTTCCTAATATGCCTTTATAAAGGAGTTTTTTTAAAAAAATAATTAAATAATACTTTCCCTATTTCCTTTAATGTTATCCTTGGTCTGTGGGATGTGCTCCTCTCTCAAAAGTGTCCATCTTGTCCAATATAAGTGGGTACACAAGTTTATTATTTTACACTGCAGTTTTTGTGTGGTATGTGTGCCTATGTATATGTGTATGTTCATTTTCATACATGGCTATGTATATGTTTATGTGCCTATGTGTACAGTTACCACTAAACTAGCAAAGCTGTTTCTACTAATCTTGACTGTCTGTTTTCACTTTGATCATTTCACAAATTGACACTTGACGGAGACAATATGATAATTAGGAGTAGACATATCATTTTTCATTATCTCAGCTTATGAATTAATATAAGTGTCTAAAATTGAGATAAAAGATTTTGTATTGTTTTTGTGTCATTGGAGATCATTGACATGGTACAATGCACAGTGTAGAACCAGCTTGTACTTTTTAGTTTGCATAAGTGTCTCCCAACAGTAGGAAGTAGATATGCAGTGGGTGGACTATCCAGATACACTGGTGCAAAGCCAAGACATTTTGTGGTCTGGTGCACTTTGTAAATTACCTCTAATATATAATGGTACATTTCATTACTTATAATGGTCATACATTTGTCCAATGTATTTTTTGAAAGTTGTAATCCTTCCACGATTCAAGATAAAGTAAAATTTATTTTGTTGCTTAATTGCTTTTCTTACTCTTATTGATAATATTTTTACGAGTTTGTCAGTGAGATAATTCTACATGGCACTGCTATGGTTAAATAATATGGAACAAATAAATATTGGTGTATTAGGTCAACTTTTAATTCAAATACTCACTGACATTTTAGGTCACTGAGTGCTCATACCAAAAGCACACTGCCTGTAGGAATGATAAAACCACCTCACACTTCAGATGCTGTTTTTATATTAACATTGCAAGATAACAGAGCTCCTCTTCATCAAAACAATATGTGTTATTGCAAAAAATTCTTGCAATACAGGATCTTCAGCATATCATGATGAAAATTTTATTTTAACTGTACAAAAATAAAATCTAAGGGGGGTATTCAATTGTCAGTGAGTTTTCTTTTTTTGGACCGTGTTAAGTCATTTAACGCTGTTTTTTATCATTTTCAAGCGGGTTAACTTTACCCGCAATTCAATTCCATTTTAACGCTGTTTTTTATAATTTTCAAGCGGGATAACTTTACCCGCAATTCAATTCCATTTTTAACGCTACGTTTTTTATCATGAAACGGTCCTCTTGCGCTCCAGTAGAAGGTCTGTTGAAAGTATAGGGTGTGTGAGAGGCAGCCGCGTTAATAGCTATTCAATTGTTTTTTTACCGCGGCAGGTAAAACAGGGAAATATGCTGTTTTATCTCGCACCTCTTTGGGGTGTGTTAAAAATAAAAAACCTCTGAAAAGTATTTGAAATCATGTAAAAAGGTTTAAAAAAGTTAAACTCATGTTTATCACTAATGCCTAACTTGTGTAAGTTGATTTTCTTTTGAAAAAATACTGAAATAAAAAAATAAAAAAAATAAAAATCACTAATTAATTATATTTATGTATGTTTTTGGTACAAATATGAATGTAGTAATGTGTTTTGACATGGTATAGATGATTGTAGGGTAAAAAATAGTTCAATTAAAAAATATGCTAAAGAAAATACTGTAATGTAGATATTATCAATGTGTAATGCAATCTAATGTATGGAAATATACGCAAAACTTTTTTTTTGTGTTATATATGACCGCGATAAAACTTCACTCTCCTAAAATCTCGCAAACACTATTTTTAACGCGCGGGGCAGCGTTCCCTTTTTTTTTCAATTGAATTGCACGAGTTTTTCCACTGCGCTAACTCAAAACGGTCGCTATTGCCGTCAAAAACCTGCGGGAGATTTTTTTTTTTTACACGGCGGGGAAAAAAAAAACCTTGCTATCAATTGAATACCCCCTAAGATTATATTATGCGCTAACTGACAACCCCCAGCATAGTGTACTAAATAGTGAGTGCTAACATTTGTGAATGCTGCAGGTAACAGTGTGTGTGTGGAAAGATCCATTTGCTTATATCATTTTTGTACTATTTGTGTAAATTATATTTTTTTCAGTCTGATATGGTAATAGATCTGCATATGAAGAGTATTTCTGCAATTCGTTTTACAAGTTTATTCATCATTTCTGAAATTACTTGAAAACTCAGTGAGCTCGTCAGGCGTGGGCTGGGAGAGGGATGGCCGGGGGGCACACAGGCGGCCGCATCATATTACAGGGGATGCGGCCGCGTCATTGATGACGCGGCTGCATCCCCTGTCATGTGATGCGGCCGCCTGTGCGCTGACGCGGCCGCATCTGATGACATCGGATGCGGCCGCGGGGGGAGAAACTGTTTTTTGCATCCGGGGGGCGGCAGGCCGGCCTACCCCCCAGCCGTATAGGCGTCTAACCCAGCTGCCCCCCTGCCCCCCGGGCCAGCCCGCCACTGGCTCCAGTCTGTAACAAACTGATTTGCTCACCTTTAGTAAACATTGCACTCAACAGGACATATTGTGCTACTGTTTGCCAAACTAAAGTTAAAAAGCAACACAAATGAGAATATGTAATCTTTAATTAATCTAGTAACAATGGTTTGAATGTCAACAACCTGGAAATGGCATTTTAGCCTCCCATGAACATTTTGTAACTTTGCTTCAAAATTTGGTATTAGTATTATTCTTCAGATTTTAACCATGTTATGACTAAGTGCATTTTCTCTGTTGACAGATAAACTATTACTATACTAGCTGAATATTTATAACTGTTGTTGATGTTTCCATTGCCAGTTACCTACGGGCCTCATTTGCAAAGTGCAAAACAGCTGAAAATAAAAGCAAAACCCTTTTCAGTGGTGTCGTAAACCTTGAGCTACGTAAGGGTGCCTAGATTTCCACCAAAGTTGCAATGGTTCACAGAGCCAGATGGCAACAGAAGTTTACAGTGGCTGATGGGAAAAGTTTTGTAGTGTGAGAGCATTCTTTGCTAAAATAGAGCTCTGTGACACCTAGTTTTGCGGACAAATGCCAAAATTACATTTAATTTTGTAGATATATATATATATATATATATATATAGGGGTAGAGTAGGTGCATTTTTTTAAAGCTACTTTTTTTATTTCAAAAGGACATTGATAAGATGTGCTGTACATATAGCAATATAACAAACACAACAAAATAAAGCACATTTTAAAGACACACTTGAATATTTGGTCTTTATTGAAATTGTATTATTTTTTAAAGTGGAAAGCATTAGGCATAGAGAAGGGTAGACTGAAAGGAAAGGAATAACACAATGAAGAGGATGTTGGAATAGGAGTATTGTTGTTTTCGCACTTATGACAATTATTTCTTAATTTAGGAGGACCATTTTCCTCCTGAAATCAGATGCCAGAAAAGCTGTCACTTATATATGTCCTTTGATGAGTAAGTGAGCCAGGGTTTCCATGTATGAGAATATTTATCTCCATTATCAAGTAAGAAGTAGCTTATTATATTTATTGCTGGGTGGGGTTGGGAATTATTAGGTCAATTATATTGTTTCGGATCGAATTTTTCAAAAAACCCAAGTATTTTCACTAGATCATTTAAGACAGTACCTCTGTTATCTTTAATAGAGAGTATATGGATTTTGACTCTATGCTTATGGGCCAGTAACTTATCTGCTTTATCTCCTTTATCACAATATTTTTTTTTATTCCGCCACCATGATACATTTCTGTGAGGGCAGATAAATGGATATTTCTTCTTCTTCTTTCTTCGTTCTTCTTCTCCTTCTTTTCTATTTTCCATAAGATCACTCCTCATTATAGTCTTAAAAGCATCATATTACCCTTAGCAAAACCATGTTTACTGAGGGGCTCCTGTTAAGTGGAAAGCAAATTGCATTTTATCTGGATAATATGCTTGTTTCCATTTGAGCATGCGCATACACCACTATTTTCAGAACTAGTGCTTTGTGCTCTTGCACAGAGAAGAGAGTGCAGGTAATGTTAAAATGTGTGGACAGATTTAGAGTTGGGACGGGAATGCATACTAACTCAAACCTAAATTGCAATGTTACAATAGAGTTGGGTAGAGTATTTGTGTGCTACATGCAAAACGGGTAGTATTTTCCCTGCATGGAAAGAGAAAAAATGCATTTGTCTCCTTTCAACCCAACATAGTTTGTCCAGGTGGAAATTTGCACCCCTTAGTTAGCTTTCATCTAAATGTCCCCCCGCCCCGTGATGGATCCCACCCATGAGATATACCATTCAAAACCCTTAATGTTCACTTCACATTACTATATCCCCCCATACATTAAACCCAGCAGTAATTTTGTGCATTACATCAGAACAGTAATCTTACACACAGGTCTGCTGAGTGGGTGGAGCTGGTACAAAGTATCTGTGTCTTCCTTAAGGGCCTGGCAGTATCAGTGAAAGTGGGGGTGGATGAGGCACCAGCAGCAAAAGCTCTTGCCAAGGAGGGGCTGTATCCAGGACCGAGGTTTCTCTTCCAAAACAATATACTAGCACAGAAACGTAAAAATTACTGGTGGCCAGTTTACATCAGAGTTCATTTTAGGTAACAAGTGTATAATATAGAGCCCATTCCCTGATGGCCAATATACAATATAGTGCCCAGCCCTTGGTAGCTAAAGTAATATATAGAATCTATTCCCTGGCAGCCATTGTCATACCATTGACAGACGAATCCCTGTGACCAATGTAATATGCAGAGCACATTTTCTAGCGGCTTTGTGATATACAACCGAGTCCCTGGGGGTCAGTATGAGCAGAATTGCACCTCCTAGCTCTACTTACTCCTAACTCTAAATCAAGCCCCATGTTTGTCAAATTTGCGCAGTCACTAAAGGTCATTTGTGAAAAGACAAGAATATGGTCCCACAGTGCAAATACTTTTTTTATGCAAATGAGCCCAATTTTATGCAATGTCCATGGAGTTTGCATGTCAAAATGTTAAGAGTCTGTGGGGTTGCAAAATGTTGCATTGATCACTATCATTGACAACTAAATGTGGTTCATGTGCACTCTTGTATTTCATTAGAGGGCCACATGTAAAAACATAGTTTTTACATGACACTAAGCCTTGGCCTATACTTTCACTGAGAGGCCTTTTGCTCCTATGTGGTGCTCTTTAAATGGGATGCATTTCTGGGCGCATTGCAACTAATGTAACAAAACACTTAAATGTACAGTAGTGGCACATGTAAAACAGAGAGTCCTAATGTTCCCTCATTGTCATTATTAATTTAATAATAAATGAGGCTGACCAGAAGTGGAGACGCTTAAACTGATGAAAGGATTGTTGCACTTTCCACCATGTGCAGTTCCAGCCGAAACCACAAAAGGTTGTGTAGAGTTTTGTTTTAAAATCTGTAAATAATGCATTCTGTGGGTGTGCTCTTTGTATTTGTAAGGTGGACGCATTTCACAAATATTTTGTAGTAACTAAATTGCCTATTATGACTGCACAAAGCAGTACTAATGCCATGACTTTGGATGGACAGATGACCATCTTTTACTAACCATATAAAACATGATTGCTGGTTTACCTTTATATTTATTCAACTGTACACTACTGAATTATAATTATAAATGAAGATGTTAACGTCTAATAATCTGAAAACTCAAGCAGAGCTCTCTCTTACTAGCATGAAATGTATGACAGAACTTCAAAAAGTTTAATAGATCCCTTACAGTACTTCAGCATTGAAGAATGTTAATATTAGGGAATCTTCAGAAATACACTAGTTTCCCATTCCTTTCAGAGCCAAGCCATGTAGATATTTATCTCCTTATCTCCTTAGAGAACTTGTTAGATGTATACTCTTTTGCCAACTTCTTCTTTCCAGCCACCTGTTGTGACACTTCAGATTTCTAGGGCCTTGGTAGTTATGAGTCATCGTTTTCAGATTATATGAATTTCCATAGCAACCAGATAATCCAAGGAGAAATAATGACGTTCTCATTTTCATGCACTGCCATTTAAGTCCACTTTAATTGTACTTAGAAAGTATATGCCCTTATGTAAAAGTACATATTTATACCGCAAACCATGTGCTTAATTGCCCTTATGTAAAAGTACATATTTATACCGCAAACCATGTGCTTAATTTTAATTTCATGATATCAAATCCAATGTTTATTTTTCTCATTGTATCTGGAGGAATTATGTATTGCTATGCAAGGTACACTTCTATGAGGCCATGTTAGTGTCCAGTTGTCTTAGGGTTGCCAACTTGAGAATACCAGTTGTAAAATAAACACAGCCATGGTGATTTTGCCAACCCTGTACACACAGCCATACAAATGTGTGATATCGAGGACCAATAGGATCTTACCACCATTTAAAAAGAATGACACACAATGAGTTATCTGAGAACCGTGCACTATGTATGGGCTTATTAATACATTCCAATGCACTTCACTTTGTTTCTTATTTTGTTAAAACTAGTTTTACCTTGACAAGGTGCAAAAGCGAAATGCAAGTATGACCTAACATAAGGTCAGGCAATGTCCTAAATAAAGAATGAAATACAATTATAATTAAAAGTCACTAAAAGAGAGATAACCTAGAGATATTTTAGATAGAAATGATACAGTGAATGAGAACAGAATCGGCAATATAGGTATTAATGAAATATTGAATTAGAACAGAGCCAGCAGCAGAGAAGGAAGGGAAAACTGAGAGATTAAATACAATTACAAGTAAAAGAAAGAGAAAAAATGAAGAGAAGATAATTAGAAGCAGAGTAACAACAAGAGAATGTAAAAGACATCTAAATGGTAATAAAGATAAACTATGTAGAGAATAGTTACAAGAACCTAATAAAGGTAGAAAAATAAGAGAATGCAAATGCAAATGAAAAATAGAATAAAAGTAATAATTTAAATACATAATAAACAAAAAATATTTTATTAAAATTTATATTCTCTCAATGATGAATATCAAGAAAGGGGATGTGTAAAATGAAATTAAAAGATACTAAATATAATAGACCCCGAGATACAATAGAGGGAATTGAAACTCTCTTTAAACTTAAAGTGATTATTTGGTTTGGTTGTAAAATAATGAAATAAAGAACAATTAGCTGGAGTGACTTTTGAGAAAATAAGAACAAAAGGATATATTTTATTAAAGTGACAATTTAAACATTTACCATTGCCTGACCACATTTTAAAACAGTTTTTCTTATTCACAGAACTAGTGTATATTTTAAATATTTTACTTGCTTTTGATTTGATGAATATATTGTATGCCTACTCCTAATTTTTACCAAAATAAGAAATAAAAGTTTTTCATATGTATTAATGATTCCATAATGCTCAGGTTCGCAGTTTGTTTAAATATATTATCAGCTGTTTTATATAAACTTGGATAAAAAAAAAGTTATAGATAACAATATAATACATGGCATTAAGTTTGAACATTTGGTATTGGAATAATAGTGAATGTTTGTGAATATAAATGTTACACTGATGTGAAAGTAATCAACAAAACATTGGTACCAATAGGAACTTGAAAGCTGCTTTTTGTTGGCTCATGGGATCACTCCCCCATGTGGCATACATGTGCCTCTAGTACATGTGCCTCCCTTGTGCTTAGCCCTCACTCTGCCAATCCCTTCTAAGAACCAGTGTAAAGTTCTGATTGAATGCCAAAGTTGTCATTTTTCTCTACAAATACATGCATATTACTGGAAGTCTAAGTGCACTAGTGCAAATCCAGGTGCACTGCTGCACCAAAAAGGACTTTCTGCTGCACCTCAGCTGTTGCATTTCATAACTCAGGCCCACTGTGGTTACAATATTTCTGCTGTTAAACATATTGATGCTTGTGTAGACTGCATTAAAAGCAGTCTGTAAATATAACAAGTGTTCTGGCAAGTTGGCTGTATGAACTTCATTTTATACAGAGTTCAATTTGACACCAATTTCCTACATCAGTGTGAAAAGAGCCTTACCTGAGTACTGTTCTATCCACTACTTATCCCAATCTGTGGATTCCTGTCTGCCTTCATTTCCTTCCTCACATCATGACACTGCCCGTCACATGAAGCCTTGTTCTCACTAATATATTCACATCACTGCTGGGGTTTATCTATTTCTATCCCCACCGTGGTTTGAAACAAATGGGGAAGGAAGGTGAGCAAAAAGTTCGATAAAAAGCTGCAATTAAGAGACTGCAGCTTTTGATAGGTCCTCCTGATCCCATCCGAAGGCTCATCTTCCTCTAACTGCCTCAGGGTTGATTACTGGCTCCGTGCCAGATAGCTAAGATGGTTTGATTTAATCTTCTGATATTGCACTGATTGTGCCAGGATCTTAATTATTGATGGGAGAGGTTAAATCATCTTAGCCTCTTCCACTTACTATCCTATTATTGGCATATGTCCGTGTACCAAGTGGCCAAGACTTTTCTCCCTTCCTCCTAGTACAATCTGTCTTGATGACTTGACTGTTGGTTGGAAAAAAAAAATATTTTTCCCACTGAGATCTTCTATCTCAGTTTGGCATATAACTCTCTGCCACATGTCACTTCTGGTAACTACTGTGCAATGTTGGCTGACTTCAAATATGTGTGGAAATCTAGCAGAACTTCAGGGCTGTCTGATCTTACCCCCTTTAATGTCAACATCCTTTTCTCTTAAGACCTAGGGATATATCCTTGCATCTTCACATTCATGGAAAGGATTCAGAGACCAAGTAACTGTACCCACCATCCTATTGCTCAGGTGGAAATTGATCACCTCAACTCACTTTGCACCTGTCATAGCTATCATCTTCTGCTGTGGACTAAAATCGGGTACCCTTCTTTCTCTCCATCGTGCTCATCCCTTCTTCCTTACGTTATTCCGCTGCCTTTCTATATATTCTATTTTGGCAAGCACTTCCAAATTCCATTTGCATTTGTAGTTACACTAAGATCACTATCAGCATTAGATTAGTAAACTGTAATAAACTGGGAAAGAAAAAATAAAATAACTCATGTTTAAATAATTTTACAGCACTTTCATTAAATATTCTATTCTACCCTATTCTGATGAAGCTTGTGCAAATTGTGTTTTATTATCATTTCCTTTGGGATTCCGCTGCGCCTATTTAAATATAGACTGGAAGGTCCACAAATCTCTTTGTGAATTTGGTTGCCATGGAGCTAAACTAATACATTGAAATTTTCAGCACTGAATAAATTACTACTTCTCACTTACACTGAACATTTTAATTATGCATATTCATGAAGAATTGTGTTCGACTCAAAAATATCATGTGTATAATTCTTGCAAGCTGTGTTCCCATGAACCTACTTCCTCCTGGTGTTAAGTTGTCCTTGGCATTGAGAAGATGTATCCACAGTAATTTATAATTTCATAAGAGCAAAATCAGACAGAAGGGAATTTAAGGAAATTTTCCGTTCACTGAGCAAGATAGGTTTTATTCCTTGAATTGTCATATTGAGAGTAAATCAAAATTCTTTTAACTAACGTGACATTTTGATCTAGTGTTTTGCTGTCGTGACATGTCGACTTGGATGCAAATTTTGAATGTTCCGCACCTATTATGTGTTTCTTTGTCTGTGTTGACAATACAAAAATATGTACCAATTATTAACTACCAACAGCTGTTCAACATCACATTTAGGGAATGTTTGTCATTAACAAGTTATTGCAGTAACAATGTTTAAAATTACATCAATAACATGTTAATGACTCATAGTTATTTAAAAAAATATGAGACTATCCACTGGTTTAATCTCCATTATTCACCTGTTCCTGGCATTGCCTGAAGGGTAACAGAAACTGCTCTCCCCACCCTTCCTCCCATAACCTCATCTGTCCCATCCTGGCCTCTCCCTTTCCTGCCCTGCCCTTACCCTGCCCTTCCTGTGCCTTCTATGACAAAAACATGAATACCCTGTATCTGTCCAGCTGATGTACTAGCCATCCACATTATTACCTGCATAGTCTGTTTCACATGGTTGTGTTTCTATAGGTCGCATAACTGCTGTGGTTTTCTTACTGGGACATCGTATGCTTCCTCTACGCTTTATAAGCTGAGTGCTTGTTATCTCTGTATCTAAACCACAAATGACTTGGACAAAGTCTTGTTTTTTCCACTGGGTTTTCTTATTGTAATGCACTTTTGATATGGTTTGAAAATAAAGAGATTAAAAAAATAAGTACAAATTAGACTGTAAAAATACAAATGCCGTATTTGTGTGTTTGAGTGTACATGAGTTTATGCAGTAGAAATTTTAGCAGTGAGTAAAGCTGGCAGATATTTGGAGTTAATTAAAAAAAAATAGTGTTCTTATTTCATTTGCAACTTGTTGGGAAAAAAGTGTAAGAAGAAGATGTGATAGTGGGGTTATGTCATTATGTGTCACACATTTTAGTTAATATTACAAGTACTTGTAGAAATCCCTTTTTTATTATGCAATTGTAAAGCTCTGGATATATCGAAGAGGTAATAAAACTCAGTGTGCTGCTTATTGTCGAAGTCGTATAATTGGATGAACGAAAGTATATTGGTTAATATTGTTTTGCCGTGCGATTGCGATCCGTACGCCACGTAACACAGATCCGTACGCCACCTAACACAGCGCGTGGTGAGATCGCACGGTAAAATACGCACGCACACACTCGCATTACAACATTTAGTTATTTATATAATTCATATTCATATTGGTTTCGTTACACTGTAATTTATGAGCAGATAGTATTTGGTTTATTATTAGTCTATATATATATATATGTATATATATATATATATATATATATATATATATATAATGATTATATGTACACTTTAGTGATATTCAAGGTTCAGGTTATAGGAAAGGTATCATGCCTAGTATCATATTGAAACCCTAATCATCAGCAGCTGTCCGGTGCAGTCGGCGAAGAGATCACACATTGCATACTTTAGTTATTGATATTAGGGAATAAACCTTTGTATGATGTTGGCTATGAAATGCTAATTGTAACTGGAGCATTGGCGGGAAGAAAGGAGCTCATCCCCTGGAGAGACGACCCCCACCTTTGGATTCCTTAGATTGAATCAGCCTATGACCTGTTTAGCCTGGACCCATCTGATGACTGGACCTATAGAAGCAAGCCACGTCATTTGCATTGTTCTCTGTAACACTGACTGTGTATATATGATCATAGCTGTGCACCTAGTCCTCAGTCTTCACTGATCACAGTATTCTAACAGATATACTGTCCACCGGGTCCCGTGGGTGCGCAGCGAACGCATGCGATAGCAGCGGTATGTATTTATCTTTTGGTATTGGCTGTACTGTACTGTATCATAATATAATAATGTATAGAATTGTTGACTATTTACATCTGCTAAAATAAATCACTTTGTGCGTTAGAAACACAATACAATCACCTATGCAATGCTTATTTGAAAACGATAGAATTACTTTAATATTATGCTGGGTGTTTAGGTGAGGTGAAAAGTAATATCAGAGTGACCAGAATTTTAGTTAAAAAATAAACAAAAAAGGTAATAAGGTGTTTAAATGACTCACAGAGAAGAGAAAAGAAATCTGCAATAATTCGGTCTGAATATTTGCAGCTCGACGAGGACTGTACATCTGTGCCTAATCTGTAGAAAATTAGTATTTTTATTTGTTATTTTTTTTAAAAGGCAATAAATTGTCTTGGGAAGTAATTTCCCCACCTGAAGTTATAGATGGCCTTTAAACAAAATTCCACTCTTGGAGGCTCCTACTCACAAAGCTCTGCCTTGAAGAAAAATAAAAGGTAGGATTTTACTGAAGAGCAATAATAACCACTATTGCAGCTCATTCCTGATTGCCGCCAATTGCTGTAGTAGTTTATAGTTTATAGTTTAACAACAGTGTTGAAGTGATTAGTGGTGAGTTTAACCCAATAGTGTTCAGCAATGATTGGTGTTAAATAAGAGTGTCCCAAGTGAATCCCATATGTTAAGTAATTAATGGTGGTTAATCACTGTTGGGGTGTAAGACAATGCAGTGTGGACTTGATTACATAATGCAGTGTGGGCCTAAGCTTTGTGGGGACAGTGATTTTGCAATCTTCTACTGTCTTCAGTCTAATGCTGAAGGTTGTGAAGGAGTGTGAATATCTTGTAATCAACCTATGAGGTAGAATTGAATGCTACCTTCAGAATGTTCCATAGCTTTTATTTTATTGGGAAAATGTAACTTGGACTAGGACTCCCTGTACATCAGTGGAAAAAAATAAAACCTTCTTTGAAAAAAAAAAAGTATGGCTTTTTGTGACGTAAATATATGCATTTCTATACTGCGTATGCATAGCAAAATGTAACTAGGTTTGTGCCTAGCTTAGATTTGCGTCCCTTATGTCTAGAAAGATGGAATAGGGATGGACAAGAATAAGTTGAGTACAGTAAGGGCGTATTCACGTAAGTGTATCATGTCCCCTGGAGATGAGACCTAATGAGACTTGATATATGCTTCTTAGGATGTGTATCTTCTGTGGGCATTGAAGAGTTGGTGTAAATATACGTGATAACTATAATGACACATACAGCACTATCTAGATGCTTCAAAAGATTGAAAAAGAAAATGTTCTTACCATCTTTTATGTATCTGATTAAGAGTGACATCAATTTAGATATTATTATTATCATTTATTTGTTGGGCACCACAGGGTTTTCGCAGCGCCTTACATAATACGAACAGTAGACCATACAGGGTAAAATAATTGATTACATATTAGATACTGAGACATGACATATAATCCATCTTATTAAAATGATAGTCGGAACAGTAGACTCAGCCATGGGCCTGGTAATGGATGCAGGTTTCTTCCCCATCAGTGTACGGTGAAGGTCAGTGCAAGTCTAATGCTAGGACTGGTTGTGCCAGAGTTGGTTCTGCAAACCTGTAGGGAAGCTAGAGGCAGAACGGGAGTATGTGCTCTGTGGTCATTTGAGCTTTGCAAGTAGCAGGAAACCAAATACTAGGGAATTTTCTTAATAAAGGGCTGTTATATGCAAGGAGACACACCAAGACTGAGTGCCTGGATCTCTGGTGGTGATTACACATATCGCCAAAGATATTGTCCGCATGAAAATAATTATCTGTATTTTGAATTAGTTGAAAATTAGGTGAATGTTTGTTTATATGCTGTCAACATTATGGAGCTCATGTAAGTAACCAGGAAAATATGTACATCACCAACATATGATGCAGATTTACTGCAGGAGTAACAAGTGTGAATACCTACGCACCACGAGAGCGTAGAGAAAGCATAGTAGCACAGAGATGTGGCTTGACAGTGTTGTCAGAAAATGTGAACCTATTTGTAAAAAAAATATAGATTTATATATATATATAATCATTGTATATTATATCACAGCACAAGTATCCATATATCACATCACAATTCTCCATTAAACACACTGTCCTCCATTAAGCTACATATATGTAGCCCAATGCAGCCACTGCAGCAATTTAACCCCTTACAGACATTTTGATCATTTGCAGCCCTTATGGCCCTTAACCCAATTGTCCCATCTGCCTTTGTAAGGAAAGGAGATTCAGAGGGGTGGTAGGAAAAGAGGTTACGAGAAAAGAGGGTAAGGGGAAAAAGTACTTGCTGCACCAATCATCCGGACGTAAGAGATCATGAAACACTGGGGACCAGGTTTTTATAAAGCCAGTTATAATCCTCTGTGAACAAAAGTACATGTTGGCATCACACATATATGTGGACACATACAGCATATGCATGCATGCTAATCTGATATCTGTGTGGTATCGGCGTGGGCACATCTGCATGCACATACACTATGCAGACACCAGCCTGCTCTCTGCAGGCACCAGCACCTGCAATGAATTGCACTTGCATCTGGCCTGCAGTATATAGGCACATGCATGCCAGGCACTATCATAAAGGGGTGGTATAAGATGGGGACAGGATCAGTGTGTTTCTTTACAATCCCTTTGTTGTCAGAAATACAACACTACAAGTTGGAATACTACCTACTGTTTCTTGTCTTATTCTCATTGGTACAAAGATCTCTTATTGTATGTGTGTTAGGTGGTAACTAGGGTAAAACATCATATAGTTTGGAATTCGAACTTTGGTGATACACGTTTGCTTTTTAAGTTCAAATTTATCAAGTTGAAAGCGGAGGGAAAAGATATAAAAACACATCTATTTATGTAAGTGTGTTCTCTCCTGCATCACCTTGTGACTTTTAACCTTTTTGTCTGACGACAGTAAAAACCTCCACACGGATAGTCAAGCACCTAACTCCTCATATTGTATCCTAAATTATCCATCAACACATGAATCTAAAGTCCTGGGGGTATATTTACTAGACTGTGGGTTTCGAAAAAAATCAGATTCTAGTTTGTTATTTATTTAGTGCATTCGTAAAATGACAGCTAGAATTTGATTGGTTGCTATAGGCAACATCTCCACTTTTTCAAACCCGCAGTTTAGTTAATATACCCCCTAGAGTTACTTAGCCAGTCTCTATTTTGGTGTCTTCTTTGGTGTGGCTCCATGATGTCATCCTGTTTGCAAAACAAAATGTGGGTCTTGTGAGATACAATCATCTTAGGCATCTGGTTCAGGTCATCCATCATCTGTGTCCAGGTCCTGACATTCTATGTTAAGCTACACATATGTAACCAAATAGCACCCACTGCAGACATTTAACCTTTTATTTGAATTCTAACCACTTTGCAGCCAGTTAACCCTCCTTTCAGCTTTAACCAATAGGTTAACTCCTGTGCAACCTTACATCATATGATAAGCCCTATGCAGACATAACAACTTTATCCCATCCATGTGGGGAGTAAGGAAGGGAAAGAGGGTGAGGAGTAAGTAGAGAACGAAGGTAAGGTGAAAAAGTACTTGCCACTTTCATAATTCGGATGCCTGAGATGATATCACACACACCTGTGGATGCATAGAGCACCTCAGAGCATGTCTGTATGGTGTGTGCACATATCCTGTTTGATCTACTAAAGATAAGGGAATCTGGTAGAGAAAGTGACAAAACCTTCAAGTTTAATTCATTAATAAACATTTACACAGTAAGGATATAAAATTATTTTTGCCATTTGTCCTGCAGGGTAAAATAAATCTAAGGATCTAATCCCTATGCATATTCAAAAATGTCAGCTGTCCCATACTTCAGATGGTCAAGAGATTTTTCACTTCCCATAATATATACAGGCAAAGGGTCCACAAAGATCCTGGGTAGCATAGTGAGCTAGTTCTAGCCAAGTTTTATTTAAGATACACACCACAAAATGCATTGGCTTTGCACCAGTGCATCTAGCTGATCTGCCCTACATACATCAATCTATATGCCAACTCCCTACAGTTGCCAGACACCTCCTCAAACTAAATTAGATAAGAAATAAACCTGTGCTTGGTTAATCCCATATTATACACAGTACCAGCTTATGCAGGTAAAATTGATGAACCTACCTCGTACAGATGCCTACATCTAGCAAGAGCTAGCTTGTAAGCCACACCCCAAAAAGGCCTCAAACTAGAAGGATTCCTAGACTTGCAGAGAGGCGGAAAAATCAGAGGGCCCATGTATAAAAAAGTATAAATGTCAGATGAAAAGTCCAATTTCATAACTAGAAATGTTTCCATTTCTCTCCTAAAATACTGCTTGTATTAAATTAAACATGAGAGTAAATGAACATTGGGACTGTTTTTACATACAATTGGCACTTCTTGTGTTTTAAGCTTTGATTTACATTGGGCAAAGTGCACCAATAAAATGCTCTTCTCTGCTAAAATGCAACTGAAAGGTGCAAAATACGTCCCATCATCATTTTTATTTATTTTGTGAGAAACCACAAAACTGCAGCATTAGACAGACAAATGATATAACATATAGAATAAGTAAATTCGGTGGACAAAGAAAGTACAAACAAGTGCCAGAGGGTAAAGGGGGCCCTGCTGGTGAGAGCATACAGTCTAGGGAGGCCTTACCACCGAGAGCACAGAGCTGGTGTAAAAATTAAATCCTTCACTCTATCCAACTCCACCCATAGGCTGTTGCAAACTTTTGCTTCTTCACAAATGTTGACATCTCTTGCTGTAAACCTATGTGCTTTGGTGAAATTTAGATATATTTGCACAAATTGAGGTGCACAGCACTACCAAAGATTTTATGCTATGCTTTAGCCATTTTTAAATCATAAATGAGGTCCCTAGTAATCTGTTGGGTTGCCTTGAGTAAACAATGACAGTTCATAGATGTCTCCACAATGTTCTGTATGTGATGCCTTGGTTTACTTTGTTGTGGAGCGCCCTTTTTACAAAAAGTGCCAAAATATTAATTAGTTAATTATTAATTAATTAATTATTTATTTAATTAATTAGTAGAATAGAATGGCCATGGTTAACAGATTAATTTATTAATGATGTTCTGACCAATTTCACATTTTAAAAAATGTGTTACATATTATTTGTTGTTTACGTTATATAATTTTTTTTAAGGTTAAAAACAGCATTTTAAATAACTTTTGTGTGACTCATAAATTGATTTTCCAAAGTAGAACTACAGGCCCAATATTGTAAATAATCCCACCGGCCAAACCTTTTGCAGAACGGAACATACTGATCATACTCATCTCGCCCTCTACCGAAACAGATTATTGAGGCATTTTATTAGCTGGTTAAAATAATCTACTATTAATCTAAAAAGCTTTAATCTTTGTTTTGCTGGTTTCCTTTTGCTTCTGCACAATGTGTCAAATATGTGGCATTAAATAGGAAGGTAAAATGCAGTGGTACAGCACTTCATACTAAAGCTATAAGTTTCCTTATTACAGATTGCTATTTTATCTGTTTGTTGTTTTTTTATCTTGATTTTCCTTTTATAGATGTGTAGGGTTATTCAAGTATTGCATTTGAAAATGGAACACATAGCCACAGTAAATGGACATTATAATAGATATTGTGGTTATTAACCACTTGAAGAAATGTTAAATCTCTGTGCAGAAAAGCAATAATCACAGGAATCCTCTATTATAGCTTCTCTTTTTTTATTTATATTGCTCACTTCAAAAAAGATGATATGCAAGCAGTAATTTCTGCTGCCTTATGATTTAAAACAAATAAAAATAAGCATTAAATTATTCATTGCTTCATTTACAAAGCTCATTTCATGTGTATAGCAAAATGCGTTGGTTTTGCACTAGTGCACTTTGATGCTCCACCCAGCGCACATTCAGAAGTAATGCTATTCTTTGTTCTAGGGAGGTGCGTTTGCAGAGTAGAAATGCACCTGTGTGTGTAGAGAGGTGGAAAAATACCAATAAGCATACTGTGTAAATATTATATACTTCACTGTGTGAACGTTACATGAAAGGTCAACATCCTACCACTTTAGTATTGCTCCTTTCAAAAAAATTATCATTTCAGTGTTTTTCCTAACAATCTGCTCTACATGGCTCATCTAGTTTGATAATTTTATCCTAAAAACCTTAGACCCTACTTGGCACTTGTGTGTGTGAACATTTTTATTACATTGATTACATTGCTCGCACTTCTCCGCCAAATTGCTACGAGTTCGCAAATTGACCCCATTAAAAGTATAGGACAAGAGCCAACAACTGCCTGGTCTGAGTTGGGGCAATTAATTCCTTTTGTAGAGAAGAAGAAAAGGCTGTGAACCCTTCTGCACTGCAAGTAGCAGGTTTAAAAATAGGATTTCTTCACCCATTTATGGTTCAAATTAATCATGAGAATGAGGAGTAAAAACTACATAACTCGGCTAGTCTGCACAATTTTATCCCTGAGAGTCTCAGAGCCTAACTGGTCATACATTTAGCACTTTTATGTCAATGTGCTATTTAATTTCCTATTTGTTAGTATAATTGGTGAAGGGGAAGAGTGACCCTGATAGTATTATACTGGGAACACTAGGCTGACTGGGCTGGCAATGTTGCCACTCCAGGATCCTGAATTTTACCACAGCTAATGGGTTATAGGAAGAGCCAAAGGGCTAGATTTACTAAACTGCGGGTTTGAAAAAGTGAAGATGTTGCCTATGGCAACCAATCAGATTCTAGCTGTCATTTATTTAGTGCATTCTGCAAAATGACAGCTAGAATCTGATTGGTTGCTATAGGCAACATCTCCACTTTTTCAAACCCGCAGTTTAGTAAATATACCCCAAAGTGTTTTTAAGTGCAAGACTGATAATATTTTGGAGAGCAAAGCACATGCTCTTTGCTGACGTCCCATAGAGGCCAGAGATACGTTGAATAGGCTGGAGATTGATCCCATTATGAAAGGAGAACATCACACGTAACTTATTGTTAAAATAAAAGCTTACTTAACTGTTAAAATGAAATATGGGCTTATGTCCTGCTGCGAATTCATGTATTCATGAACCATCAACCACTGTGTGTGATAAGTACATGTACGTAGAGCACTTTTTACATTTACTGGCACAGCCTACAGTACAATAACATGATGCAAAATGGAACATGAATGGTTCAATGCGATAAAATCGTGATGTGCTGGTTGTCAATTTAATGCCTGCTTCATGTGTATGCACTTTGAATTAATTCTATGCAACCGTGCGCAAATCATGGTGTAGGGCTGAATGCGCTTTTTAAATAAACTCCTTAAATTTTAAAACATTAAAGAAAATATGAATCTTGGCTTCTCAAATCATCAGAAATGACCATTTAACTAATCTAATTTCAAGTTGACAAACAAACCAGAGCAGAAGAAAATGTCCAGTGTAAAACAGGGTCATACTTAATTACCATGGACAGTCCCCCTTTTGAAGATTTGTTCATGGATCACAAAGCTAAAGTAGAAATTATACTTAGATGATCACTACATAAAGGGCTTCATCTCCCATTTAGTTGAAGTTCATAGCAAAATATTAGAAGAGCAAAGAGGTATAAACTTGTTTTTTTTTACCTACTCAGAAGAGAAGTAGCAGAATTCCATCCTCCCCACTATGTGTTTTGTGAACAAACATTACTTTCATGGTCCCTTGTTCTGCTTTTTACCCCCCAGATGTTCTAAGCAATTAACTGTGACTAGGGGAAACATTTTTCCATTTCTTGGAGCCTGTGCAGGCATCCTGGCCTTTTTCTGTCAATTATTAAAAAATGTAGAAAAAGTTACATTTCCATATGTGTTCTGTGGATTATTATTTTTTTAAGTGGATTAAAACATTTTGTGACAGGCTCTCAGTAGACAATAAAAGTTACATGAATATTTGTTAAAAATACAGAGGGAAGCCTATGCTTTTCCTTTTGACTCCTTGTAGCCATTGATCAAGAAGCTTTTCCCCAAGCACATCATATGGACAGGACTGATTATGCATCTCTGGCTTGTTGTCATTCTTGGTTATACACTGTCTACTTTTCACTACATAATCCATGACTCTATGTTCTATGGAAGTTGTACTTCTATACAATTTACGTGCTACGTGCTAGTATAATGTTGTAAATACTTAGCTATGCATCCCGCATCAAAGATATATGTATATACACAGATCAGTCATAACATTTAAACCACCTGCCTAATATTGTGTAGGTCCCCCTTGTGCTGCTAAAAGAGCTTTGAGCCATCAAGGCATGGGCTCTACAAGACCTCTGAAGGTGTCCTGTGGTATCTGGCACTAAGACATTAGCAACAGATCTTTGAAATCCTGTAAGTTGTGAGTTCGGACCTCCATGGCTTAGACTTGTTTTTCCAGCACAACAAACAGATGCTCGATCAGATTGAGATCTGGGGAATTTGAAGGCCCTTGAACTCTTTGTCAAGAATTTGTACAGTGTGGCAGAGCACATTATATTGCTGAAAGAGGCCACTACCATCTGGGAATACCGTTGCATGAAGGGGTGTACTTGGTCTGTAACAATGTTTAGGTAGGTGATATGTGTCAAAGTAACATCCACATGAATGTCAGGACTCAAGGTTTCCCAGCAGAACATTGACAAGTGCCATTGTAACGAGATAATCAATGTTATTCACGTCACCTGTCAGTGGTTTAATTGTTATGGCTGATCGCTGTATATCTCTCTCTATATATTTTTTTTTATTTAGTGTCTTTCTAACAGAAAACCTGTGCTACATAAAAAATTCATGTTATTTATCTTTTAGACATTTTTGCATTTCTCTACAGAATTAAAAAATAACGTTCTATTCTGCTATGCTAATATTATATTTTCTCACAGCAAACTTAATGTACATGTTTCCTGGGCTTTATAAATATAATAAATGAATAATGACTCACACAGATGGCTTTCCCATTTCTCAGCTATGTGAATGTTATATATGGATCCCTACAGAGTTACATCTCAATTAAAAACAAGTAATTGAAGTCTCACATGAAATATTCCCCAACTTGATAACTATTTTTCATAGTGTTTTTTATATTATCAGATAAATAGTAATATTAAAATATGACAATGTGACTAAATATAAACATTAAAATGCATCTTTAAATGCTAATACCTAACTATATGTTTTTATATGGCTGTTACAATTTTATGCAGCTTAATCTACAGAATTTTTCAGACTGTTTCCCCAGTCATCCAGGGCAGTGACATTGTTCTCACCCTTAACTTGCCTCTCCCCAACCGTTACCTGTACAGTAAATGATTGCAGAAGGGGCGCAGGGTGACACAAGTCTTCTATGCTCCTTCATAACATCACTGTAGTGCCATGACTAGAGCAAGGACAGGAGAGGGAGATGAAATAACTCCGCTGTACCCACCTAAGTATAACTGTTGATCATACTTACCAACTTTCTGTTGGTCAAACCTGGGAGTCTGCGGAGAAGGTGGGCGTAACGGGGGGCGGGGCTCCAAAATGGCATAATTTTGGACCCGCCCCCATGACGTGATGACGCAAAACGCGTCATTTGACAGTGGGGGCGGGACCAAATGCTGCGATTCACCGAGAATCGCGGCGTTTGGGACTTAATTCTGCCCACTTCACTAGGAAGTGGGCAGAATTATCCAGATGCGGGAGATTGCCACACTCGCCCGGGAGCCCGGGAGACTCTCGCAAAATGCGGGAGTCTCCCGGACATTCCGGGAGAGTTGGCAAGTATGCTGTTGATGTCTGGGACATGGGGAGACAAGGTCATTTGGCAATGAGTCATGTAGCGATAAATAGTGCAAAAACCATTTCTCCACTGTAACATTTGCTTTGCTGTGGTGCTCCTTGCACCAACTTTTACAACACTGCGTATCCACCAATTTCAATGGTACAACATTTTCTTAATCTAGTCCACCAACCAAAGTGTTTGAAAATAAAACACCTAAATGAGGCATCTTCAATAAAAGTAGTCCCCTTACTTTCCTGAGTTATGAATGAGGATCAAGTGAGCAGTACTACTGGAGAGAAATAAAGGAAATACTAAAATGAATGACAGGAACTGGGGATGTGATACTGTGCTTTAATCTACCTTTCTACTTTTGCAGCGCATGCACATTTGATTCACTACAAAACACAGGGCAAATGGTCAATGAAACTGATGTTTGGTGTGTGAGCATTTATACATGGCATGTAAAAGTAGGGAACACATAAGGTGTATTGCCCCTTACAATTTTCTTTCTTTATAAGTCTGTGCATTTGTAATACACATATTGTCAACACAGGGATTGACAGTTGAGTTTTCAGTAAGTCTCAAAGACTTACTGACTAGTGTTTAAACGCTGTGCCTGACTTTCGCTTGTAATGCAAGTGCACAGCATGCAAATGCATATAAAATAAAACCCATTCAATTCAATGTGTCCATACCCATTAACAACTGTGCATTTTTGGATGCTCTATTTCAGTGCACTCAAAGCACATAACTGCACTTGAAAAATTGCATTTACCCCTGTAGGAGCACATTGTGTACATACTGAGTAAGAGTTAACACTAGTTGTGCTTTAGTTTTTCCATTCATGTCAATGCCCCATTCATTTTAATAGCCCATTCATTACAATGGAGCTGTGTACTACATGTAGCAACTCCTTTGAAATGAATAGACACAGACATGAATGGAGGCATTGTCCATTATATTTTCCCCAACATGAATAGAAATTCAATTGATGTGTGATCAAGACAAGAAGTCCCTGGACTCGATTCCAGCCAACCAATCACATTGAGGCTAACATAGAAAACCACTTATGATTAGTTGAGTACCTCTGCATGGTTAATTTAGTTCTCAGACTTTCTGTGGCGGGCTCTGAACAAAACTGTTTGCGCCTTCTTTCATTTTTTAGAAAATTCCCATGGACTGCAAAAAAATCTTTGTGGATTAGAACTAAAATTCCCTTGGATTAGAAGAAGAACAATAACAGTAGATTACACATATAGAAAAATTCCCATGGATTGTAATGATATCCTTGGATTACACTTTTTTCCAGTGTATAACAAATTAATAAGAATTCCCATTGTATTAACAAAAATTATTTCCCATGGATTAGACAAAGATTTTTTTTCCCATGGTTACTGTTAGGCTGCTGGCCCTGATCACCAACCCACAGAACTAGATGACAGAGATCTTCACCTATAGCAGCCGCCTTTCCCTTAGAGCTTGGTGCGCTCACCGGTACTCGGATGCCCCCAGGACTTAGCTCCAAGTGTAGTGTGGGTTGGTAATAGAGGACCACATCGACGGGCCACGAGACTGGTAGAAAGCAGCAGGTAGCCAAAACGATAGCCAAGGTCAAGGGTCACAAGCAAGCAGAGTAGTCAGATAACAAGCCAGAGGTCGGGGTCACAGGCAAAGTTGCAGAGTCTGAGGTACAGGCCAGACAGGTCAGGGTCACGAGAAAACAGGCAGAGTCAAAATCCAAGCAGGGAGTCATACAAAAGAAATCCAACAGAGTATCCACAGGACAGGTACAAGGGAACAGGAGCAGGTCAGCAAGACTGGGACAGAAAAGCTACAACTGGCAGTGAGGCTTCAGACCTCACTGCCCTAAATACTACAGTCAGCCAATCAGAGCCTATCTCTGAATTACACAAAGCTCCTGCCACTACACTAAATGAATACATAAATTAGCCCACAGGTGAAGGAGCGCTGCGCGCACGCGCCTGGCTTCCCTGACTTGCCAGGACGCGGCGCCGGGGAGATCTAGCGTCCGACCATTGCCTTGGCAACGGTCGGGTCCCAGGCGGAAATCACCTTGACGACCGGGACGCCAGAGGGCACAGGAAGCGAGCCGCGGCGGCTGTGAGAACCGCCGCGGCTCGTGACAGTTACAAAAAGATTTTCCAGAGTGGCTTATTGTGCAACAATCTGGAACACAATGGTCCAAACCATATACCAATTACATTAAATTAATTATAATTGCTACATTGGATCATATTTCTTATGCAGTCACAATTGGAATATGATAGTGTCCATGTTGAAAAGGGATCTGGATTAAAAAGTGAGTAGATTCCATTGCAATACAATATCAGTCCACTGTTGAATCTTTGGACAGATATAGGTATAAAAGACACATATGTAGCTTCCATTGTAGATTTAGTATGATAGATGCATTATTTTGCACCATCATGTATATAAAGAGTAATGTATATAAAAAAGAGACCAGAAGGTTAAAGACATTATTATTTTAAGTGTTATGTCCCAGATATAATTGGATACTTGAGGCCAAGATCACCCAGCAAAAAATAGGGTGAAGCCTGCCCAGTTTTGGCATTGTTAAAAGCATTACTAATGCCATACATTCAGTCTTTTTAGCTACCGATCTATCATTGTACAGCAGCGCATCTAATCAGATAATATGTTGTCTCATCTGGTTCTGTCAAGACATACTGTGCATAAACATGCTATCTGCTAGGTGAGCAGTTGTAAGGGCTATAGTACTATGTTTTCCCAGTGGTATTACTGTGGGCTGTAGCAGGAGAATGACATAAAGAAAAATGTTTGTTTACAAACTGCTATTATTTCCTTTATTACAATGAATTAAAATGTTCTCTGCTCAGCAGATGAGATGATAAATAATTACAGAATGTTGCCTGTGTTTCTTTGTCAGTGTTTAGTTCAACTGAATATAAATGTTCAAATAACAAATGTATGTGTCAAACAATTACATTTTAACAACCACATATTGAGCGTAGGAAACACAGATTATCTTAATGGGGTAATCTGGGGACAGAGAGCTGCTGTCTTGTCACATATGCTTGTAAATCGATTTATCACTGTTCCCAGTGCTCTGAAATTAAAGTTTATTTTTATTGTGAAATTACAGCAGAGTAAGATTTTGGTAGTTTGCTGCATGTGAAGACACTTTGCTGGACTTACAGGGATAAATAAAAGATAAATAAACAATAGCTGATTTCTTCAAAATTCAGCTTTCAAGAAGGCAATCATCATCATCATCATCATTTATTTATATAGCGCCAATAATTCCGCTAATCTTTTCGGGCCACATTTAGAGTTGGACATATTGGGTTTGATTCATTAAGAATTATAAATGCCTATACGTTCCTGTATTTTGTGATAATTTGCTCTGTGCATGGCCAGAAACGGACTATACGCCAGAGAACACAAGTGTATGCAATCCATCTTTGAGTGCAAAGACGCTTATGACAGGCTACGATTTTATGGGTGGAATGCAGAGGGGAATGGTCGTATGCACGGAGCCAATGTACAGTAAGAGAGTACCAGACTTGAACCCACATAGCAGCGTCTGATTCAAGTTTTGGACATCTCTCAGGTACTTGTTTTTCAGTCGTATGACTTGCACCAGCTACAGGTCAGGTATATGTGCCGAGTGATAGTGACGACGGTCGCGAATGCATGCTATAACATGTGTTTTGTAGTCAAGAGCAACTGTAAAATGCATATCATGTACAGTAGACATTAATAACATCCTGATAAATATATTTTATGGTGATAAAGGTTTTTTTTAAATGACTTTATATATTATATACACAATGATGTTTATGACTATCTGCAGCACTCTCTAGCTGCTTCTGATTGGCTGCTTGCATATTGACCCATCCAGCTGATAGTAGTTAAATCACGGTGCCTATATAATATTATAATACTTTTATTTATATTACCCAATAGAGCTCAAAGCACTTTACATTTGCATAGTAAAAGAAAACACATGAGACAAAATAAACATATGAAGAATTAACTGAGTACAGAAAAGAGAGTTAAGCATTTGGGTGTAGACAATAAAGAATGCAATGCAGTAAACAGGCAAGTCTTTAGTCTGTTTTTGAAGATTTCTAGAGTGGGGGCCAGGTGTCTATTAACATTACTTAATTGACATTTCCAGTTGGACTACTGCAGAAAAGAACCTTCCAATATTATTTTTAAAGTTAAACAACGTATGTGGCATTGCTTGTATTTAATTCCATTTTATATGATAATGCAACTTTTCCATTTATTAATAACTGTTAAGACACTATTCACTTTTGTGTATATAATTTTTCATTACATTATATTAAACACAATTTAGTAGTGAATGTCTTTGTATATATATCAGGTAATGCAATTTTAATATTTGCTACTAATGCTCTCAAGCCACATCTCTACACTATTTTGGGGAGAACGTATACACCATACCTGCCAACTCTCCCGGAATACTCGGGAGACTACCGAACTCTGGGTAGGTCTTCTGGACTCCCGGGAGAGGTGGCAATTACCCCGCATCTGCCCACTTCCTAGTGAAGTGGGCAGATTTAAAGTCTCTATGATGCAATTCTCCAGGCATCATTTTGGCCCGCACCCCGCGTTAAAATGATGCGTTTGCATCATTATGTCACAGGGGGTGGGGCCAAAATGTTGAGATTCACGGAGCCCCGCCCCCTCATGCCCACCTCTACTCAGAGACTCCCGGAGGCCAGCCTTTAAAGTTTGGCAACTATGGTATACACACTTGTATAGCTGACTAACTTTGTGGCTTCTGACCCCCGGATCTCAGAAAACTACCCTTCTGGCTTTGAACCCATGCTTTTTTTCTGACCTTGCTATTACTTGAGTTCTCATAATCCTCATCTGTACATAATGGTGCAGTAAACTTTTGCTCACTAAAATTGTTCCTGCCACTGAAATCCACCAATAAGTATATGACATACAAAGACCATAATTCCTGACAGATCTCTGAAACAAAGCCCTGCAACAAGTGTTTTTGCTGGCACTAGGGCTATTTGCTAGCCTTGATATGCTTGACTGTCACACTTACAAAAACACAATTGTGACACTTCACTTTATTTATTTCCTTAAAAGGTGTTGAAAGTGAATCTTTATATTAGAGATGGTCACTGACCCCGCCCGTATTTTGGTTTTGGTTTTGGATCTGGATTATCTTCGTGTTTTGGTTTTGGTTTTGGCAAAACCGCCCTTGCGTGTTTTGGTTTTGGTTTTGTTTGGTTTTGTTTTGCTATTTTTGTAAAAAATACAGTTTTTTTGGTCTAAAATAACCTAATTTAGTGCTCCACCAGTTTCTTGGATAAGTGAGGTAATTCTAAAGCTAATAAATTATGAAAAAAACAGTTTAATCCCTGGTAGGCCGTCCTTAATTCTAGCACTTGCCTGCAAATTATACAGACAAACCTGGTTGTCTTCCCCTCCATCTTTGACTATTGGCAATGTAGCCATCATCTTTGGGTGTATATTACACCCTCCACTTGTAGTTAAATAGAAAAAAATCAGCCTGCATTGACTGTACGTCAAATAGAAATGGACAAAGGCAGTTTGGTATCTGTCTGCATCAGACCCCCTCTCCACTAGTAGTAAAATAGAAAACTATTCAGCCATTATAGACTGTAGAATAGAAATAGAAATGGACAAAGGCAGTTTGATGGCAGTCTGTATCAGACCTCAAACCCCCCCCCCCCCCTCCACTTGTAGTGAAATAGAAAAAATTCAGCAGGTATAGACTGTAGAACAGTGATGGGCAAACCAGTCCTCAAGGGCCATCACCAGTTCATGTTTTTAGGATTTCTTTAATCATGCACAGCTGAGTTAATCTATTTGGCTGGGTCAGTAATTATCCCACCTGTTTCTACAGACAGAAATCCTAGTTTCCCATTGAGTTACATTGGAAGTAACAAAGAAGATTTTAGGTAAGTATTTATTATAGAGGGCACACCCACTTATTAATTATGGGACCATATTTATATCTTTATGAAGGAGTCACAACTATTTTATTATTTTAAATAATGGGCCACTAATATATATAAAGTTTAAACTGCACTATTATTAATTTTTGGTACCATTATTTATTTGGAAAATACCAGGGACAACATTCTTTACCTATTTAATCTTAAACACCATTGTTTCATTTAGAATTTGTTTAGGTTATGCTGAT
The DNA here is from genome assembly GCF_038048845.1 of Mixophyes fleayi. NCBI lineage: Eukaryota > Metazoa > Chordata > Amphibia > Anura > Limnodynastidae > Mixophyes > Mixophyes fleayi. The sequence continues at coordinate 79,131,611 of NC_134406.1, read as the reverse complement.
TTTCTTGCAGGATGTGGACAACACACGTAGGGCACTCTTGTGGCACTACAAGTACAAGTATGCACTATCATCCATGTGAATGCCGTGGGCTGTCAGTGCATGCTAGCAATTATAGTACAACAAGTATTCTTCACTATATTTTAAAATATTTTCTCTGGTTGCTACCGGCCAGGAGTACTCAGCATTGATCTGCTCATCTAATAATGGTGTGCTCATATGTGCTTTCATATTCCCTAACCTGACAGGTATGTACGCCTTTCTTTATTGTCTTGACAAAAAGCTACATGTACATTATTATGTTTAATGGAACATCAAAGCCATAAAACAGAAACAGAAATATTGAAAGATAGGATTTTTCTTATTTTGCTTCTCGGTAAAATGTATCTGAGAAGGCATTATATAAATCTCTCTCTCTCTCTCTATATATATTTATATATATATATATATATATATATATATATATATATATATGTGTACATACATATATATATATATATATATATATATATATATATATATATCATACTTGCCAACTCTCCCGGAAAGTCCGGGAGACTCCCGAAATTCGGGTCAGTCTCCCGGGCTCCCGGGGGAGATGGTATTTCTCCCACATCCCGGATTTCACAGAGAATCGCGTCATTTGACGCGATTCTCTGTGAATCACGCCATTTTGGAGGGTGGGAGAGGGCGGGACGAGGCCAATCGCGTCATTTTGACCCCGCCCCCCGTGACGCAAATAACGGTTTCGCGGGAGTTGGCAACTATGATATATATATATAGTATATGGATTGCATTATGCCAACTGGGAAGTTTGGTGGGAGAGGGGTGATGGTATAGGACTGATTTTCCTGGTTTGGGGTAGGCCCCTTATCTCCAATGAAGGTTAATCTTAATGCTCAGCGTACCAAGTCATTTTGGACAATGCTGTGCTTACAACTTTGTGGTAACTGTTTGGGGAAGAGAAAGAGAAAGAGAGATAGAGAGAGATGGATATAGATATTTATAGGTGAAGGTGGAAGATATCAACAAAATAAGGATGAAAGACTTTAAAAGCTGCGAACATACCACACCAACCTGACACAAGGAGAAACTTAAGTGCCATTTTTTAAGTGGCAAAATTGTGGTACCACTATGCAAATGTTGTAGTTTTGTGATGTCATCTAGCTATTATTGCGCAACTGTGGCCATTTATACATTTAAACAGATAGGGCCTGATTAATCTTTGAGCGCAATGTGAACGGTACTTCCGTTGAAAGAAAACAGACATAACATGACACATCCGCCCATATTCAAGTAGAAGTGCATCTCAAGAAACATTTCCTATTGAATCTCCATATTAGTACACTCTGGCTATACTTTACTTGCTGTATGCAGACAGACAGAACACAGTCTATTTAAGTAATTAACAACTCTTAACAGTATCATTAATAAAAATACATGTTAAAAAAAATATTTTCTTATTTTTTTTACATGAAAAACATAAATCAGGATGTTTTTAATGCATACTGTACATAAAATGCATTTTCATAGATTCTCTTACTTGAAAACACATGTTCTGGCATGCATATGTGTCAGTCATCACTATCAGTCATCACTTACACCTGCCCTGTAACTGGTGAAAGTGTAAACTCTATAAAACATGTACCTTAGAGATTCCTTTCCACCTCGTCCGCTCTGTAAGTCGTAGGCAATCGGAAATGTCATTTGAACTTGGACATGAATTGTATTAAATTGTGTTGACTGGCTTAAGGTCAGTTTCTGAGCATGCTCAAAGCATTTTCACTCAAAAAACGAAATGCATGGGACTTACGTCCAAAGATGTCATATGGGTAATGGTGGGAGCCAGTTTTAATTTTACCAGGTATATAATTAGTTGGTTACTCTAATCAATCTGGCATGAGTCTATAAACCTCAGTGTTTCACTTATTTAGCACCATGACTGCATTAGTAATGGGGTATTTAGTATAATTTTATGGTGAACTGGAGTGAGTGAAAGCACAGTTGGTGCTTTGACTACATTGGATCAGTAAAATACAAGTATGGGTGCAAAGTAAGTAAGTGTATTTTGTTTAAATAAATCTTAAAGTTCAAAGATTATGAACAACTTATGATTTGTAGTATGCAAAGTACAGAGATCTCATAAACTACTTATTCATTAGGCGGAGACCTCAGGTGGGCTATGCTTTTCAATGATAGGGGATCTGTCTCCAGTAGTTCCGGACTAAGCCACTCTTTTGATCCTCTTTGCAAGAGGCATCTAATATGCACTGACAAGGTAAGGATTACTAATTTTTGGAATGCACAAAACATTTCCCTGTAATCACCTTAATCAACCCAAATTGACTAGAAGGGAGTTACATGAAGTCATTATTCTGAAATTCAATTTATCAGAAAGGCTCACCCTATCCAGTAACAAGATCAATAATTTTGTTCCCCTTCCCACCCCTCTCCCACCACTACTCTTATTCCCCTTCTTTGCCCCAATAAAAACAGTATATTGTAAGTTTAAAAACATGTTGTTTTCTTCAAAGTATTAATATGAAAACACCTAAATTTCCCAGAAAACGTCTGAAAACATTGTTACCGATAAGATTGGACCTTTGTCAATTATCTTGTGGCTCTGATTAACATTTGACATGTTCTCAAAATGTACTTACATTCCCTTCCTTTCAACTTTCCCTCCCCTTCTTCCTGTCTGTCCCCCACTAAATGAAATCCGAAATTCAATAAAGTGTTTTAAAAAAATAAAAAGTATTAACCTGCTGTTGCAGTAGAACCAGCACTCTTATATTGCTGTGTGTGTCAAGAGCAGGGGAAATTATAAGACCTTTCATAACATTAATTATTATTCATGAAAAAAGCATTATTTACAGTTGTAGCAGGTATTTTCTTAGCTGTCAACAATCCCGAATTCCAAATGTATTTCCCAGTTTCCGAGGTTAGATTTAGGTTGTGTTGCTTCACCAAATCAGGTGTGGTTTAAACTTATGCAGTCTAATTTGAATGGATTGTGGTGTGGTCCGGCCGGATTGGAGTCATGTCAAATTTGACTTGATTTTTTGCCTTGGAATGTTGGTATGATATTTTGTTTTTATTACTGTGTTCTGCTATGCATTTTGGGTTTTTCTAAATAGTTTAATATAAATATCCTAAACACCTCCCTCAGTCAGAGAGACTCCAGTATATTACTACGAGTGAGTGTACACCTGGAGCGCATACCTGACATTTTTGTAGAGTTTTTATGTATTTAATTTGCATGACGCCAATGAATTTTTACATTGCCCCAACACTTCCTAGTGATATGTGTAATCAGGCATCAGCTCTGTAATCATATTTTCTTCACCTGTAAGGAAAGTGACTATGGTAAATATAGCTGACTATTCAAGAAGGAACTGATGTTCAAGGGCGATAGACAAAGGTTAAGTAACTAGTGCAACTTATAGTATATCATGTAGATCTCCATATGCTACAGTATGTAAATTCTCAATTCACAGAAAATTACCAACATTTTAATATTTTCTGATTCAATGGTACTTGACAAATTACTTTGATATCATTCAATCCTTAATTTCAAGGATTGCTTGCTGGTTAAAGTGCAAGTACTTAAAAATAAAGCTTCATGAAAATTATATATGTGAAAGTGAAAGCCTTGATTACTGTAACCTCCTTCTCTTTGGCTTACCCAGCTCCCGTCTTGACCCTCTGAAGTCTAACCTCAATGCTGCTGCCCACCTTATTTTTGTCTCCCACCACTTTTTTTCTGCTGATACTCTCTGACAGTTACTACATTGGTCTACAGAATTAATCCTGATTCTTTTTCTTATAATCTCTCTGTAATATTTGGGAAAACTACTTTTAATAGAGGACATACATTTTGCAAACAGCTTGTTAGTCACACAGACAGAAATTGGGAAAGACAGAAACTGGAAAGTTGATAATGATAAGGAATACATTTGCTAATGATGATTAGTGTATCTTTGCTCCAGATGCATCTATGTAATCTGTCACGAACACCGCAGTCTGTCTCAGATACAGCAATCTGAACAGCTTGTCGTGATTGGTGTTACTTTAGTTAATTAACAATGAATACACCTTTTCCGCCACCATGAATGATTTATTATGGTGTCCTTATGTTCACCATTACCACTAATTAATGTTTCACACTTAAATCATATACACTTGTAGCCTCCCTGGGCTTTGTAAGTTTACAAAGAATCACTGAGAAATACGCTAGATTAAATATGTTTACTCTGAAAAATATCTCCAAGGCTTATTTACAAATATTAATAACAAAGGCATACAATATGTTGCACAAATGAGTTTCAGAAAATAAAGTAGGAAATAAAAACCAGAGTCCATACATACAAGTTCAGGAATTGGCGTGTGAGGAGTACACATTGAGAAGAATGGCACATTTCAGTTGTGGTAGACCCCCTCAAAGAAATGAACACTGTACTACTGATACAAGGGATTTTTAAACCATTTTTTGTTGGCTCTTCACCCCCTGCCTTAGGAATTTTATTTTCTCCTAAGTTAGGTGGATGCCCAAAATGACACAGGGCTTTCAAAGTAAGTGATGGATGTCCTGAGACCTTCCATTTCACAAGAACTGAGTTCTCACCTCTGCTCGTCCAGCCTGGCTAAGTCTAAACATTTACCATTTCACAGGGATATACAGTATATACCCTGCTCCATATCATTGATGCCAGATATTCCTGATTTGCTCCTTTTTTGTTCTGTGAATTTATTGTCTCTTCTAACCATGTAATGAACTGGAGGGTGACCTTGCATTGTCCAAGAATACCTGTCCACCAGGCCCCGTACTGGCTTCACCTCCTGGAGTAGCAGCAGTTCTGCCACCGCTAAAGAGCACCACCGGTGTTATGTATAGATGACCTATTCCGGCAGGAAAATGTCTCCAGAAACGGTATTCAACTATTAACAGCTCTGCAGTGGAAGTAGCAAATTCACTCAAATTGATGGAAAAAGAAGGATCTCAAATCAACTGTTTAAATAACTATTTAACATTTAGCTATACAAATAATGCATATTAAAAATCAGCTCTATAATATTTAACATGGTGCCTGTCCTTGAAAATACATGTAGACCATAATTGTACTGCCCAAATGTAAGCATAAACCTGTGGCCTCTGAGCATATCTTGATGTCACCTGAGTAAAGATACAGCAATCATAATCAACAACTTGATAATGATGACTGACATAACTTTAATGTTTAAAAACAGATTAATAAATTAAATAAGATTAAAAAAGAATGTGGATTACCATTAAAATAAGTAACCAGCACCAATACTATAACCAGAGCTGATTATCACTAAAAAATAGGAAAACCAAGTGTGAACAGCCACTGCAAAAGTGCCAAATAGTACCAGGATATTCAAAGCTGGACTGGTCACACTATAACATGAAAACAGCCTCAGCCTGGTCAACAAGGGTGGCATTCCCTAGGGAAATCAGGCTGAAAAAATGTGCTTGGCTTCTTCCTCAGCAAACCCGGTGCTACTCTGTATCCCGATGCTTGGGATACCAACAAAGTGTATACCTACAAAAAGAACACAAATAATTAAATCACGGCATATTTAAAATACACTTACCTTTGCACCAAAGGAGGACATTACTGAAGATCTGCTATGTGACTGATGTAAAATCCGAAGATTTTGGATGCAGGCGCTTCATTGTGACATCCCTGCAGACAACGACATGTACATTTCAAGAGGTATGTTATTGTAAGGATTAGGGTTAAGGGTTAGGTTTAGGGTTATTGACACGCTGCGTCAAAGGTAGCTGTCGTCGGTGATGTCACAATGAAGCGCTGGCATCCAGCATCTTCAGATTTTACAGCAGTCGCATAGCAGGTCTTTCGGTAATGTCGTCCGTCGGTGTCAAGGTATGTGTACACTTTAATTATGCCGTGATTTAACTCTTGATTTTTTTGTAGGTATATTCGGTGTCGGTATTCCAAGCATCGGAATACCGTACCCCACCCGGCAAACCAGCCCCAGTGCTCTTCCTGACACTGCAAGGAACAAATAGCGTTGTTCTCTTACGTTTTTTTTTAATCTATTTGAACTACTTCAGGAAAGAAGAGAATGTTCCCTTATGGATTTTGGACTTGGAGTCTAATAAAGAGGCAAATAAAGGCTTTATTGTTAATGAGTCAGTGTTTGTGTTTTCACTTAGGTACTATTATGGTACTACGCTGGTACTATGTTCCTGGCTGCCGGGTAGGCTGATGCTTGTATTTCTGAACAGGATTTGTTTGACCCTGGCTTCACTTTATGAGCCTGCCCTGCAGGTTTCCCTACTATGGTCTGGTGCTTACTGATGCTTTTGCAGGGGTACCCCACATTCATTGCATCACAGTTTTAGCAGTAACCAGCCCAGGCTATTGAACTAGTGTTGTTTGCATACATTTTTTAAATACTTAGTTAATTTTTTTTTTTTTAAAAAGGCTAAAGATACATGTTGAAGCTGTTATCAGCATCAGCACATATATTTACACCAAGGCTTAAGGAGCTGCATTAGATACGCCTCCGAAGATATGAATCAGGAGATGTGCCCATATCTAACTTAAGTGTGCACACCTCTATTGTACTCTATTTGCAGTACCCAGTCCTGATCCACCTCTCCAGCTGTAGGGGACTATAAATGCAAGTTACTCAAAAATTAAAATTGCCCGCATTTTACTGTGCATGCACAGAGTGGATTTTTGCTGCCCGTAGTTCGACTGCAGTGCATAGGCAATAATAAAGTTGTCCTATGAAATAGTGATGCATGGACCATACCTTTTACTTTTTTTAAAATAAAATATTTATATTGAAAAAAAACCTGAAAGGGAACATAGCATCATAAAGCATGATTTTCATAACCAAAATGACAGTTAAAATGGATGTAAAGCTTATGATATCTTTGCTGCATATTTAATATAAGGATTTCTTTACAGTGGCTGAGCTCGAAAAAAAAAGTCCATCTGTATTAATTTTTCAGCAAAGTCTAAATGATTTAATAATAAAAGCAGTCATTTTTTATTTTCTTTAAAATCTGTTAGACTCAAAATGATTTAAATATAAATGAAGCATAAAGTAAATCATATCAGCTGTAGCAGATGTTAGCTCGAGTTCGCATGATTTGACCGGAATACGTTTTAATAATATTTTCAAGCCATATTATTCATTTCAATAAACATTCAAGCTTGCAGAGTTTTTTTCCATCATAAGAAGGAATCCTATTATCTTTTTTTCAGTCACATTGAATTTTTAAATTTTCTGAAAAAGCCTTCTTTAAGCTGCACTACTACCTAATAAAAAGCGGTAGTGTAGGGGCTCCCTCACCTAACCAAAGCCCTGCAAGAGCTAGGCAAGAGATGACAGCTTGTGATTGGTCCTTCTGCTCATCCATTCTCTCCACTGCCATTTAAACTGGTGAGCAAAATGTATCACTTTTTCTAGGTGGTAGTGCAACTTTATAAGTGCAATTTTGCTTCACAAGAGAAAAGAAACACTCCTTTACACAACATTAAACCTTAAACATTAAACAAAATAAACATTGGGACCAATCTAGAGTGAAACAGGCTATTTCGCACATGTACAAATTTCCAACGATGCAGTCTACGAGATCTGCCTTTGCTTAGCCATTCAGCAGAATGCCATTCTGCACTGTACTTGTACACTTGCATTTTGCAGAATATATGATTTATGAATCAGGCTGGAAAGATGTAAAAAAGAAACATTTCTGGACCAAGAGAAGTGCTTTAGGAGGGTCCAAGTGACACACAGTGAGAAAGGTTTCTGTTACTGGGGCTCTATATGGTATTCTGCTTATCTATTTGAGTAAGACTTCCAATCCCAATGCTTGAACAAGTGATGGTGAATTGGACATATGCCTTTATGTATTGTGTAAGGTCTGCAAATTTGTACTGCATATGTTCATACAAAACGGAGCACACATTTCACATACACAGGTATGCAAGGCTCTAAACTTGCGTCTGCCTGCAACTGGAAAGACATGACAGAGAGGAAAGGGGCAGTCTAATGTAGGCCAAGTACAGTAAGTATGGGACTCAGCATATGAATAAAAATATGTTATTTTTACAGACTTTTTTTTAGAGCAAATTGCGCTCAACATATGTCCAATTCAGCATCTGGTCCTAGGTCTTAATTAATGGCAAAAACGTCTAGGTTTCTCAAACCAAATTAGACTAAAGTCTGTTTACTAATTTTTCCAATTCAAAAGAGTAAACTGGACAATTTCCATATTATGATGTCTACATAATATCTTTCCATTTTAATTTTAGTCAATTCAGTTGGCTGACCAAATAAAATCAATACATGTATGGAGAATTAAAGGCCCACTTTGAAGTGGTAACTTAGCATTTGCAAAATTTCACCAACAATACACATAAATCAGTTTTCTACGTTATTCTTTTGGGCCGATTTTGTGAAATAAATTTAAAGAGACAGCCCATTTTAGTATGCCTGTCAACACTTCTTATATGCCTTGGGATGTTCTTGATTTTTTTATGTGAAAATAAATGTAGCCTGCTGGAAAATGGGTGTAGTCTTGCTGGAAATGAACATGACATGGGCAGTTATACATAGTTTGTGCATTAGTTAAAGTGTCCCAGTCAGGAATGTTGACAGGTATGTTTTTATTTACAATAAACTTAGACTTGAAATCATTAAAATAGTTACTATGTTAGATTTTACAAATAATGATTTGTGTATATTTTGTTTTATATTTTAACAGATTATAATAGAGACAGATTGGGCTACTACTGTCTGGGGTCTTGTTCAATCTTATGGTGCGCATCAACATAGCTGTGTATACTAATGAAGCTAGGGAGTTGAATAGCTGTGCATTCTACTCATCAAGAAAGAGCTGGTAGACTTGGAAGTGTATCCTGAAGGGCATATTGAGTAGACATGAGTGTGGCAATGATTCATTAGACATAAAGGTGAAAAGCAAATTCAGATGGAGAGGTGCCTAATACACTAAAGTATGATTATAACATATTTAAATATCGACGTATATCCTAGCAGCCCAGAGCTTCCAATAAGCATAACATGGGTGGATCAGGGGGCAATTAAAGCAGGCCAAGGGCCTATTTTGTCCTGCATTTCCAATCACTGTGCACTGTGTCCAGAGACTGGAAAACAGCTACCTAAAACCCATTGTGGGTCATCCTCTCCCACTGTCTCCGTTATACTATGTAGTTAACACTGTTAAAACAGTCTTTTGTGTAGTGTTTCATTGTGCATTAGATTCTCAATCATCATCATCATCATCAGTTATTTATATAGCGCCGCTAATTCCGCAGCGCTGTACAGAGAACTCACTCACATCAGTCCCTGCCCCATTGGAGCTTACAGTCTAAATTCCCTAACATACACACAGACAGACACACACACACACACACACACACACACACACACACACAGACTAGGATCAATTTTGATAGCAGCCAATTAACCTACCAGTATGTTTTTTTTGGAATGAGCTCAATATGAGTGGATTTCTCATTGCATTAAGTTTGTAGCTCTCTCAGTTCCATATCATTTACCTGAAAAGGGAACTGTGTTAATTTTTCACTCCTGCCCTCTTATGCATGGGCCATGTTTTGCAGTTGGAAAAATGTAAAGCATAAAAAAAAAAGCATGTAAAAAAAACAAGCATTCAAAGAAACAAGCCAGTTGTATGAATTCCTGATAAAACAAAAACACAAATAAATAAAAATAAAGGAAGGTATACATCATTTACACATTGCTTTTCACAAGAAATATATGGGTTGTTGAATTAGTGTGTTACATTTCAATGACTGTATTCATTATTCAGTGAATATGGAAAATGGGAAGTCTAAGCCAATGTATCTTCTTTGTGAGATTAACAATATCACTGAACATTTATTTGCAAACAACTACAACAAATATTTAAGTTGCACATTTTGTGTTCCAAAAGCATATGTTCATAAACATAAATACGGGTTTAAATGAACACACACATGGTGAAGTGAACTTGATGCCAGTTTGCAATAAAAAGGAATTTTAATTAATACTGTTTTAAATGAGATTAGCTACTTACTCACATCTGTGCTTACAGAACGGCCGGACCATAAAATCAAACATTATGTAATTTTAATGCTTTGCATTTAAATCTCAGACTGCTTAACGGAAATGCTGTTCATCTAAGCAATATGAATATTCATACCGAAACAAGGATAATCAGTCGTTACATTAAGTTCATTATGTAGCAGAGTATGATTATTTTATTATAATCTCTATAGTATAATTTTATATTAAACACGTTTAGCGTGATTTAGAGCTGAACGTAAAAGCTAAGCGTTTGTGTATGTTCTAATAATGCGTGTGCCCACTTGTGTTTTCACGGCTGTATTTTGAGTGACTCTGTTGAAAATACTTTCTTAAATCTAACAAATATGTGCTCGTAGGAAACATGCATCACTCATCACCATCAATTACACCCATCTGATGTAGGAATGTGTAACCCAGAGCAAAAATTATCTCAAAGGAGTGAGCTTAACTTGCATCTGGATATCTTTACTATTCAGTACTTTCATGTGAATATCTTTGATCTACCTTTTGAAGCACAATGGGCTGCAAGTGCTATATACACGCAGCTCAAAACACTGGCATTAGGCACTGTGTGACCAATTTTAAGGAAGATGTATATTTACACAGCACAAATGCACTTGTACCCAATTCTAAATCACCTACTATGAAGACTATTAAAAGTTAATCCTGATTCATTCATTTCAGTGTTCAAGTTTTAAGAATATGAGAAAGTTCAATTGAAAAAGCTGTAGATTTACGGAAACTTCTATAGATGTTAAAAGTGGAGGTGCTACCCATAGCAACCAATCAGAATCTAGCTATCATTTATCTAGTACATTCTAGAACATAATAGCTAGAATATGATTGGTTGCTACGGGCAATACCTCCACTGTTCCTTGTTGTCATTATTCATTTTTATTGAATATTTGCAAGCTAAATAAATGGATACAGAAAAAAAGGGGAAAAAAAGAAGGGGGCACAACACGAGGGGGGGGGGGATTGAGTTACTCAGCAGAGAGGGCACATTCCAAATATACACAGAGGCAAAAAAAAAGAACAGAAGACAAACCGAGAGAAAAATCGTATACATTATAACAGAGGGATGACAACATACAATGTAACTCCAGACCACAGCCAATTCACCCCACTTTTCAGAAATTTAAGTAAATCTTCCCCCAAGAATGAATTGGCACACTTACAATAAATTTGCTAAAAGGTGTAGGATTGCACAGTCAAAGCAAAGAGTTAGACATCTCCACCAATATGCTTTTTGGTGGAGATGTGTGACTTAAGACATACATTTCTAAGCGTAAAGCAATACATGGCCTTGGTAACTCTTAATACCCCATATTTTTTAGAATTTGAAATATAGATGGCCTGAAGCTAACGAGCATATGGATATAGGGAGAGACGCAGGCTGGACATTAAAGTTACTAGATGATTCTCTGCTCGCCCCAAGTTGGAGTGAGAAATTGTAGCATGTTTGTATAGGGAAAACTAGAAAAAGTGACTTTATTGCCCTTTGTTATCACAAAAGCATTAACCAGTCAAGCACTGCTGAAGACCAAGGAAAAAAACGCCAGGGCTATAACAGTAGCAATAGTGCCAAATGTGGCGTATGCAACTAGAGAGATTAGATTTCTCGGGCCTATTGCAGCAAGTGTGCAAGGCTGGCACTTTACATCATTGTAGTCAGCGTTTTTGATGTAGTATATTACAAACTACGCAATGGGGCTCCGTCCTGTCTGCGGTGGGTGTTTGGATAGTTATTTTTTTTTTAATTAAAAAAAACAGCATTTTTGCATATAGCACTACTGGTCCTAGCAAGCCCTGGAAGCATAAATTGCTGGAGTATGTTGGTGATTGTAGAACTACAAATAAAAGCACACACATATTTTATTTAAATTAAGAGTCCCCCATTCCCTCATTCACCAACTTATTAATCACCTAAATCCACGGGAATACTCTTCTTTCTTCAAGCTTTTATCACCAGCAGCACTGGTAGCTGGACCTGGGTGTACCTGCAGCTGCGTCCACCTCTGATGATAGCACAATTACATGAACAAGTCTTCACTGTAATTGGCCTATGCTTGCCCACCCCTTTTCTCCCCGTCCCGCCTCTCCAAGGGTAAGGAGTCACAAGTGTAAGATGTGTCCGAAACTGCATATGAATGTATACGTGTGCAAAATGGAAATGCACAAAAGAACAGACATAGGTCTAAGTCGGCATAAGGCACTGTGCGAGCATATGTGGTTATCTACCGTTTTGTATGCTACATGTAGCATTCATTGCTTTTATTCTATGCTCCAATGCTGTCTCTTTTGTTCCCTGTCTTTTATGACTTGTATTTTAAAATTTTGAATGGGCTTTGTCTGGCTCTTTAATCCAATATAATCATATACAACCTGTGTATCATTAGATGACAGTGCCATGTCAGATGCTTGGCTGCATAGGGAGAGGAATTAGGAAAAAGGAAGAAGTAGTAATGCTCCTGTATAGGTCATTGGAACAGCCTCATCTAGAATACTATGTTCAGTTTTGAAGGCCATATCTCCAGAAGGATATAAATACATTAGAGACTGTACAAAGAAGGGGAAGTAAAATGGTACATGGCCTACAGCACAAAACGTACCCAGAAAGACTAATAGAACTTAATATGTATAGTTTGGAGCAAAGAACAGAAAGGGGGACATGATAGAAACTTTCAAATATAACAAGGGTTTTAACAAGGTACAGGAGGGAAACATTCTTCAAAGGAAGATATATATTGGAACATGAGGACATGCCCTGAATCTGGAGGGAAGTAGGTTCAGAGGAAATTTGAGGAAACATTACTTCACAGAAAGTGGAAAGGCCTCTCATCAGAGGTGGTAGAGACTAATACAGTAGAATAATTTGAATATGCTTGGAATAGTCATAAGGATATCCTTAAAAAGAAAAAAGTATTAAATAGTTTTGGCGGTTACCATAGCTTAAAATATGACTAGAGTGCCAAATGGTTCTTATAGCCAAAATGGTTCTGGGCCAAATGGTTCTTATCTGTCGTCAAATTCTATCTTTCTATGTTTCTATCTAGTGTTTTGTGTGTGTAATGTTGATTTGTATCTATATTGTAAGTGCACTTATGGTGAAAATGGGTTCACAAGCAGAAGTGCATTTGTTTACAATAAATGTAACTTGCTATTTGTTGAGAAGTATGCCTAGAGAGAAAGTGGAGAAAGCGTTGCTGTTCTTTTTATTTGTGCTCGCATTTCCAGGAAATGTTTTTGTGCAGTATTAAATGACTGTTCTGTTTTGTTTCCCTTATAATAACACAGAGCTGTTATTTATACACTCCACATAGTCTTCTAAAGAGACAGTCAGACAGGCTCTCTATCACTGCTGTCACTTCACTTCACAGAAATTTGTGAGTCTCCCGGAAATTCCGGGAGAGTGAGCAACTATGAACAATTGTATATAAATTGAATATATATATATAAATACAAATTGATGGCTGATAACAAATGGTAAAGTGTGCATCAACCAGAGAGCTGTTTAGCTATAACAACAGTGACATGCTAGCTTGAAAGTGCAAGTTTTTATAAGTCAGCACATAAGATTATTCTGAGCACACTTTAGCACAAAGCCATTATTCAGAGCTTCGATAATATTCTGTCATTCATTTTTCTTCCTGAAAATGCCATTTCCTAATGATTTTTCCCACTGAAATTAATATTATTGTAATACCTCAGTAGCCACATGATATTGCTCCAATGTTGCAGTCGATAAAGTTTGATGAATAGTCTGATTTTTCCTGTGCTGATATATCTCTTTTCGTGAAACCACACAAGCTTCCTCTAGCTATATTTAGTGAGTGTAGATTTTCAGAAACCCTGCCAAAAAGGACAAAATCTATTCTTATTCACTTTAATTGATTTGTTCTTTTTCTGAGGATGTTTGCTTGTTAGCTTCAAACTGTGCTACCCTGAAACCTTTGTTTTATTCATTGATTAAACTCAAGATCTTCCAGTGCATGATTGCCAGGTTACCAGAATAGGCACAATACCAGCATTTTTGCAAATCATGAGGAGAAAAAGTGCTTAGTGATCATGCAATTTAATTCTAAATTGGCAAATTACTATGGAACCATCAGTTAAGCAGATAAATGTCACAAGCAAGGGACACCAGAATATAATTTTTACACATGCTTTTGCCAATACAACATGATACTCATTATTTAGGAGTACATATGTGAGCTGCCTGAAAGGTTTGTGCACATTAAGATGAAGATTTGTATGAAAAGGTTTTGTCCATTTAAACAGGTAAAGTAAATCTAAAAGTCTGTGTGAATAATGTATCTTCATTATCCAGCCACACTTAAGAATTTTGTAGTGAGAAATCAAATCTTATTTCAAGGTTATATTATTTTGACTCGATGAGGGGTATTCAATTGTCAGCGAGTTTTTATTTTGACCGCGTTAAGTCAATTTAACGCTGTTTTTTATAATTTTCGAGCGGGTTAACTTTACCCGCAATTCAATTCCATTGTTAACGCTACATTTTTTTTCATGAAACGGTCCTCGCGCGCTCCCTTAGAATCGAGGGTGCTTACCAGTACTCGGTTACTTCCAACACATCAGCATTCATTTTTAGAAGTTTATGCACATGGTCCCTGCAGGCACTAAAAGGAGATGCTGCAGCCACCAACAGCAATAGATCAAAGGCAGATTAAGAAAGTAAAAACCTACTCTAAGGTCTGTGAAGCTGGACAAGGGGATCCACAGGAGCACAGACAGGACTACGACAGATGCAGGAGAAGTATCCAGGGAGGAAATCAACACTGGGAATATGTCAGTGAAGCCAAGAAAGTACAATAGACTGCACTGAGTTCAGAGGGATGCTCAGTGGCTTTGCAATGGTCCTGTACCCTTCTCCACATAAGTGCTTCTCTATGAGCATACCCTGCCTTGTTTGCAATGTTGATTCATCTTGTTTACATAATCTTTTTTTTATATTTGGAATTTCTACCATGCTGTAGGAACTTAGGGCTGGATTTACTAAGCTGCGGGTTTGAAAAAGTGGGGATGTTGCCTATAGCAACCAATCAGATTCTAGCTATCATTTTGTAGAAGGTACTAAATCAATGAAAGCTAGAATCTGATTGGTTGCTATAGGCAACATCCCCACTTTTTCAAACCCGCAGCTTAGTAAATCTAGCCCTTAGAGAGAGAATCAATTACATTAAGTAAATAAGAGATGATGCACTCATTTACTTCAAAGGTCACAGAATTTGTTTATTAATGCCACCTGTGTGGCATTAATAAACAAATTATGTGACCTTTGAAGTAATAGATTGCAAATTTGTATTTCATTTATAGATGATATGGATACTTAGATAAATTTAATAACATCTGTTTTTCATGTTAAGTCATTTGTGGATAGACTTGGAGATATATGTTTTGATTTCACAGATACTTATTACTTAATACTTTGTTGATCAGGGCCAAAACTACTACTTCATTCTATTTGAAATTCAGAATTTGTGGTAAGGGCGCATTAAAGTTTGAACCCTCCATTGCACGGGGATGTGAGGGGGAGTAGCATTGTCCAGCGTTCTAGCTCAGGGGCTGACTCCTTACGTTGTGTGGTTTAAATGTAAAATGTTGAGTTTAACAAATATTATTATATCCCTGATCATTGACATGACACAACATCCTTGATCAGTGTAACAATGTTCTACATGATATCATCAGTGACATTATCAGTTGTATCATTTGTCAAGTGATTTCCTGCATGATATCATCATAAAATCCTCAAGGGTGGAATAGTTAAGGTTGTGTGCCTCTTAGCAGCCTACTTTCCTAAATGTTCAAGGGTGATGTAAAAACATCAAGCATACCATCCATACCATTAGAGAACAGATGATTTGTCACCCCCTTTTGTGGCTGCACTTACTTAACTTTTGCTTTATTGTGGTGCCTTCAAATTTTTAATCACCCCCCCCCCCCCCTCCTCACAAATGAGTTTACAGAGCTTCTCTACTATTCTGTTCTTCTGGACTCCTTTAGTGGAATTTCAGGACTCCTATATGAACCTGTTCTTGTAAACTTTTCCACAACAATGTCTCAAACACGAATAAAGAAAGAGACAGGACATTGATTCCAGCATATTACCTTTTATTTGCTGAATTTTAAAATAAGCAAATTAAGCTTCAAAATAAAAATTAAAACATATACATAAAAAAAAACATTCTTGAGTGCTGCAAGTATTCCTACCACACGCTGCCTGAATTGTGTCTATCAGAAATAAAAGTAGATATAATTCCGAGGATGTATGTGTTAATAGACTGTCTACTCTCTAGATTGAACTGACACCTTTTGGCTGGGAGGTCTTTATCAAGATGGTGGGACTACACAACTAAATCCCTATTTATAGTGTAAGCAACCAATGAGTAACAGAATTGCATAAATATTGCTGACAGGTGAGTAACTTTTTCATCTAGATCATAAAAATAATATTACATTAAACATCTATCTTATTATTACATGAAACAAAACATCTGAACTGAGTATGCATTGATTATGATTCAAAGATCGGTTTGCATAATTCTATTGCAGCTTGCATTGAACCTTAATCATTAAACACACTTTTCGTCACACATGACGATTCCATTACCATGGAACACAATGTTCCACATTTATGGCATAATATCCTGGTATATGTGCAGGACACTCTGTAAATTTTCCTGGAGGTCACTGCTATTAGAGTTTTCTAACAGCACTACTGGTACAATATAGAGTGACGGTAACTAATGTATAATATCCTGATGCAAAGGAAAAGATCAATAGCAAAGGGAGGACGAGTACTATTAGGAAAGGTGGATAGAGTGAGTGAGATAGGCCATTGTTTCCGAACAAAATTGTGCCATTTCTGAAACTGATTAACCTAGAAACTTAAGGGCCAAAAGCCATAGGACAGAAGAAGGCCATTTTGAGCATACCATGTTATGCTTGACTATTTAGGCAATTTCCTTGCCTTTTAAACTGCTACAATGGAATGTTTTGTGAGAGTGACAGGTGGTCATCGTATTCAGCTGTGTTGTGGTATTTTATTCCAATAAAATTTTTGGCAAAACAATGTGACTCTAAATGTAGTTGATTGGCCCTGGACTGATCATGTCAATGATCTGCCATAACAATAACTTGGATCTGCACCCACGTGACTATTACTTCTGATTACAATAATCATTTATTTATATAGATTTTATGCAGTTGTATAATATTAAAAACAAGCATGGAACAATATTAAAATAAAAATATAGAACTCACCAAAGTTGTGAACAATCTTAAAAAATAAAAGTTAGGGTTACATTTGTGTACCGTTGATTGGACACTCGAATAATTCAACTAGTGTTGGACTATCTGCAAGGCTTGTCACCTTTGAAGCTCCTGTAAGCATAAGGGGATATAACCTTGTGAGCTGTAAAGAAGGGCCATCCAGAAATGTAGCCCCAGGTTGAGGCAGAATCATATCCCCTAATCATTTATGACAAAAGATTTAGGTGTACAATATATTATTTTGTGCTTACAATTATAAGGATATTAGAAGTGAACAGTTACTCATAAGTACCACAGTCTGCTTGAAAAGTTCAATCTGCTGCTCTTGTTCCAATGCAAGTTGTGTGGCAGAGTAAAGCAAGATAGAACCAATGCAGGTTCTACTGCTACTACAGCTACTTATCCTTTTAAGCAATCTTTCCTTGCAAGTGAATGTGCTACCGTTAGCTGTGCATCTGTAGCCAGCCAGAAGAGAGTCCTGCCTATAAGTGTTGAGCGCTTGTTGTAGATTTCTGGATTAACCTTGCTTTATTTCTAATCTTGACTGCCTGATTCTTGACCTGACCTTTGAATTAATTACCTCAAGCTTGCTTTTTTTCTGCTATCTTTGCAATTTGGTACCTCTGAGTCTTCTCTTGTAGCTGATCACAGGCTTGTTTACTGAACACTGATCCCATGAAAAAATATATATATTTTTTTTATATATATTTTGCATGTCAAAATTATCACAAACCTAAAATAACAAAACAAAATACAATACTGTGTATTTGTTAACAATGTTTTCTAGTAATTCAACACATCACACTGTTCAGAAAAGAAGAAATAGTGATAGGAATACTTGTGGTTATGCCTCTTGGTGCTCATTTTATTATTTGGTGTTGTTATAACTGGTGGCTAAATAGTATAAACATTTTGTATTTAGTAACAAAATATGTCAATCATAATTGTTCCGGCCAGAACACAATTATTTAGCATATAATTTGTATGCAATAAAATATACATACATGAAATTCAATCAAATATTCTCCAAAAGGTTAATATAAACCACATTCACACACTTTTCTCCACTAAGTTGCTAATTAGTCCTATGGTTGTGTGATGCAGGTCAAAAAGTTGAAATTAAACAACTCCTCTGTATGCTTTATACAGTGCTCAGACTACCCAGATGTTGAAAGTATCACAGTCCTGTATCAAGTGGCTGTTTCCAAGTCTCTGCATATAGGTATAAAGGTTATGGTAGGTGTTTAATGCTGAAGCGTATTTCAATGCTGTTGTAAAATTCAATTGCTGCAAGATATTTCAATGCTGATATGATAAAAGTCTCTGAGCGATGCTCAACTTATATATTTGCCATGGATATAGTACCGTCGCTTCCCTCCTGGATCATCCTCTTACCTCCCCTTGTAAGTGGGAGGCACTGGCTGCAGGTGTCCGTGTGCGTTCGGGAAGACTTGGGACTGCATCGGATGACACTGCGTATGCGTAGTAGAAGTTCTCCTGTTCCGACGGACAGAGACTGCTGCTTAATGCCGACTTTGCTTTCTCTGCCAAATACGTTCTTTAATAGGGTTTGAAAGGGTGCAGTCATGATTTCCAGCATGAAAATTATTGAGAGATATGTTAATGAAAACAGAATGTCTTTATTGATAACACGGTTACACAGCAGTAGGTGTAGTCAATGGTTAATGAAAATTGAGTTCTTAGAGGCAGCAGATTCAAGATAGCAGGAAATAGCAAGCATAGCACGGTTTACACAGGAACCAACAGATTCAATTAATGGTTAATGGCAACTCAGTTCATAGGGGCAGCAGTTCCAAGACAGAAGGGTATAAAGATAAATGCAGGCTCCTTGACAAAGAGACAACTACAGTGCAGGGAAGCAGATTTACCAGGTCAGATTCTGAGTCTGGAGGTGCAGGACAAGCAGTACACATTGGATAAACCAAGGGTAACAGGATTCAGGTTTAACCAGGAGGCACAAAACACTGGATGATCCACGGGTGTCAGGATTCCAGGTTAGCCAGTAGGAATGAGGCTTTAGATGCTCCCGGGTTGTCAGGCAAATGAGAGTCATATAGGCCAAGGGTCAGAAGCTGGAAAATCCACAATGCCAGGGAATGAGCAGGAACAAAGTCAAAACGAAGCCGGGTGCAAGGTTACAAGAGGAGGTGCAAAACGGAGGGACTAGCAGGAGTCAATACCAGGAAGCAGGTCAGGATCAGATCACAAGAATGCACAGAGAAACCAGCTGCAGCAATGACAGTTGATAAACTCGCTCAGATTCCATTGAAAGGCAGTCTCTTAAAGGCCCGCCATAGGTGATTAGGATCTATGTTCAGTGATGAGGAATTAACCTCTTGCAGACAGGATCTGCAGAAGACAAAGCACATCTACGTAGAAGATTCTGTAGTGTAGCCAGTGGCAGATCTTGACAGGTGTCAAAGAAGCTCTGCAGGT
This sequence comes from Mixophyes fleayi, assembly GCF_038048845.1. Classification (NCBI taxonomy): domain Eukaryota; kingdom Metazoa; phylum Chordata; class Amphibia; order Anura; family Limnodynastidae; genus Mixophyes; species Mixophyes fleayi. Next base: position 79,111,751 of record NC_134406.1, on the reverse strand, counting down.
ATCAAAAAATTCCTGGGTGCAGACTTCTACAAGGAGGCTTACACCCATTCCATTTGAGTTTTCCTGGATACAATGAGGGGGCTGGACGGGTGTGCTGGACCCACATTTGGGACATACATTTCCTAGTTCCCAATGAGACTATTAGCAAGAGTTTCCTACTGCTTTTTAATATTTTTATACCTCTAGGTAAACTTCCAAAGATAGCCCATTCTGCAGTCAAGGGCAGTTAACTCACCAAATGATTATTCGTCAACATCCAAACGCAGCTCCAGAACCTTTTAATGGATGGGCAGTCTCGCAGGCAATGGGCAATGTCAGCCATTGGAGAGCCACATATCAAACTTGAGTGATCATACGTCAACCCAATTTTGAAGCAATGCAACAGTGATAGACAAAGATCTATGATAGATATTGAGGGACATCTCTGCATAAGTTGTTGCCAGGAGAATATATACATATTTGAAATGGCCAATGAACGAAGCAGAAGGTCAGTATTTTTGGCCATTGACCCAGTCCCATTTTGTATCATAATCTATGATAGAAAAGTATAATGAATAGAAATAGCCCCACGTTTAGGAAGTGGCCCAAGAGGTAAAAAATCTAAGCGGTTGTCCCAATCATGTCAGGAATATTCTTGTTTGCACTGCACTTACATAGTGTTGGGCTTGTATAAAAGCTAAGTTGAATGGCCCGATCACTTCATTCTTGTCGCTTGCATGCTGAAATGTCAGAGGTTTCCTAGTAGTTGCCAATCAGCCCATTAATTAACAGAGAAGTAGTTGGGTTAGTATAGAAAACCCTATCAAGGAAATTGTCACAAATCCTAACAGATGTTCCGGTAGCAATGATGCGAGAATGGACTGTAATCTGCTACATATAATCTTAGTCAACAGCTTAAAACCCAAATTTATTAAAGTAGTAGGGCGATATGTGGACATAGATTTTGGGTCTTTTCCCCACTTCAAAATTAGCATAATAAATTTGTTATAAAAATTAGGATATGTGTGTGTGATATATAAATGTTGTAATATAATTCAAGTAGTTCAAGTAGGGCAGGAATTATGTCAATCTGAAGGCTTTTATAATATTCGGACAATGATCGGTCCTGGGGATTCGTGTAAATGGAGGTTGGTGATAGCCATACTGATTTCCAGGGTTGTTATGTCAGAATCAAGCAAGTTTCTTTGAACTATAGTCAATCTAGTGAGTTTGGCTTCATCAAAATGTTTATCATTTATTTGGGCAACAAGTGGGGTGACAGAGTAAAGGGTAGAAAAATAATTGTGAAACAATGTCGCAATTTCCTCGTAGTTAGGAGTTGATCCTGTGTATCAAGTTTGATGCCAACTATGTGATATTTACATGTGGCAGTTTGGTCACATGAGCAAGTTGTTTGATTGCCCCACCAATAGAACTTATTTTTGGCAAAGTCTTATTGGATTTTTGGTTGTGATAAAAATAAGCACTCCAGTAGATGTCGTACTTGTTTGTATTTGTCAAGAAGGTTGTCACTTGGATCAGAAACATGAGCATCATAACATTGAGACATGTGCTGTAGAAGAGAACTATATTTACCACTATTCATAAAGTAGAAAAAGGTGTAAAAAGTGCTCTAGAACCAGTGATTAATGAGTAAACCGTGGACAATAATCAATTGTTTATTAAAAATAAATTACTATTACTACACAATTATGAGCTCATGTAAAACCATAAAAAATTACAACATAAATAATTGCATTATAAAAACAATCACATTAAAAAATAAAAAAACATTTCTAATAATGAACTCTATATTCAATGCCAGATATAGGCATTTGATCAAAACCTGCACTCAAATATCTTAATACTCACGTTATACCAAACCGAATGAGCAATTAAAGTTGATCCATAAATGTGTCGATCAGTTAGATAATCACCATCTCTTATTTATATTGTTCCAGTTTGTTAGCACAATTGGTGAAGGTGATGTTAACACATAGACCATCACTATAAGATTATTGTATTTCACTTTACCCGGACAGTGCTTAATAAATTCAGTCTAGTGAGTCAGCTCTTTTCCTAACTCATGCGTGAGATATCAAACTGTGGACATCGCATATGATTTTGTCCAGTATAGAAATTGTTATTTTGCTGTTCAAACACAAAAGATGATTATGCCTCACCTATTCAGTTGGGCTAACTCTCGGTGTGATAAAATCAATCAGTCATATTATAGAATACACATAAGGAAGAGGAATCCAATCGATGAATTGAGTCGGCATACTCAAACTGACCGGAGAGCTGTATACTCCAACGATGTTCCGATTGCCCAATCAAACTTAAAAGGAAGTTGAATGATCCCAACTTAAGTCTAGTGTTTAGAAGTCCTCTGAGACTGCACAACTCTATGTGGCTGGAGTTTTATTGTTACTTCATGGTCTGCCGTACACTAACTGGACAAAACACCCCTTCTCTCCTATTTGTGTTTACAAAGAGATGTCCTCAGCTTCTCATCTTCTGCAGAACTAAACTGACCGGCAAAGCTTCAGCTCACAGTTTGCCTGCACACAATACCAACAGGGATTTCTCAAACTGACGGCAATTTAAATTCATCTGATTAAATTGCCTGGAGGCAATGAAACACTTAAGACTGTCTATGGACTGATATTATGAAAGACTGCAAAGATTTAGGATCTCCTGCAACTCCACGAATTTAAGTTGCCTTCCTTATCAAGCATGGGGTCATCTACCTGGTTGAAATTGCTTCCCAGAATAAGATTAGAAGTATCCCTTTTCAGTGAAATCCATAAAAATAATGCCCATTGATTAGAGTTAGGAGCATAAATCTTAAGTACAGTACCAAATATGGTATTGAAAATTTGTACGTCTAACAGAATATAATGGCCCTCGGGATCCAAGATGGAGTCCAGAATTGGATATATTGGGCTAATATTATTGCTATACCTCTGACTTTGGTGTGATATGGGGCTGAAATACAATCCCCTATCCACTTTGCTTTAAGAGTACTATGGTTACCGTCCCTCCAATTCGTTTCTTGCAGAAATATAATGGCATTATTAGATCTTATTAGATATTTCACCACCTTCTTTCAAACCCCCCACATTCTCAAGATGTCAAAATAAATTGTTGTGGTGAAGGAATTTGGTTGTGTGTTATTAATGAATGACTTGGCTAACCTACCCATTTTGACGGATGCTTGGCAGATGAAACATGAAGTTTGTTTTTCTAACAATAGTTACTGTTAAATTTACAGTTTTCATTGATTTTTTTTCAGGCTGCTAATAATTATTTATAATTCTGCACAATGTCATGTAACTACCATAGCAACCACAGTCACATGGCACACGATGAGAGGGAGCATCATGTGAGAGAGTATAGTAGTGAGCAGAGAGGCTTTGGAACATCCCTCTGAGCTCTGTCTGCTCTGTGTAATGTAAAATCCCCCTTTTCCTCCCCCCTCTGCTTTCACATGACATGAGAGCTGACATATTTTGTAACCTCTAGAGAGATTTTGAAAAGAAGGTAATGACAGCTGCGTGCTTCAAATACACACAATTTATATTTAAAGGAAAATAACCTTTTCATGTGGGATTGCTACTTTAACATTTTTGCACTTCTATTCATCAATATAGCTTATGCCTCTGTGGCTCCATGCTCGTCCTTATGGCACTTGAGAATCTCAGGATTCCTCTAGAGGCAAAAGCTGGCTAATATACGTGACAGCACACATTTAAGCTGGGTTCCAAGTTCTTTCCTGGTGGCAGGGCCGGACTGGCCATCTGGCAATTCTGATCCGCCCTTCCGCCCTGCACTGAAGCGCCGGCAAGCTGTGTTTTTTTTTTCCATTCATGTCGAGGCCGCGCGATGACATCATGACGGCGCCCCCGCGTGATGACGTCACTCGCGGCCGCTTAGAAGCTAAGAGGAGCGGTTCCAGCAGCGCGGTTTTATGCACATGGGGACACACCTGTAAATTACTGTAATGACAGCAGCCAGAAAGCAGGTAATGCATTTTTTTTTTTTTTAAGAGGTCTGCAGTGTTTCATTGTCAGGAATATTTATTCAATAGTTTCTTTTTGTTGAGAATGCTTAATGCTATATGCATCCATTTACATATATATTTTTTCTGGACTGATTTTTTGATTCTTATTTTTCATTTTTCACTTTTGTCTGCAGACAATAGTAACTTTTATTATTGTGTGTGTATGTTTTTTTACATTCTGTGTGTTCATTTTATAACTCAGATATTTTCAATTATATATATATATATATATATATATATATATATATATATATATATATATATACACACACACACATATATTATATATGTGTGTGTATATATAATATATATATATATATATATATATATATATATATATATATATATATATTATACATTTATTTTAAAAAATTAGAGTTTTGTGCATTTTCACGGTGCTCCAGGTGATTTGCACAACAAGGGAATTGATCAGGGTGGGCAGAAGACAAAGGGCTAGGTTTACTAAGCTGCGGGTTTGAAAAAGTGGGGGTGTTGCCTATAGCAACCAGCAATCAGATTCTAGCTTTCATTTATTTAGTACATTCTACAAAATGACAGCTAGAATCTGATTGGTTGCTATAGGCAACATCCCCACTTTTTCAAACCCGCAGCTTAGTAAATATAGCCCAAAGTGTGATACACAAGTTTGTGCTGATGCTTCATGTTGGACTGCACCAGCAACGCCACTTCAGCGTGCAACAATATTGTGCATGGAGCCGACAGCAGGTGGGCCTGTGTGTTTTAAATGCCAGGGCTGATTTTTAGTCCCAGTCCGGCCCTGCCTAGTGGTATTGAGAGATGGATGTTAAACTACAATGTGTTGTTACTACATTAAAAAGGAACTTAGCCTCCTTTAGTTATAACTCTAATGTGTTAAATATATCAAAGGTTTATTATGATTTAAAAGATATATTTACATCGATATAATTTATTATATTATCTATTTCTTAGTGGTCCTATTAGTACAGTATAATGAAATATCAATCTTATCCTCATGAGGTGCAGAGTAAATTATACATGTGATTAGCTCCAAGAACTGGTCATTTGTCTGTGATGAATTCAATTAATTTCTTGTGCCTGCTTTAAAATACCTTACAGATTATCCATGCCTAAGCAGCAGTTACAAAAAGTCCACTGTAATACTAGGTATTATCTGATGTTTGAGCATATCATGCATTTACTAAAAGCAGTAAATACAAATAAGATATTTTTAAACATTTCCACAAACACATATCATGATGTAAAGAAAAGCAAAAGTATAAAGTATATGGATGATGTGATTTTATTATCCATGCCCTCTATTCATTACAAATCCTAGGTCCAGTCATAATTTCTAAGGGGTCTGAGACCTCAGGTTTTCTGACATCCAACTTCCTCTCAGCACCTGCTATTGTCATGGTAACCAATAGAAACCCACCTACATTGTGATTGGTTAATATTACAGACTGATCAATAGGAACGGTAGAGAGAGTTGAATAACTGGACACTGGGGGCCGGATTTATTTTGGACACTGAGTATTGGGGAGCTGTATTTTGGATACTATGGAGAACACTTGGAACTTTATGCTGAACACTGGATGACTTGGCATTACTAGACATTTATTCTGATCATGAGGGATTTGTATACTGTAAACTAGACAACAGCGAGCTGTATACTGATGAGCTTTATACTGGATACTGAGTGCTGGGGTTGCATAATATGCTAGACATTAGAGGTGTATAAAAGGGGACATGACATGGTGAAATGGGGATGGGGCCTAAATTTAGCAGTATCCCTTTTGCACAGTATGTCGTTCTTTTTTTTTATTAAAACATATAATGACTTATACTTGCCTACTGTTCATACCTTGCTTCCAGGAGGTATGAAAATAAAAAGTGGAGGTGATTTGAGGGTGTCATTTGCATCATGAAATGGAAAGGACCAGACACAGGATTATGCTAATTTTATACATTCAAATTCCCTCAATGTTTACTGATGTGGGTGGGACTTTTGACACCGTTTATATCATCAAGGGGGCAGGGCCAGGCATATCCTGATGCAGTTTTTTTCATTGCAGCATATCCTTGCCCATGCATCTCACTACAACACTCCATTCTGCAAATAAAATCTTTCTGTTTTTCAAAATACTTAGCCTCATTTATAGCTTAAATAAATCATGAGAATGAAGAGAACATCATGACTGCCTTTATTACATGTTGTACTGTCAGGATACCAGGGTATTAGGTCAGGAGACCCCTGGTATCTAGGGGTTCCAGATCACACATGCAAAGAGATAGAGAGATGATACAATAATATATTTATTATAGTAGATAAACATACTGTAACCAATAACAAAAGAATGAAAACTATTTAAACAATACAACACACAGATTATCAGGAAATTTGAACAACAACCCCACAACATTTAAGAACCAGTTTAAAGACAACCGATATAGTTTTAAATGGGAATAAGTTCTTGCTTAGTCAAATGGTATAGTTCACAGTCAAAATTGCAATGTCCAAGTGGTCCTTGGGCAATTACCTTGATAACAGAGCACTTGGGTGCACTGGATCTTTCCAAAGTTTTAGTCTCTCCAGTTAGTCTTTTAATCCCATAAACTCCAATGTGAATCCAATCAAATCACACTCCAATTCCTACCAACTTGCTGTTCTCAGCCTCTTGGCCAAAGCTCTTTACCGAGATGGTAGGGATCTGCACCTAAAGTTACCCTACTCCCATAGGCAAACCAGGTAGACAGACTCTCGAGCAGCTCCTGATGGGCAGAGTATCTTCTAGGCAATAGGTTTGCGATTTGGTCACCCTTTGATTGAAGACATTACTCCAAATCCAGCCTCAGAAAAATCCTCCTCAACCACTGGGTCCTCTTTGCAGGCCCTTCTTAAAAATGTAATCTTTCCCACAGTTGAAAGCCCACCCCTCCAGATTAATCCAAGTTCATGCAAGATGTGGTGGCTCATACATGCTTAGGGGTTGGAGATGGGAATGTGAAAATGTCATCTCCACGTGGGTTCTCCCACGCTGCTGGTCTGGTGTTTAGGAGTCTGACACAGTTCCAGGGAGACCAATATCTGCTCAAACCAGTTCCTGATTGACCTAATCCTGGTTAAGTAAGAGAGCCTCCCTGTTTTAATCCCTTCCATACTTTTGTGACATGGAAGAGGATTTAGATGGTCCAGACTTCCTGTTTGTAAGAGGGGAGTGGTGCTTGGTCAGGAAACAGTACATCCTCCATGTTGCAATCTGATATGATATTCAGATAAATACATGTAATACAATTGGCTTTATTTAAGAATAATGTGGGTAAACTTAAATCCATCTTGATAGGTTTTTATCCACAGTCAGATGGTGTAACAAATGAGGTTAATAAATTCAAACAACTCAATGTTCAACTAAACAGTTCAAACAAGCATATTTTCATACTAAGTGTTTAAAATGACAGATGGAGAAAATGATGCCTGTCAGACCCATCTTGTCACAGGCAATTTTCTGTGTCTAAAGATTTGTTTTACATTGGGCAAAGCACACCTAAAAATGTGCTTCTCCACTGAGCTACAACTGGAATGTGCAAAATGCATGATATTATAAGTATACGGCGGGACGTCTTCAACTAAGCAACAAAGGACATCCCAAAAATACATCCTCACCACACCTTTATCTCATTTCAATAACTTCACTCTGCAAAAATAAATTTTGTCTTTGTACTGCAAAATTAGGCACACCATTATGCTTACTCTGTACTTTGCAAAAGATGCCCTCACTCTGCACAACTCCTTCCATTAGCTGGTGGATTCTTCTGCTACACACACCATTATCTTGCTACACAGACCCATGTGCTTTAGTGAAATTCTAGAAACCCATTGAGGTGCTCAGCACCACCAAAGAGGATGTTGGGCTGTGCCTCAATTGTTTTACGCATGACAACTGACCTCTAATGAAAATATTTCACAATAAAATAGGTAATTAAGGTTAGATTTAGTAATGTGTCAATTGCTGTACATAATTATATGCATTACATTAAAACACCAAGTTTGGACCATTTACCTGATTTCCATTTTGTGAGGTAAATGTATCAAGCTGGAAGTTTCTGGTGGGTTTGAAAAGTGGATATGTTGCCTATGGAACCATACAGATTGTAGTTACCATTTATTTAGTACATTCTAGAAAATGATAGCGAGAATCTGATTGGTTGCTACAGGCAACATCTCCACTTTTCAAACCTGCCAGTATCTCTCAGCTTGATACATTTATTCCCGAGTCTTCTTCTGAGTAGCCTCTAGCAGCCATCCTACAGCATCAATAAGGCACACGTGGATGGCTTACAATATTATTCCAGGCAGACCAACCCTTGGAAATATATACCTGCCCCAGTTTACAAATATTGGTGAATCACATAAGGTTCTCTCCTGCTGTTCTTGGATAGGAAATATTGGAGGATTTTCTTTTTTTTTTTTAAATCCCTGCATTTGATTCTGTCCAGTGCATGTTTCTACCGCTGGTGAGAAAATGTAATCTAGCTGGCCACCCATGTGAACATTTGGTTGGTCAGTTTGTTTATTTATTACCAAATTGGCTAACTATTGCTCTATATGTGATCCCGTCACGCCTGATCAAAATTCAATTCCGTCATATAGGATACATTTTCATGGTTGATAAAAAGTAATGAAAATTACTGCTTGTATACTGTCGATGCAAACAATGTCCACTAAAATAAATTGATTTGTCACATGATTTAACATTTCAATAACTCATCGTTTGTTGTTTTATGTGTAGACATATTTGGTACATTATCTATTTCAGTTTTACATAATTTCTGATGTTTACAACACAACAGATATCACACAAATAGCTTGGCTCACTGGAAATAACTGATGCACATAAGCAAGGTCAGTAAATCTCTTGATAGATGAGAATGCTACATTATAAGTGCCCATTGATACTATGAAGTGATTTGTCACCACATTTATATTAGGATTCAAGTTTTATTTAAATGAAAAGCAAAATTACATTTTGTTTTACCTATTTTTTTGGTAATTGAAAACATGGCAGCAACGCTAACTCTCTAAAAACAATTACTTATTCAATTGTGTATCACTATAAATATACAATAGAATACATGCAATGTGCTAATCAACAAAGATGAACGATCATATTGATGTGAATTACACATCCCCAGTGTGTTTTAGAAGCAATATGACAATTGTGTTACAAGGACAAGTCATAAAGCATTCAAAATCTATTTCTGCTTTTTAAAGTGTCATTGTACCAGTGCTTATCCTTATTTGCTATGGGTACCTGACTTGCTGATTTTCTGCTGCTATCTCTTTTTCTTTTTTTTAAATTGGTTTCTTTCCTGGTCCACTGCTCAGCTAAAGATTGTAAAACCCTGAGGTTTACATTATCTCCACAGTCAAAAGCCTAGGCACTCGGAAAGCTGGCTTCTAACAAGCTTCCAAAATCTGTACTTCTGCCAAAAACAGCTACTTAAGACTAATATATGTGTACAGTAGTTTTCAGTCGTCTTGTGTCCTTCTCTCCCACTGTTTACTGATTTGTTTATAAATATTAATAGGAGGTGCTAGGGCAAAAAAAAAAGTGAGACTTAATCACTTATTTATCACAATATTTCTGTAAGGTTTATAAATATATAAATATGAAACAATTAAGTGTTATGTTTTTCTTTTGCTATATCACCATGCCAATATATATATATATATATATATATATATATATATATATATATATATTAGAGATGAGCGCACTCGGATTTCTGAAATCCGAGCCCGCCCGAACGTTGCCGATCCGAGTCGGATCCGAGACAGATCCGGGTATTGGCGCCAAATTCAAATCTGAAACTGAGGCTCTGACTCATAATCCCGTTGTCGGATCTCGCGATACTCGGATCCTATAAATTCCCCGCTAGTCGCCGCCATCTTCACTCGGGCATTGATCAGGGTAGAGAAAGGGTGTGTTAGGTGGTTCTCTGTCCTGGTAGATCTCGTGCTGTGCTGTTTAGTTCTGTGCTGTGCTGTTTAGTTCTGTGCTGTGCTGTGCTGTGCTGTGTTCTGCAGTATCAGTCCAGTGGTGCTGTGTCCTGTGCTCTGTCCTTCTGAGGTCAGTGGTGCTGCTGGGTCCTGTGCTGTGTCCTGTTCAGTCCAGTGGTGCTGTGTCCTGTGCTCTGTGCTTCTAAGGGCATAGTTATTTCCCCAATATTCCCCTGTGTTTAAAAAAATAAAAAAAAGTTATTTAAAAAAATACCAAAAACTAATTTAATTTTTTTTAATTACCACAAAATTTGCACAACCAATCCTGCAGTATAAGCCCATTGGTACTGCAATATTACCAAGTTCACACATTCAGCAGTAAAAGTCCAGTGGTACTGCAATATTACAAAGTTCACACATTCTGCAGTATCAGTCCAGTGGTGCTGTGTCCTGTGCTCTGTCCTGCTGAGTTCCGTAGTGCTGCTGGGTCCTGTGCCGTGTCCTGTTCAGTCCAGTGGTGCTGTGTCCTGTGCTCTGTGCTTCTAAGGGCATAGTTATTTCCCCATTATTCCCAAGTTTTTAAAAAATAAAAAAAAAGTAAAAAAAAAAAAAAAAATTAAAAATTAAAAAAAATATATATAATTATAACCAAATTTGCAAAACCAATCCAGCAGTATAAGTCCATTGGTACTGCAATATTACAAAGTTCACACATTCTGCAGTATCAGTCCAGTGGTGCTGTGTCCTGTGCTCTGTCCTGCTGAGTTCCGTAGTGCTGCTGGGTCCTGTGCCGTGTCCTGTTCAGTCCAGTGGTGCTGTGTCCTGTGCTCTGTGCTTCTAAGGGCATAGTTATTTCCCCATTATTCCCAAGTTTTTAAAAAATAAAAAAAAAGTAAAAAAAAATAGAGGAGGGTTTTTTAATTATATTGTGGCCTCGGTACCAAATTGTGTACCGGGGCCACCACACTACGCAGTCAAGATAGATAGATGCGTATCATAGATAAAGTACATTCAGTGGTGTGGGGCAAATTGAAAAATATTCAAAATGCACTGACATTATCAAAAACAAGAGGTTGTCACACGCTAAAACTCCAACATGTATATGATGGAGAGGATGGAGGAGCAGCCGTATGTGCAGTGTAATGCAGACCTGTTGAAGGTTTTTTATATATTTTATTGTGGTGCCCAGTGCCCACTCCTCTACGCAGTCCAGGTACATTTATTGGTGCGAATCATACAAGTTGATGGTTTTCTTATTATATATATTGTGGTGACCCACTCCTCTACGCAGTCCAGGTACATTTATTGGTGCGAATCATACAAGTTGATGGTTTTCTTATTATATATATTGTGGTGACCCACTCCTCTACGCAGTCCAGATACATTTATTGGTGCGAATCATAAAAGTTCAGGGTTTTTAATATATATTGTGGTGACCCACTCCTCTACGCAGTCCAGGTACATTTATTGGTGCGAATCATACAAGTTGATGGTTTTCTTATTATATATATTGTGGTGACCCACTCCTCTACGCAGTCCAGATACATTTATTGGTGCGAATCATAAAAGTTCAGGGTTTTTAATATATATTGTGGTGACCCACTCCTCTACGCAGTCCAGGTACATTTATTGGTGCGAATCATACAAGTTGATGGTTTTCTTATTATATATATTGTGGTGACCCACTCCTCTACGCAGTCCAGAAAGATACCTCGTTGCAACGTTTTGGACTAATAACTATATTGTGAGGTGTTCAGAATACACTGTAAATTAGTGCAAATGCTTGTTATTGAATGTTATTGAGGTTACTAATAGCATAGGAGTGAAAATAAGCCCAAAAACTTGATTTTTAAACTTTTTATGTTTTTTCCAAAAAAAATCCGAATCCAAAACCTTAAATTCGAACTGAGACCTTTCGTCAAGTGTTTTGCGAGACAAATCCGAACCCCAAAAATAATGAAAATCCGGATCCAAAACACAAAACACGAGACCTCAAAAGTCGCCGGTGCACATCCCTAATATATATATATATATAAAATCATACTTGCCAACTTTTTCTTGTTGGCTTCAGGGAGATCACAAGGGAGGTGGGCGTGCGGGGGCGGGGATTAACAAATCACATCATTTTGGCCCCGCCCCCTAAATGGTCACAATTTTGGCTGACATTCAGGGAGAGTTGGCAAGTATGATTTTATATATATATATATATATATATATATATATATATATATATATTAGTATCCAGGTGCTTGGCACTCAAAAATAACATGCGTACATTACCCTGTTGCATTCCTAGGTCCTTCACTTGTAGGGATAGTACAATAAATAGATACCAGGTAAGGCTGCTCTCAAGGATTTAAGACAAATTGTAGTTTGTACCAAAAGGGTGTATTTAATCCATTCCAACGTTTCAGTATAGTACTTTCCTCACGGACGTCATGTGAGTCTGACAAACATACTGAATACATATAGTGCACAGAATAATTATTTACATAGTTAATGTAATTAATTAATGTTAATTAAATAATTAACATACCTTACACCTGGTGTAAGGTATGTTAATTATGCTGTGCACAATATGTTTTGAGTATGTTTGTCAGACTCACATGATGTCCCTGAGGAAAGTACTATACTGAAACATTGGAATGGATTAAATACACCCTTTTGATACAAACTACAATTTGTCTTAAAGACTTGAGTGCCACCTCACCTGGAATATATATGTGTATATATATATATATATATATATATATATATATATATAGACAAGAAAACAGGGATACTCTGCACTCTCCAAACACATAATTAATGCTATATCAAGTACTGTTCTATATTAAAAACAGGGAATGTTAGTTCCACATATTGCAATATATGTTTAAGCTGACCAACTCACACCAAAGTCTTCCCATTCTGGTATATATATATATATATATATATATATATATATATATATATATATATATATACACACATACAGTCAAGTCCATAAATATTGGGACATCGACACAATTCTCATATTTTGGGCTCTACACACCACCACAATGGATTTGAAATTAAACTAACAAGATGTGCTTTAACTGCAGACTTTCAGCTTTAATTTGAGGGAATTTACATCCAAATAAGGTAACAGTGTAGGAATTACAACGGTTTCTATATGTGCCTCCCACTTTTTAAGGGACCAAAAGTAATGGGACAAACTAAACAATCCTACATCAAACTTTCACTTTTTAATACTTTGTTGCAAATCCTTTGCAGTCAATAACAGCCTGAAGTCTGGAAGGCATAGGCATCACCAGATGCTGGGTTTCATCCCTGGTGATGCTCTGCCAGGCCTCTACTGCAAATGTCTTCAGCTCCTGCTTGTTCTTGGGGCATTTTCCCTTCAGCTTTGTCTTCATCAAGTGAAATGCATGCTCAATCGGATTCCGGTCAGTTGATTGACTTGGCCATTGCATAATATTCCACTTGTTAGCCTTAAAAAACTCTTTTGTTGCTTTTGCAGTACGCTTCGGGTCATTGTCCATCTGCACTGTGAAGCGCCGTCCAATGAGTTCTGAAGCATTTGACTGAATATGAGCAGATAATATTGCCCAAACCACTTCAGAATTCATCCTGCTGCTTTTGTCAGCAGTCACATAATCAATAAATACAAGGGAACCAGTTCCATTGGCAGCCATACATGCCCACGCCATGACACTACCACCACCATGCTTCACTGATGAGGTGGTATGTTTTGGATCATGAGCAGTTGCTTTCCTTCTCCATACTCTTCTCTTCCCATCACTTTGGTACAAGTTGATCTTTGTCTCATCTGTCCAGAGGATGTTGTTCCAGAACTGTAATGGCTTTTTTAGATGTTGTTTGCAAAACTCTAATCTGGTCTTCCTGTTTTTGTGGCTCACAAATGGTTTATATCTTGTGGTGAACCCTCTATATTCACTCTTGTGAAGTCTTCTCTTGATTGTTGACTTTGACACATATACACCTACCTCCAGGAGAGTGTTCTTCATTTGGCCAACTGTTGTGAAGGGGTTTTTCTTCACCAGGGAAAAAATTCTTCTGTTATCCACCACAGTTGTTTTCCGTGGTCTTCCGTGTCTTTTGATGTTGCTAAGCTCTCCGATGCGTTCTTTCTTTTTAAGAATGTTCTAAACAGTTGATTTGGCCACACCTAATGCTTTTGCTATCTCTCTGATGGGTTTGTTTTGATTTTTCAGCCTAATGATGGCTTGCTTCACTGATAGTGACAACTCTTTGGATCTCATATTGAGAGTCGACAGCAACAGATTCCAAATGCAAATGTCACACCTAGAATCAACTCCAGACCTTTTACCTGCTTAATTGATGATGAAATAACGATTTAATTGCCCACACATGTCCATGAAATAGCTTTTGAGTCGATTGTCCCATTACTTTTGGTCCCTTAAAAAGTTGGAGGCACATATAGAAACCGTTGTAATTCCTACAACGTTCACCTGATTTGGATGTAAATACCCTCAAATTAAATCTGAAAGTCTGCAGTTAAAGCACATCTTAGTTTCATTTCAAATCCATTGTGGTGGTGTATAGAGCCCAAAATATGAGAATTGAGAATATGAGAATTGTGTCGATGTCCCAATATTTATGGACTTGACTGTATATGTATATATATATATATATATATATATATATATATAAAACACCATGTTAAATGATGCAAGGCTAACCTGCCTGTGTCCCTCAACTCTCCTGTATCTAATTACCTTTCCTCTGTGTCCCTTCACCTCTCCCTTATATGTCTCATTTGTGTACTTACATTTTCTCTCATATCTCCATACAAGTGTATTAAAATTTTTCAAAATATCTCCTGTACATCTTATCCTTTATCTTTCTCTTATCTGGTTTTTCTCTCTGTTTCTTGTGCCCTTTACTTTATTGCCGTTATGCCTCTCTCTCCGTTCTTACCTGCTCTGCCCTGTGCCTCACATCCTACTTCTCTCGCTCCTCGCTTACTGCTTGATCCTCTCTATCTATCCCTGTTTCTGTTCCTATTATTCCATCTCACTAGTGAAATCACACTTGTGTCTCCTTCTTCACACTGTGCATCCTCCTCCATCAACACACTGTGCCCCCTCCATCATCACACTGTGCTCTCCTCTATCCTCACACTGTGCATCCTCCTCCATCAACACACTGTGCCCCCTCCTTCATCACACTGTGCCCCCTCCTCCATCACCACACTGTGCCTCCTTCATCATCACACTGTGCTCTCCTCTATCCTCACACTGTGCACCCTCCTCCATCATCAAACTGTGCCCCATCCATCACCACACTGTGACCCTTCCTTCATCACACTGTGCCCTCCACAACCACACTGTGCATACTCTTCCATCATCACACTGTGCCCCCTCCTCCATCACCACACTGTGCCCCCTCCTTCATCACACTGTGCCCTCCTCTATCCTCACACTGTCCACCCTCCTCCATCATCACACTGTGCCCCATCCATCACATTCTGCACTATCCTCCATCATCACACTATGCCCCCTCCTTTATCACTTTGTGCCCCCTCCTTCATCACACTGTTGCCCCTCCATTCATCACACTGTTGCCTTCTCCATTCATCACACTGTTGCCCCCTCCGATCATCACACTCTTTTACACTCCGTTCTTTTCATACCTTAAATACTTACCATTTTGGCAGTCATCCAGGACCCAGCATCCTCCTCCCGTGATTGTGAAGGAGTACAGTATAATGGTGAAGGGACACAGTATATTGGTGAAGGGGCACTGTGTGATGATGAAGGTGCACAGTATAAAGGTGAAGGGGGACAGTGTGATCATCAAGGGGCACAGTATAATGGTGAAAGGGCACAGTGTGATGATGAAGGAGCACAGTGTGATGGTAAAGGGGCACAGTGTGATTATGAAGGGGCACAGTGAGATGTTTTTT
This sequence comes from Mixophyes fleayi, assembly GCF_038048845.1. Taxonomy (NCBI): domain Eukaryota; kingdom Metazoa; phylum Chordata; class Amphibia; order Anura; family Limnodynastidae; genus Mixophyes; species Mixophyes fleayi. The sequence goes on along the minus strand of NC_134406.1, from coordinate 79,095,794 downwards.
GTACATATTGTTGTTTTATTTAGTTTGATCTTATTCTTGTTAATGAGTGCTGTAAATTGTTCTTTGATAGAAATATAATTGGAAAAAACTATAAAAATATTCTTTTTCCTTGCATTTAAGTGTATTATTTTTACAAACCACTTAATAAGTATTTCTGTCCTGACCTAAACACTTATTACATTATTTTGATACAACTACTTATAAAACAGGACTGATCAGTAATTATTTTGGATTAGGGGTGTCTTGAAAAAATTATGGAGACCCTAAGGGTTCCACGAACTGAAAAAGTTTGAGAACCACTGGCCTAACTCTTAATAAGATTCTTTTCTTTAATACAAATGTACAAAATACAAGTTGTTATAGATTACTGAACCTGTGATATTACTGATTAGCATAAGTACTATAGCTGTTTGTTATTTTTAGTAAAAAATATAATTTGAGCACAGTGCACAGAAGACAGTAGACAAGTTTATATTCAAAGTACATAACGATCATCTCATTACGTAGTGTTAATCAGCATATTTTTACATAATTACTGTATAAATGTAGAAGACACAAAGCAAACCTATTATGTGAGTCTTTTTGATTGTGCTCCAGACTGAGAAAATGTACAATATTTTTAAGAATCAAAGACATTAGCCAGTGCATTGAAAAAATGAGATTCATTACTGCCATTAAAACAGTCATAGTAATTCTTGCTGATGTAAAAAACAAAAAAAATGGTTATTTATGACTTTGATGACTACAACCTAACTCTAGGATAACTTAATTCTGCAATAAAGTACTATGTGAAGAAAGTTAAACCTCGAGAAAGGAGGAAGATTTGTATCGGGCCCAAGCCTCAGTGTATCATACCGCTGCTTCATTTTGTTAACAGATGCAGTCAGCAGAGATTAGTTACCTTGCGGGAGATTTCCTGGGAAGCCCAAGAGGCTCAGTTTTCACCCGTATCTGCAAACCATTCTTCAGCAAACATCCATTTCCTAAAATGTAGCCAGGGGGCTACTCAGTAGTCACCAGTGGCTGAAAGGCCCAGCAGAGATCTGGAGGGGGTTCCAATACACAGTATTGGCCACCAAAGTGCTTGAATCTCCTACTTTTGAAGAAAGTAAAGCTAATTGGTGCATGTCGAGCTGAGAGCATTAAAACCACATGATGTAGATTGCACAGGGGCAGTCACCTAGGAGAGGAGACATTTATAGCAGGGTTCAGGGTTGGACTGGCCCACTGTTCCAGAAGGAAAGAAGAATCATTCAGGTGAGAAGACAGGGGCCTCGATTCTTCTTCCTTCCATCCCCTCCAGTGGCTGACCAAGCATCTCTGCCAGCTGCCCACGTCCTCTCTGGCACCACCACACACTCTACTTCATGGCCACTACCATTACATTCCCCCAGTGGGCCCTTCATGCCACAAACCTGGCAGAATTAGTGTAGGGCGCATTGAGGGGAAGGGCTAATGGTTTAGGGTTTCTCTTATATCACTGCAGGATTGCCAGGTCAACTAATCTTGGGAACAAGCCTTCTAGCAGCTAGCAAATGTTCAATATACTTGGCGGTATGCAGCATGTTTCTCCTTCCTTGCAATTTCAAAATAACAATATTTATTATGTTACTTTAATGTTCCAAGATGAATTGAAAAAAATCTGTTCATTTATTATCAAATAGCTTGACGATTGTAGTTCATGTGATTCAAATCTAATTGTAGTTAATGTGACATTAATATTATACACATTGTGCTGAGTGCTACTTCTCACGTTATTAATAAAGAGGTTGTATCTCAATAGGAAGAATAACTGTTCTATTTTTGTGAGCCATCTGTTTAAGGAGTCTGGTGACTCATCCATAGAAATATCATTTTACAATCATTTTCATCAGAGCAGTTACTATCTATGCAATATTTATCACGTCGTTCGCTAGTGAGAGCAATGGTATATAGTTTAATTTTGTATGTATTTTATGTTTATGCACTTGGGAAGTTATTTCAGGGAATGCACTTTACTCCTTTAGAGTTAACTAGTCTGGGCAAAGCAGGTAGGTGAGTGTGATACTAGAAGGGTCCAATATTAAGTAGTAAACCAGAACTCCAATAAAAAGAATAAATCAGGAGTCTTTTGGGAACTGAGCACTCTAAGCAGTCTATTTACCATTCCGCAATACTGCAGTGTTGCTCCGTTAAGTATTATCCTTCATCGCAGCGATGACAGATTCATTAATGGGGCAATTTATTGATTTATTGGAAGGAACCTATAATCACTGCTGTTATTTGGGGTGAGGTAGGTTTTTCCGGCTTTCACAATCCCGACAAAAGTTTCAGCAACGTAAAAATTGTGAATATTATAAGGCTGACAATCAGTAAATACAGACCTACCATATAACAGATATGCAACATTCCCCCCATGCTTAATTGCTGCCAGTAGTGAAATACGACTTTGTAAAATGTCTCCGTCCAGAAATTAAGTCAGTTACAATGGCCAGAGTGAGATTGTCGGTCTTAAAGTGGCTATGGCTGGACCCGCCGCCTGTATAATGTAATCCACACGGCGGGTCTGCTTGTATTACAGATTGTCGTCCTTACAGTATTTGCAGTTTTCACGTTGTTGAAGCTTTTGTCAGGATTCTGAAAGCCGAATTAATGGCTACCACCGGTTAAATGTACCACAAGAAGCTTTTAGACTTAACGAATTTGCTGGTTTTATTTCAGAACTTGTTATAACAGATTATATAAACATATATACAGTTGCTCACAGTTGATATTGACTGCAGCACACAGGCAGAATGACACATTTATGTAGCTCCAGTTATGTATGTCTTTTATAGTTCAACTGCCAATAGAAGAACCTGCTAAGAGCTGAACTTCCTGTTTGTGCATGCTCAGTAGAGTGATCCGGATAGCTGGAGGCTGCCCCACTTCCTGTCTTCACTAGATCACAGGGGACAACACTACCAAGATGTGAGATGGAGCGTAGTACTCCATATTAACATAATTTACTGTTAAAGTCATGTAGGGACAGTGCGTCCGATAGGAGTCTTTCCCAATGATGATTTTTTTCTAACGAAAACTTCGTTTTGTACTGGAGTCTTTAGTCTTTAACTTTTCTGAACTTGATACATTTGCCCACATCGCAGTCCCAATGAAGTATTATGGTGACTGCTGGATTCTGCTGTACTTTGCTTAATGCAGTAGAAATCTATGATATCTCCTACGGGCTATATGTTAAATGACCACTTTACTTATAAATTCCTAAGCCATGCTCCTAAGTTTCCAATGATAAAAAACCAGGACTTCCAAGGAAAATCAGGGCAATTGAATGACCAAAGATATCAGAACTGATATAAACACTTAGTGCAGCCTATGAAGCCAGTAGCAAATAGTAACATCACTGAAAAACTTTTTTGACAAATTTGTATTGTCTTGATCACTGAGAATAAATATTGACAATATCTCACTGATGTCACTGGTTCTTCATAAATTGATTGGGAGTATTCTTATTACTGTTGGTCTAATCCACAAAAGTGCTGCTTACACTTGACAGTGTATTAGCTGAGGTGGCTATATAATTACATCATACTTGCCCACTCTCCCGAAATGTCCAGGAGACTCCTGAATTCCGAGTAGGTCTCCCGGACTCCTCAGAGAGTGGCCAATTATCCCACATACTGCCCACTTCCTAGTGAAGTGGCCAGGATGGGAGCCTCAATGACACGATTTGCGGTAAATCGCGTTACTTTTCACCCACCCCCCCACGACAAAATATCACTTGCGTCAGGGAGGCGGGGCCAAAATTAAGCGATTTACCACAATTATTATTTTTATTATTTAAGTATTAAAGCATTTTTTATGATAGGGACCGGCAGTACTTGTATCCCTTGTCCTTGTTAGCATTCACTGTAGAGTGCTCGCAAATTTCTTTGCCATCAGGGGCTGTTGCTGGAGATAGCTCAGCCATAGTCGTTAAAAAATGGGGAAAGCCCTATGTCCAGCAAAAACCAAACTGTTTTCACCGGAGATAGGGCATTTCCTGGTTTAATAAATAAGCCAGTGTATGTTGTAAGAAAAGCTATATGATTTACATTAACAATCAGCTTTGAAATTAACAAAAGAATGCTATTAAAAATAAGAATTCAATCTTCCTGAAATTCTAAAACTTGCATTATTATTATTCATGAAAAGAAATATGGGAAATGAAATTGAATAAATAGCTATTTTATATTTTTAATTTGTTTGTGCTGTAGACCATGTTGAAACTTCTTTTGAATATAACAGTAATAGTTTCTGTAAATCAGTCAGGGGGGAAATAAAATGCTGCATTGTGGCCATTTGGCTGATATTTGTTCTACACTATAGATGAGGCATATGAAAAGGACCACTCAGCTATAACCACTCAGAAGTTGGCATTGCATTGCCCTGATATCAGAATAGCAGCACTGTGAGACATTGATTGTGATTAAAAGTCAGTCATACTTCTAAACTTAGAGATGGACAGACTTTCATACTTACTAGCTGCACAGTAATAAGGCAGCATACTAATAAACATGCAGGAAAGCTACGCAGACAAGCCAGTAGAAGAGAGTCTTGTCTTGGGGGATACTGCTCTGTGACCTCACTGTGACTGAGTATGCAGATTGCATGATATCAGGAAATGGGTGAAACTTGATGACGTGCATAAAATGACATAGTTCTATTTGCCTACTTTTCAACATCCCGTCCGGGAGGTGCAGAGTGCAATTATGAAAAAAGGTAGTAGTATCTTCATTATACCATTTGTGTCATCTAGTGAGCATATCAAAGGATAAGATAACTGCAACTGCATCATCATGTCAGTCAATCAAAGGTGGAACTACCATTTTGCACAGGGGCCCATGGAGATAATGTGGCCCACTGCATGACAGATGTAGAGGGTCAAGGGCCCTGGTTCCCTCCTCCCCGTCTTCCTACACCGGTGTTATGGCAATAGGTTTTCTGGGATCCGTCTTGGGACCCTTATGGCTAGCTGTGTCCGGGATGTAGTGGAAACTGGGAGGCCTGATGAGTATCTTGCTCATGAGGTACCTCTTTCCTGTATACCAGACGTTAGGAGGAGGAATGCTGGACTGAACTCGTACTGTAATATACGACTGGAATCTGGACCTGATGGACTGGAACCTGGACGTGGGAACAGGGAGAACCTGACTTAACGACCAGAGACTTAATACCGCCAAGAACTCAGAAACTCAGAGGAATATAGTACCACAACTGAGACTGGGAAGACTCAGAACTCAGGCAGAGACTATACAAGGGGTGGCAACCTCCTGAACAGAATAATCCTGGAGCTGGCCTTGGACAACTCAGAACCTGAGGTAGGCCTGGAACTGGAGGCCTCTCCAGTTGGAGAGGCAGGAATTTGCCTCTCCTACTGGAGAGGCAGGAATAGATTGATGAGAGGAGGATCAACACAGGAGGTAACAGCTGGAAACTGTACACGAGCAGATAGAATGAAGGTGAATCCACACGAGAAATAAAAAGCCAAAGTCTTTATTTCAACAAGAAGAGTGAAGCTGAATTTACACAAAGGGTTAATGGTTTGAAGTCCATATAACAGCACCAGGATGAAGCTGATGTTTCACAAAAGGTTAATGGTTTGAAGTCCATACAACAGCAATCAGGATGAACCTGAAATCAATCAGAGAGTAAATGGTTGAAGTCCATGTATTAGCAACAGGATGAGGCTAAATTCACTCAGGTGTAAATGGGTGAAATCTGTATACAGCAGGCAGTATGAAGCAGCAAACAGGATGTAGCTGAATTCACACGAAGGGTTGATGGTTGAGATCTGTATACACGGGGCAGGATTAAGCAGCAAACAAATAACAACTGTGGTAGTCTGGAACCAGGAACTAGGAAAGTGTTGCACTAGCAATTTGCTGAGTGTAGGAGGAGACTCTTATAGTCTGCAGAGGACGCTAATTGGTGGATGATATCAGACTCAGCAGGATGTTTAGCAAATGTCTTACCCAAGATGGCACCCTCCAACACTGCAGACAGTAAATAGGAGTAAGAACCCGATTTGTGACAGAACCCCAGCTCGAAAGGCGGCCACTGGACACCTAAGATGGAGCTTAGCAGGAAATTTCTGATGAAATTTTGGCAGAAGCATGAACATCAGAGGCTTTAATCCAAGACCTCACCTCAGGGCCATAGCCCTTTCAATCGACCAGATATTGCAGGTGATTATGTCGAAAGAGAGAGTACACGATGGCCTTTATCTCGTATTCCTCGCCTTGTTCATTCAGAATGGGGGGTGAACCAGCTTTAGGAGAATAAAATCTGTTCAACACCAGTGGTTTTAGAAGAGAAATGTGAAAGGTGTTTGGTACCTTGAGGTACTCTGGCAACTGAAGTTTGTAGGAAACAGGGTTGATTACTTTGGAGATTTTGAATGGACCGACGAAGTGAGGGGCGAACTGCATGGAAGGTACTCTGAGGCGGAGATTGCGATTAGATAGCCAAACTCTGTCTCCTATTTTCAGGTCAGGAATTGCTCTACGTTTTTTATCCGCTCGAATCTTATAGTTGTGAGAGGCTTTGAGTAAGGATTCTTGGACCTGTCGCCAGTTGTCTTCAAATCTTCTCAGTGTTGTTTCAGAGGCTGGAACAGAAGTTGAAGGAGACGGGGAAAATACTGACACTCAAAGATGAAGTTCATAAACCGTGAAAAATGGAGTAGAAGATGAATTATGATAGTGAGAGTTGTGAGCGAATTCTGCCCAGGGAAGCAGAGTTGACCAATCGTCCTGAGAGGAGGATACATAGAGCCTGATAAAAGTTTCTAGATCCTGGTTGACTCTTTCTGTCTGACCATTGGATTGTGGATGGTATGAGGAAGAGAAGTCCAGTTTAACTTGGAGAACTTTAAGAACAAAGAACATCAGGATTTAGCTACAGAGGGATGGCTAATTGCTTGGCTAACTGAGCTGACATGAATTTGCCTGTAGCTCCTGAGTCCAAGTGAGCAGAGATGTGCACAGAATTTTGAGACAGTTCGAGGTAGGACACAGTCTTTAGCTTGGGGAGAACAAACTGTAATTTCTAACCCAACCTCCTCGCTGTTGATTAGAAGATGGAGTTTCTCTACCTCTTGGAACAAGACTTCAGATAGTGAATGGCAGCACCACAGTAGATGCAGAGTTTTTCCTTGACCCTCCGCTCACGCTCAGTGGGTGAGAACCGGGCTCTGCCCAATTGTGTGGTTTCTCCTTGAGGGGAAGAAAGGGACCGGACTTGAGGTGCCTGACGAGGCTTGACATACTCAGAACCCCTTTTCTCCAAAAGTCTCTCTTGGAACCTCATATCTACTCAATTGCATAGCAAGATCAGTTCATTCAGACTGGTGGGCAAGTCTCGTGTGACTAACTCATGCTTAATGAGGTCTGAGAGACCTTGCCAAAAGTCTGCCACTAGTGCGCCATTCGTCCATGAAAGATCTGATGAGAGGGTTCTGAATTGGATTACGTATTGGCCTACAGATGATCGGCCCTGTCGCATCCGCAGGATGTCCTGCAGCGGCAGAGGATGATCTCCCAGGTTCGTCAAATATTCATCTGAAGAGAATCAGGAACCCATTGATGTCTGAAAGGATGGGATCCGACTAGTCCCAGACGGGAGATGCCCAGGCTAAGGCTTGCCCAGATAGAAGAGAGATAATATAAGAAGTCTTAGTTCGGTCTGTGGGAAATTAGCCGGCTGCAGCTCAAAGTGAATACTGCATTGGTTCAGGAACCCTCTACAGTTCTTTGGGTCTCCATCTTATTTGGTTGGTGCTGGGAGAACCAACCAAGACGGTGGACCTGGTACAACAATGACACTGGTACTCTTTGAAGGGATTTGTGTAGGTGACCGTGTTAGTGAGGTCTGTAGGTTTGCCATACAAGCAGATAGTTCTAGCAAATATCCCATCACTTGCTCTTGGGTAGTTTTCTGTCTTTCCATGCATCCAGCTAGGCTTTGGACTAAGTCCGCCCTTGGGGTATGTTCCCCTGCCGGATCCATTGGGCCAGTGCAAACTGTCATGCCAATAGGGTTTCTGGGATCTGTCTCGGGACTCTTGGGGCTAGCTGTGGCAGGGATGTACTGGAAACTGGGAGGCCAGATGAGTGTCTTGCTTATAGTGGTAACTCTATTCCTGTAAACCAGACATTAGGAGGAGGAATGCTGGACTGGACTGCGTACTGGAATAAACTACTGGAATCTGGACCTGATGGTTTTGGATCGGTATTTTGTTTGTTCCTATACTATTACTCACCTCAATAACACTAATTTCTAGTCATTTCCTGTCAATTTGGACCACCTCACAGGTCACAATATTATTTTTATACGTTTTCGGACAAAGACTGCAGCAAGCTGGCTGGATGCTAAGCGACAGAGCAACGACACAATCACACGACGGTTCATAGCACATCTAGGAAACATTGCCACTCAGCAGTGGCAGAAAAAAAAAGTGGTGCTAGATGGAATTGTCCTTGGGACCTCCCACCCACCCATATGTTAAAAAACTTTAACAAACTCACACAGAAACAGGAGAGGTAGCAGGTATAGTTTAGCAAAGTTAGCACTTTAGTGACAAGGAGTGCCACTTTTGTGTCTGAAGTGATTGGTTTGTTTGGGCCCTCACAAAACAAGCTAACAATGGGCTTAAGGCAGCTAAGCTAACAGTGCTGTCAATGAACTGTAAGACTGCAGTAAGAGGCTTGTAAGAGCAATGACACAAACACACAGCAGTTTATATCACATCTAGGAAACATTGTCAGCGACACACAGCAGTGTCAGGAAAGAAAAGTTGTGCAAGATGGCATTGTCCTTGGGCCCTCCCACCCACCCTTATATTGAATCTTAAAAAGGACATGCACAGTGTAACACACTAAGCACTTCAGCGACAAGGAGTGCCACTTTTAATGGCTTAAGTGCTTGGTTTGTTTGGACCCTCTACAAAATAAGCTAACAATAGACTTAAGGCAGTGCTAACAGTGCTGTCAATGAACTCTGCAGTGGCAAGGTGTTGTTGTCATCATTTTCCGCATCATCCTCACACAATATTAATTCATCCCTGCTGGAATCCATAATTACAGAAGTCTCTGTAACAAAAATGTAAAAAAAAATCTTTTACCTTTTTAAAGAGAAAACCCCTCTCTAATAAAGGTGAAACTTTACTGTAGAAAAACATAAAATTGCCAACATGTAATTACACCCAAATTATTAATATGCATTCCAGCATCAGCTAGCTTCCTACTCTCAGCTAGATCCAACCACCTGCAATCTACACTCTCATCATCCTCACCCTCATCCTTAACCTCATCAGTGTGTACATCATCCTCACACAATACTAATTCATCCCTACTGGAATCCGCCATTACAGAAGTCTCTGTATTTTTATGTAATTGCCGGTAATGGCTTTCTCCGTGGAATTTGTAGTTCATTTTATGACAGAGCTGTCACGTGGCAGATGGTATCATCCATATACCAGACTTCATCAGGAGGTAAGTGGTTACCTCTTGATGAAGTCTGAGTTTACCTAGACGAAACGCGTTGAGTGACAGTGTTTTAGTGGCTACATCCTTTTCCTGCTCTGGAGTTACTGGCATGCAGTGGTTATTGGACATTACATTCTGAACTATATAAATGATACCATCTTCCACTGACTGCTTTAAATAAACCCAGATAAGCCTTTTATATTTGTTTTAATGTAAGTGTGATACTTACTCCTTGTGCAATAAATGTTTTAATTTTACAGTGTTACACTATGTTGGTTTCCTTTTATATCCAATTTGTACACTGTTAAGATATCAAGCAGCACAGTCCTAGAAGGAATGCCATCATTTGAAGTAGCAAGGGAAACCTGGATGAAGTTGTTCTCTATACAGATAAGCTTTAAAGATCTGTCAGCTGGTACGCATTTACACTATTGGAATAGCATTCCTGGGCATTGCTTGAAGTCTCTACTCATGATTTGCTATATATTCACATTTTGCACATTGTTTGTGTGGGATTCTCACGTCTAATACAATATATATAAATGTGAATTCCTTCTGCACTATTCTATCTCTTAATACCGCTATATATATGTTAGGAACCCCCCTAGCCGATACTGCACAACCCGGAGTCTGCTCTGCCAGTCAGGTGTTCACTGGAGCCCCTAGTAGTGGGGACAGGCTTGGCCGCAGATTGACAGAGGGTCGTGAAGTGCGTACCGGCTGGGGAGAACCCAGGAAAGCGGAGTGAGGTGCAGGCACTGGTCAAGGGCCGGCAGCAGACAACAAATCCAATAAACCAAGCTAAGGTGAAGGGTCACGGGCAAACAGGAAGGTCGTAAACACGCCAGAGGTCGGGGTCACAAGAAACACAGGCAGGATCCAAATACAGGCAAGGAGTCATACACGGGCAATCCAACAGAATATACAATGGACAGGAACAAAGCACAGAGCAGGTCAGCAGACTGGCAATAGAAGCTATAACCGGCAGTGAGGCTGCAGACCTCACTGCCTTAAATACAGACATAGACCAATCAGAGCTTGCCCCTGGGGAATACACACCTGCAGGCTAATTGCCTGCTATACCAACAGGCCAATCAGGGCTTATCCCTGAGGTATACAGTTGCAGGCTAATACCTGTTAATTCAGTACCAGCTGAAGCTAATTGCTGATCTCACGAATGCGCGTGCGCGCCCGGCTTCCTATACTGCTGGGGCGCCACGCTGCAGAAGCGTCCGACCGTTGCCGTGGCAACGGTCGGGAGTTGGGCGGAAGTGACGTCTCAGTCGTCATGGTGATGGCCGGGACGCCGGGGAGAATAGGAAGCGAGCCGCGGCGGCTGTGAGTACCGCTGTGGCTCATGACAATATAGCAACATTACACTATTTTGTCGCCCTGTCCCATGTGCTCTTTTTCCTAGATTGTTTCCAGATTCACCGTCTGTCTGTGAGAATTGGCAGCCGCCTGCAATTAGGCCAGTGTCTGAAGATACCTTGAGGAACGTAACCAAATCTGTTCAGTATTAGGTTACGCGCCTGAATGTCTGTGCGTTTTCATTTATATATATATATATATATATATATACATTGCATTTTTCGTCATAGAACTCACCGCAACTTTCTCTTTTCACCGGATTTTCCAAGTTTTAAAAATAACAAAAACATTTGATGTTTGGTCAATGTGGACTTGAATCGCCCTGGCGAGCGCAGCAGGTCGGCAGCAAAATCATGAAAACGGTGCATGCGGGCTGCTTGTTTGTCGAGTCCGATGCATGCATACTTCGTCCTCACTGGTTGTGATGGCACTGCTCGGCTTGTGGCGCTGCTCAGCTTGTGATTGGTAGTGTGGTCGCGCGCTGAGAGCTTAATGCTTCTTGCAAAAAAAGCACTGTGTGTATATATATATATATATAAAATATATATGGACAAAAGTGTTTGGACGCTTGACCATTACACCAGCAGGGACTGTAATGACATTGTATTCAAATACATATATCTTAATATGGAGTTTGTCCCCCTTTTGCAGCAATAACAGCTTCCACTCTTCTTGGATGACTTTCCACCAGATGTTGAAGTGTTTCTGTGGAATTTGTGCCCATTCATTGTATAGAGCATTTATGAGGTCAGGCACTGATGTTGGACGAGAAGGCCTGGCTCGCAGTCTCCGTTCCAGTTCATCCCAAAGGTGTTCGATGGGGTTGAGGTCAGGGCTCTGTGTGGGCCAGTCAAATTCTTCCACACAAACTCATCAAACCATGTCTTTGTAGTCCTTGCTTTGTGCACTGGGGCATGGTCATGTTGGAATAGAAAAGGGTCTTCCCTAAACTGTTGCCACAAGGTTGGAAGCATAACATTGTCCAAAATATCTTGGTATGCTAAAGCCTTAAGATTACCCTTCACTGATAAGGGACCTAACCTAAACCCTGAAAAACAGTCCTGTACCATTATCCCTCCTCCACCAAACTTCACAGATGGCATAATGCAGTCAGACAGGTAATGTTCTCCTGGCATCCGATAAAAACCCAGGCTCGCCCATCTGACTGCCAAACAGAGAAGCGTGATTCGTCACTCCACAGAACACGTTTCCACTGCTCCACAGTGCACTGTCGGTGTACTGTACACCACTCCATCCGACGCTTGGCATTAATCTTGGGAACGTGAGGCTTGCATGCAGCTGCTCGACCATGGAAACCCAGTCCCTTAAGCTCCTGACGCACAGTTTTTGTGCTTACATTAATTGTTCATGTCAGTGGAAGTTCGGAACTCATCAGCTATGTAATCAGCAGAGCATTGGCGACTTTTATGCACCATACGCCTTTGCAGTAGTTGATCACACTCTATGATTTCACGTGGTTCCTAAACACTACCACTTTGTAATAATATCACTTACATTTGATTGTGGAATATCCAGCAGGGATGAAATTTCACAAACTTTCTTATTGCAAAGGTGGCATCCTATCACAGTACCATGCTTGAAGTCACTGAGCTCTTCAGATCGTACCATTTTGTATCAAAATGTTGTTTACAAATGTTTGCAAACAGAGACTGCTAGGTACTTCATTTTATACACCTCTGACAACGGGTCTGATTGAAACACCTCAATTCAATAATGAACAGGGGTGGACATTAGTCCATGTATCTGTGTGTGTGTGTGTGTATATATGTATATATATATATATATATATATATATATATATATATATATATACATACATACATACATACATACATATCTATCTATCTATCTATCTATCTATCTATCTATATACATATATATGTATGCATGTTGTATGTGTGTCATAGGCTTTCATTCCCACCTACTTTTTTTAGCCATGTTGATTTAGAGAGGATCTGGACCTTTACAGTCCAATTATGTTAACATTTCTGAGTCGTTTTTTAATTTTAATGATTAAGCACCAGAGAATAGAAAGTCATTAACCACTGTTCCAAATGACTGCAGTGTGTAAGAGGGCATTGATAACCACATAAAGGAAAGATGTTTGTAATTTTGATTTTCACTATATGGCCAAATTATATTAGAAATGAAATTCTAATTAACAATACAACATCTACTGTGATGGTCTTTAAAGTGTACCTGTCATGCATGTTTGAACAATCTGTCATTAAAACAATACAGACTGAGTAACAGCATAATGGCAAGATACAGTTATTAACACATATAAAACTCATCTCTGTCTAATACTCATAACCATAGGGATGTAGGCCTATTAGCCTTATGTGTGAGCTGTTCTGTGAGCATTCAAATCATCTCCAACCTTCTACAGTTTGATAAAGTCAAATAAAACTTCTCATGAACACAATGAACATGCTCCTACCAGAACATGAAAAGTTCCTACTTTCATTAATAGTCATTTCATTAATGTTAATATTTCATCCTTAGACCTGATGGAAATGTGACTAAGCTTTTCAGCCAGAGTTTGGTGAGGAGAGGAAACTGATCATAATGAGCCTGATCTAATATCACTCTGATTCACTGCTAGAGTTCAGTACAGAAGTGGAGATAGATGGAGGTAGGTAATCCTACCGCACCACCATGGATTGGGCAATATATGGGAGAAATGGGCCACCAGGGACTGTGCAATATATGGGCAAATTTGGCCACCATGAACTAGGCAAATATAGCAACATGGTGCCACCAGACTATGCAATATATGGGCACAGGTGGACTCTTGGGTAAATACGAGAATACAAGGCCATCAGGGACTGGACAATATATGGCCACAATTCTCTACACGGTCCTGGGCAATATATACACAAATTGGGTCACCATGCACTGGGCAGTATATGTGGCTTCAATGGGACACTAGGGGCTGTGCAATATATGAACACACTGGACTGGACCACCAATAGTCAAATTATGGTAATAAATAGGCAGCCAGGAATAGGCTTGGTATTGTGCACTGGCCACTAGTCTTCTCTGCGAAAGCCACACTCCCAAACCAATTAAAACACAGCAATTTTGCACGGATCTCTTCCTGGCACATTTCTTCCTATTGATGGATCTGGAATGTTGGCATGCCTGTACAAGTGACATACAGCACCAGCTATAACATAACCATTTATACAGCCCATTCTGTTTGCTGACGTTGGGTGGTACATCTCTATGGTGTTCAGCTACTCCCCATCCATTCTGGACTGCCTACTGACTACTTCAACTGCTATTGAGGCCGGCTGTTCTGGAGGATTGTGAGTCTAGGAATATCTTGGATTCTCTGCACTTTGTTATATACTGTTGATAAGTACACAGTGACATTTTGCAGTACCACATCTGATTTGGGTTAACCTCATGCTCTGATATTGGGACTTTCTATATTTTTGTCTGTTGATTGCAGATCCATCTGCATATTATCCTGAACCTGATAATCTGCATATGATTCTAAACCTCATAATCTGCATGTGATTCTGAAGTTTGTAATCTGCATACTTGCATTTTATACTAAATCTGATAATCTGCATCTGATACTCTCTATTTATGGTTTCTTGCAGATCAATTATGTTATAAAATAGACTGTTATAGCTTGGGGCAACTCCACCAGTTGTGAGCAAAATTATTATTATTATTATTATTATTATTATTATTATTAATAATAATCTTTATTTATAGGACGCCACAAGGTATCTGCAGCGCTTACATAATACAGACAGTGGACCATACTTGGTAGGACCATACAAAACAATAAACAAAAAATACCAGGACTTCAACGCTCCCAACATAGTTTACACATTGAAGATGTAGCAGAAGATTAGGTAGAGAGACAGGAAAGAAGAGGGCCCTGCTCAATTAGCAAAAGTACTAATCTGGCAATATAAGTGTCAACAAAGGTCCAATGGTGATGGGTTAAAGATACAAATCCTGGAGGGGATGAGTTACCACCAATAATATAATTTATATGAGTGTCCTGTTACATATTGAGGTCTTAGGCAAATTTTGACAAATTGAATACCAATCCTCATGAGTGAGTGTAAGCCACATCACCTGTTCCCAAGTACTCTCAAAACAATAACTTTCAAGTGAAGGTGGGGCAATCATTATTTTGTTTAAAGTGTTAAAACCTATTTCCTTATCTTTATTGGTAAAAATGGTGCTTGTTAAAGACCAAATAGAAATAAAAAAGGAAAACAAGAGTCAATAGAAAACAAAAACAATTTCCTATATGACAATTGGTGGTACGTGGTAAACATTTATCAACATTGAGGGTACTTGGTAGACAATTACAAACATTAGGTGGCAAATTATTGTCAATTAAATATTTGCATATCACTATCTCCCTTAAGAAACTGAACCAGAGAAAAAAATATAACATCCAACACAGATTACTAGAGCCAATATTTCAAAGTTATTTATCAAGATCAACATGAACTCAAATTAAGCTACATATGTGCATTTTCAGATAATCCTTTTTCACTTTACACTTTAGCTGATCATGAGATATAGAAGGCCGTGTAATGCATCTGATACAGTCAAGTGATTTGTCTCTTTTGATATAACTGTAGCTTTCTCTCTAGTCTTTTGCAGAATAGTTGTTGACCTCAATCAATAATGGAGCATACAGTCTAACTATCACAGGAAAGGAATATAATGACTGATACAAGGGACAGATAACGATACACAATAAATTGCTCTGGAAACCTCTTAGACATAGACAGCACTGTGTGATAAACGTTTATTGGCTAATACTGTAAACCTAAGCACACAGGACAATTTTATTGTCATTTAAGACAAATATTTTATTGTTTTCTATGTTTCAGAAATAATTGTATTATTATATTTTCATATTCTTGTAGCATTTACGCAATTCACACCCAGAACAAGACTTTCTAACTAGTATCCTGCAACATATAGTACATAGGGGCCTATTTATCAAGCCCTAAATCATGTGGAAATGGATTTTGCAGCACAGTTTGGGCATTTTTAAGCAAAGTGGTCATTTAACAAAATCCTAACGCAGGAGATATTGAAGATTAAGCAAATTACCACACAAACCAGCAGTTCCCAAAATACTCAATGGGGACTGCGGTGTGGGCAAATTTCTTAACGTTCAAAAAGCTTTGTTTTTTGGAGCTAGTTCCCCATTGCTAACGCCATGTGAAGATGGCGATGGCCATTTAATCCTACAGGGAGAGTAACTTCAGATCCTCCTCTAGCAGTCTTCCTGCTCTCCCCTGAGTTAATCAACATATATTACCTCTGTACATGCGCGACCCTGTGGAACAAAAGTGCAATCAATAGTAAATAGGCTCCATAGTCACAAAAAGTCGAACACTGAACCTGTCTCCTGAGTATGCCTAATGTTTGGGAAGTGATCTTTGGTGTGTAAAGACAGGAATTTGGGGGGTGATACAATGTATAGTAATTTTCATGTAAACGCCCTTTTTCATAGAATATGCTTTGCCTTAAAACAGTACACACAGTGTATAGAAGTTTAGGCATTTTATAGACACATGAAGATATGTTTAAAGAGCAATAAGATATACTTTAAACATCTCCTGTTGCTGCGCCATACTCAAGAAACCATTCATCATTGTCAACATGGAGGGGAAGGAATACTAGCTTATTTAAAAAAAATTAGATTTTTGCTAAGAAGGTTTTTTACACTCCTGAAGATGATCTTTGCTCTAGGGGTAGAGCACCTGCAACAGATATCTTTCCTAACAGGCATGTCTCAAAGTAGATTGCCAGGTGTGGGCAGTAGGACCAATGAGAAGCCACTTTCACAGATAATGCAGCATCTGAGTTGTCCTCCCGGAACTAAGCTATGAGTGCAGAGCCCAGTGTAGTAGAGCGGCACAGACGATATAGTGCCCTAAGGGAAACTTCAGTTCCCCTCTGAGCACTTTTATATTTAGCACTCCGGAATGCTGATCGCTAGGCATTTGGGGTAACAATAGGTCAAGGGATGCTGTCAGTTATTAGCTGTTGTACTGATATATCACAGCCCTTCTTGTTCAGTGCACATGGAGAGGGGAGAGGATATCAGTTCTGCAAAATTGTAGTACACATTTTCTCCTTCGCAACACATTGCCATTAATTAAGCAATTCTACATATGCAGCTGATTATATAAGTATCACCAGAGCATAATTTAAATAGTCATCATCATTTATTTCTATAGCGCCACTAATTCCGCAGCACTGTACAGAGAACTCACATCAGTCCCTGCCCCATTGGGGCTTACAGTCGAAATTCCCTAACACACACGCACACAGACTAGGATCAATTTGTTAGCAGCCAATTACCCTACCAGTATGTTTATTGAGTGTGGGAGGAAACCGGAGCACCGAAGGAAACCCACGCAAACACAGGGAGAACATCCAAACTCCTCACAGATAAGGCCATGGTTGGGAATTGCTTTGAGGCAGAAGTGCTAACCACTTAGCCACCGTAGTCCTTTCTGTTCATGTGTAAAGCTTGTTAAGAAACAACAGTGTCTTACTGAACACCTTCAGTAATGCTCAAGAGTTACTTAAGGTTCAAGTAAGATAGTTCATTTTTGACTCCTCCACACTATGAAAAGGCAATAATGTAGTATATATGCATATAGCATATAATAGTTTAATAATATAATTATCTAAACAGTTGAAGGCTATATTGAGGCGCTAAACAACAATTGACCATTTTCATTGAAATGTTCTGTTGCTTTTTTTTTCCTGCCATCAGAAAGCCCTAGTGAACTAAATAAAGCATCCGGAGCTCATTAAAAACATTTAGTACCACTTGAAAATGACAACAGAGTGATTTCATGGAAATAATACTGTATACTGATTATACACTAAAAACACAAAGCTCAAGACTAAAGTATTGTTCCCTAATGGACAAGAAACACAAGGAGTGGCTCACATAAAAAATACACCAATAAAAAAACCCATCAATAACAACAAAAACAAAAGATGTCATATTCTAATAAATTTAAATCAACTGTAGCACACAAACCATAAAAGCTAATGCATCCGTTTCAATGTTGTAAATACTGTGAATCCTCCAAATACACCCACCCGTCTGGGAAGATGAGCCTTCCCATGTCATAAAATCAAACTAAATAATGGCAGCGATGTTTATTGCTAATAATCTGTTTCCCCTGTTTCTTGCAACTTGCAAGTTTATTATATTCCTCTTATTCCTCTACCTGTTCCAAGAAAAATTTAAGCTCATATTTCTGTGATTGTTCCAATGTAAAGTGAGGAGTCAGATCATCGGGAACCAGATCTGAAATGATCCTTCTGGTGGGGTCTGGTGGGCTATATGCCTAAGATCCTTGCTTTGGCTTTCTTGATCATTATAGGTATATCACTAAGCCTCGTTTATGAAATATTTAGGATTTTTATCATTTAGATAATGTCACTTGTGAACTACAAATCAATCAATCTGACACTTTATTTTTGCATGGCACAGAAAAACAAAATATATTTCTTGTGATAGTTTCACATAAAGCAGGACTGAGCAAACTACAATCAAGAGGAAACATACATCGATCAGTCACAACAATTAAACCAATGACAGGTGAAGTGTATAACATTGGCACCTGTCAACGGGTTAGATATATTAGGCAGAAAGTGAACAGTCAGTTCTAGAAATTGATGTATTGGAAGCAGGAAAAGTGGGCATGCGCAAGGATCTGAACAAAAATAACAAGGACCAAATTGTGGTGGCTATAGATGACTAGGTCAGTGCATCTCCAAAATAGCAGGTCTTGTGGGGTGTTCCCACTATGCAGTGGTTAGTACCTACCAAAACTGGTACAAGGAAGGACAACTGGTGAACCAGGATCATGGGTGCCCAAAGCTCATTGATACAAGTTGGGAGTGAAGCCTAGCCCGTCTAGTACAATACCACAGAAGGAGTTAGTGTACCACAAATTGCTGAAAAAGTTAATGCTGGCTATTATAGAAAGGTGTTAGAACACACAGTGCATTGCAGCTTGCTGTGTATGGGGCTGAAAGCCTCAGAGTGCCCATGCTGACCCCCATCCACCTCCAAAAGTGCATAAAATGGGCACATGAGAGCCAGAACTGGATCATGGAGCAATAAAATAAAGTGGCCTGGTCTGATAAATCATGTTTTCTTTTAAATCATGTGGGCGGCTGGTTGTCTGTGCGTCGTTTACCTGGGGAAGAAATGGCACCAAGATACACTATGGGTAGAAGGCAAGCCGGCGGAGGTAGTGTGATGCTCTGGGCAATGTTCTATTGGGAAACCTTGGGTCCTGGCATTTATGTGGAAGTTACTTTGACACTTACCACCTACCTAAACATTGTGCAGACCAACTACACCCCTTCTTGCCAACAGTACTCCCTGATGGCAGTGGCCTCTTTGAGCAGGATAATGTGCCCTGCCACATTGTAAATATTCTTCAGGAATGGTTTGAGGACAAAAGTACTTAAAGGACACAGGACACCTTCAGAGGTCTTGTGGAGTCCATGCCTAGGCGAGTCAAAGCTCTTTTTGCTGCACAAGGGGGACCTACACAATATTAGGCAGGTGGTTTTAGTGTTGTGGCTGATCAGTGTATCTGCTGTCATGATAAGTACATGGAGAAAAATAAAAGTTGTTTGATTAAAATACACAGTACACAATATTTCCATTTTTTAAAAAAGTTTAACATTTTAGCAGGTTCAATGTAAAGTAATATTATTGCAATGACATATTACACACAACTACACATTAATTAGATCTCCATGCAGACTCAGGATATTACAGCACATGAACTAGTACACTATTGCTAGAAGCAAAACACTATCAATAGCAAAGATGGAGTGTTAAGCCTTAAATAGTGCAGGCAACCAATCAGGATAATGAAGTTAACACACCTTCAGTGCAGCTCAGCCTAAGTGAAAGCAGAGAGCTCTCATACACAGGGTAACCAGGGCCGGTGCTAGGGTTCTTGGCGCCCTAGGCAAAATATGAAGATAGCCCCCCACCCCGTCAGTGTTCATGTGTGAGTGCGGCGGGCGCATCCATTAAAAAAAATGTAAAACAGCAGGCGCCATTCCACCGCTGTACTCTGTCCCAAACACCGCTGTAAAAAGAGGAATAAGGAACAACAGCGCTGCTCTGAGATGTGTAATATATAGAGCTGCCAGTGTGGGTCTATAGCGGACGAATTCCAAAATTTCCCCAGCAAGGTAAAACAAAACAAACAAACTAGAAAGGACCCACGGCGCAAAAGTATGACATAAAAGAAAAAAGGGGGGGGGACAATGCAGTAGAATTAATGTAGTGTGGATATAAAACTATCCACTGATTAAGGTACTAATAAATAATTTCTTATATT
Source organism: Mixophyes fleayi (assembly GCF_038048845.1). Lineage (NCBI taxonomy): Eukaryota > Metazoa > Chordata > Amphibia > Anura > Limnodynastidae > Mixophyes > Mixophyes fleayi. Next base: position 79,075,507 of record NC_134406.1, on the reverse strand, counting down.
TGCCTAATTGGCAAAAAGTAATATGTGACAATAAAAACAGTAACATAACAAAATCTATACGAAATCTTCTGTAGGCAAAGAGAAAAGGAATGTGATAGATGGAATACTAAATAGGCAAAGTCCAAAGATATATCAATCAAATAAATGTCCAAGGAAAAGAAAAGCTTCCATCGAGATAAAATGTATGCCAAATAGGTAATCTAAAATGTGCATGCACAAGATAAAAAGGTCCATAATAGTCAAAAATATATTAAGAACTTACAAATAAAAAAAGATAAAAAGGTCCCTCATGAAGATGGTGGCAGTCCAGGATCTTTACAAACATGCAGGAGCCCCAAATGATAAGTTTTTTCTTTCAAATGAACGCGGTGCACCGCCAACTCTGGCCCATTGAATCGGTCTACTGTCATTTCCTGTGATTTGGAACGCAACTTGTGGTCCAAATGCTGAACTTCCGGTTTGTTCGGCTGGGACACAAACTTGCGCTCGCGTTCCGCTGTAGGTGATATAACTGTAAAGTTCTCTTCCTCAAAAAATAAACCATATAAAAACAGTACTGCACAATTGTCAACGCGTTTCACCCAAACACCGCTGACTAGATTAGAAAACCTAGTCAGTGGCGCCCTGCAGGTCCCGGCGCCCTAGGCAACTGCCTAAGGTTGCCTAATGGAAGCTCCAGGCCTGAGGGTAACAGAAACAGATAACAGAACCAGAATCCTAACTCAAAGTTTTTGGCTGAGATAAAAAGTCATTTTAAGACTCTCACTGACATTAGCATGTCTTCCACCAGAATTCTTTCTTCTACAGCTACCAATACAAGTACCTAACTATATTGATTGTTTGCAGTGCTGCAACTTCTTAAATTTCTACGACATGGAGATCCCCCGACCTTCCTCTATTACAGCTGTAAAAAGCAGAGATTGGTATACCTGCAAAATGGAACATATTACTTGCATTATGAATAACTCATCTACTTTATTCGATAAGACATGTATTCCCTGGTTAAAACACTACAACATTGAAAACACATCTTATTATACTCTTTTGGTGGCAAATGTGCTTTTGTCAAATTATTTAGTAGTTTAGTCTCATTAATTTACGGAAATATTAAGTATTGAATAGAGGGACATATTCCATGTTGGGTGAACATGGCCCAATTGAAGGTGTATTCACTTAAAATGTGTCTACTCTAAATATGGACCTTGCTTAATGCCTGTAAATATTTACCATGCAGGGGCAGGCTGGACTGGGGGGCAGAAAGGCATCTGCCCCCCCCCCGGGCTGGTCACATAGTTGGCTACCTTGGGCTGGGTCACTGGTCTACTTGCATTAGTTTTCTTCCTGTAAAATATTCCTAATAGGCTGCTTAGCCAAGCACTTTCCTTATGTTTGTAAATGTGGCACAGTTCTGTGTAAGTACAGCAGTATACAGCATACAATATGATAAAATCCATACATGTTAAACTTGAAGTGAAAGCAGCACTGAAGTCCCCTTATTGTCCAGAAAGCAATAACTGCTATGGTTAGTAAGGGGTAACAAGCATAAAAGTTACATTTGATAAAGAAAAAATGATGGTTAAACAAGGAAGTAGGCACTGCTTTGACATGACTGGTCTACCTTCATGTACTGGGTAACAAGGCACGTTTGCTTCCACGTAAATGGACAATTAAATTGCATTTTGGTGCAAAAGAAAATTTAAAGACCTTGCTAGAATGAGTTTACAGCTAAGATTGAACTGTGATACAATGTAATAGGAAGCATTACTGGCATCAAGCATTTTTTTTATTAAAATAAAGTTGCATAAAACAATTTATGTTTTTCAGATGCTTTCAATTCTAGCACATTGAGTGACAGGTTTTCTCAGCAGCCGTATCTGAATATGCAGTATGGGGGAAGGGCAGGTTTTCTCAGTTAGCTGTTGACAGATCTCTGTGATGAGCACTTGTTTCAGTTTTTTTAAGTGACATTGGAGGATCCTTTCAATAGTTTTTTCAGATATTTCAATGTTTTCCAACTGTGTAGTGTTGTTGTACGTGTTAAGGACTAGAGATTATATATAATCGAGTATCGCAGAGTTGTGAAGTTTTGGTGATGTAATCTTCAAGTTCCACTCTTGCTTTGTCATTTCACGGAATGTCATTCTGCCCAGTGAGCTGTTGCAAAGTGGGATATACACCAGTTTGTATAGAGTATCTTGTGTGAAATTGCTCTGCAAATGTCAAGAAAGTGGGTGCATGCATATACTTCAGGGGAGGTAGGACGAGCGTGCATGTGCAGGCCGGATACACTAAAGGCGTGTACTTACAAAGTTGGCTCATGCAGACTTGCAGAAACATGCATATATACACATCTGTTAGGAGGCAGATGTTTGCAACTGCTATCGGCCAGGTGCAAATATGATGATGGTGATGATGTCAACTGGTGATGCATACAACTCATATGGGCGGAAATACACTTGTTTTCCATGCTCCTTTTAAAGAGTAAGTTATGTCTGTTTGGATCCAACTCTGCATCAGCCCCTGTATTCGTAAATTTGTATTTCATGGAATATATTGGCCATTAATACAGCTGTAAAGATGACAGTCGATTCATTCTGCTTTGTGGTGTTGTTAGAATAGGATTGTAAACAGCGAAGTTTTGTGGCCAAATGAGTAATAGGCAAATATTTTATGAAACACTTTTGACCATTTCGCTGATCTCTGTTAAGGACCTTTGTAGGGATGGTTTACCATAAAGGACATAAATACTCACTTTATCACCTATATTAATGTTTTTTTTAATGAGGCAATGCTCTGTAATATATATATATATATATATATATATATATATATATATATATATATATATATATATATATTTATGTCTGAACTAAATTGTGAATGAGAAGACATTAGGACTTTTTATTTTATGTTAATATTTTTATTATGATGATATTTGGATTAGTGGTATGAGCTGACTCTTTATTATCAGCAACCTCTGAGGTTTTGTGTGTGTGAGGAAAATGCTTTGTGACCTTTACATATTAATAGCAAATATGCTCTAATAGTTAAAATGCCCACAAATTTAAGATATAGAATGTCTGCATTCATAAGAAGTTGGAAGCCAGTGCCTTCCATTGGTGTTTTGTATGCCGCAAATCATAAAATGTCCCTTAAGAAGAAAGAAGGATTTCTTTGATTTAGTCATGTTCATTAGATTATTCATGCACCACAATATTTATACCAGCAATCACTTATCTTGCTGTCTGAATTTCAAAATACTTAATGTTGTATGAAAGACTACAAAAATGACTGCAGTTCATGCACAGTTTTTAACAGCAATAACCAATTAAATTATGGTTGTTGTATATATCGATCTCATATCTATCTTTCTTTGTATCTATCTATCTATCTATCTATCTATCTATCTATCTATCTATCTATCTTGAAAGAAAGACCTTGGCTGACAAAAAGGGCTCTTTTACCATATTTTTTTGACAAGTTTACGTCAGCATTTTATACTAGCAAAATTATTTTTCTCTTTATGTTTTTTTTTAATATTACTGTATATCTAAGAAAATGTTCTGATCATTTTACTATTTACTCGCAGGTGGACAGAACAGAGGTCATCAGAACATGCATCAACCCTATTTTCTCTAAAATTTTCACCGTCGATTTTTATTTTGAAGAAGTTCAACGCCTACGATTTGAAGTTCATGACATTAGCAGCAATCACAACGGCCTGAAAGATGCAGATTTCCTTGGGGGCATGGAGTGCACTTTGGGGCAAGTAAGTGTATCTGTATCATTCAAATTAATTAACAGACTTCTACAACATTTCGATTAACCATCATCAAATTAGGTATAATTTATATGTCTGTACGTACATGAAGAGTATAGTTGTTATCTGTTGTCTATAAAAATTAATTTGAATGCAGAAATATATTCATGTTAAAAATTCGGCACAGTGGTCCTATTTAGATCTAATAGACAATCTGCACTTGGACAAACTATGTTGCGATGTAAGCGTTGTAAATTAAATTGTTTTTTGCATGCATGAATGATACTGACTGCTTTTGAATGTATCAAGACAAAGGGCTAGATTTACTAAGCTGCGGGTTTGAAAAAGTGGGGATGTTGCCTATAGCAACCAATCAGATTCTAGCTGTCATTTATTTCGTACCGTCTACAAAATGACAGCTAGAATCTGATTGGTTGCTATAGGCAACATCCCCACTTTTTCAAACCCGCAGCTTAGTAAATCTAGCCCAAAGAGTGGTGAAACAGATCACCTAGAAGAGGTTGTTGACTGAGGCACTTCAGTCCATTGGAGAATTTAAAAACAAATTTTATTAGAAATCATCTATAAAATCAATTAGACCAGATATCATTAAGGTCGGCGAATATTAAAATAGAGAGGTGATGAGAAATAAAAGATAAGTGATAAAGATTGTTAAAAATACCCTTTCGGGAAGCCGGTAGTCACTTAATTGTGACACTTATAGTTAGATGGGGAAAGTACCCATTAGTATAGACACTGTATCATTAGATTCAAAATAACACAATTAATAGAGATTTAATTTCATTTCCTATATTCATTGATACACTGTGTCATTTCTCACATATACTTAGCCAAATGTGTCCACTCTGGATTAGATAACAGCAGTTCTTATAGAAATGTGCTTATGAAGGTTATAGTTTCCAACACCACTGAGGTGTTAAAGTCTGACACGGATATTCAGGGGAGCTTTGCAATGAAGCACTAAATTACATGTCCACCAAGTCAAGACACTAGATACATGATTAAGAAAGTGTAATTATTCAGGTAAGAATAATGTAGTCTGCCTTTTGCTCACTGAATTATGAATGCTGAAAGACAATGGGCAAGAACATTGCCTGCTCTCACTGTATATTAAATGCACTTTACCACAAAATATTATTGGAAGTTGTGCCAGATGGTTTACATGAATATGAATGCATGTTAAAGAATAAATATGTTTAATTGTCCGATATATCATTTATATAAGTAGATTCTGTTGGGTTATACAACCATGTATTGTGTTTCTATTTAGGTAGATGCAGTTGTCAGCACACTAATTCAGGAGGATTTCTTTGATTTAGTCATGTTCATTAGATTATTCATGCACCACAAGGTTTATACCAGCAATCACTTATCTTGCTGTCTAAATTTCAAAATACTTAATGTTGTATGAAAGAATACAAAAATGACTGCAGTTCATGCACAGTTTATCACTCTGTGCCATTCTGCCCCCCCCCCCCCTTATCACTTTGTGCTATTCTGCTTCCCCCTTTATCACTTCGTGCTATTCTGCTTCCCCCAGGGCCATCTTAACAACATTATGGGCCCCCGTGCAAAACAGTGCACCGGGGCCCCTAGATATGAATATAGATATAGATATATAGATGTATAGAGGTACAGATATAGATATAGATATAGATATATAGAGATAGATAGATGTACTTGCTCAGTGACCGTTGTAGGTTTTTTTGCAGGTTTTTTTCTTTTGCAGGATTATTTATTCTCACTAAGAGCCCTGCTTATGGGACCCCCTTGCCCGTGGGGCCCCCAGGCAGCTGCCCATCGTGCCCAATGGAAAAGATGGCCCTGGCTTCCCCCCTATATCACTCTGTGCCATTCTGCTTCCCCCCCTATATCACTCTGTGTCATTCTGCTTCCCCCCCTATATCACTCTGTGTCATTCTGCTTCCCCCCCTTTATCACTGTGTCATTCTGCTTTCCCCCCTTTATCACTCTGTGCTATTCTGCCCCCCCCTCTTTTTATCACTCTGTTCCATTCTGCTTCTCCCCCCTTTATTACTCTGTGCCATTCTGCTTCTCCCCCCTTAACACTCTGTGCCATTCTGCCCCCCCTTATCACTCTGTGCCATTCTGCTCCCCCCCTTATCACTCTGTGCCATTCTGCTCCCCCCTTATCACTTTGTGCCATTGTGCATCCTCCCCTCTATCACTGTGTGCCAATCTGCCCCCCCCTATCATTCTGTTCCATTTTGCCCCCCTCCCCCTTTATCACTCTGTGCAATTCTGCTTTCCCCCCATGCACTCCTTTACTTACCTTTATTGGCCTCTCTCTTCTCTTTTCTTCTTTTGTTCTCTTCTGACTTTTTTGCTTGCTTGCTGGCTCCTCTCTGTGCCGCTCCTCACTGAACGTCGGGCGTGATGACGTCACACCCAACATTCAGTGTGAACGGAGCATGGAGGATGGGCATCAGCGCTTCGATCAGGTAAGTTTTTTTTTTTTTTTTAAGTACCCTGCTCCCACCACAATAAAGGGGCCGGAGCCATCAGGTTTTGGCTCCCTGGCGGGCCAGTCTGACCCTGTAACTGGTAGCATAATTTTGCCTCCCAGTGCCCACACTCCTCTGAGCATGTGATTGGTACCTCAGTTCTGGGACTGGTGTCAAAAGAGATAAATATGGTTAGATAAAATAGAGGGTGTGAATTATTTTGCTATTGGTTGATTCTGCATTTTGTAATAGAAGCATAATTTTAAATATATGTATTGCAGTTTAATCTAAGAATTACCAACATATATGGCAAAAAATGTTACTTACATGGGGCAATAGACAATTATATATTCAGTATGCACAGTACTTGATCAACATTCCCAAGCCACCACATCCAACCCAATATTTATATACTCAATATAATATTTACATTATCATGACCAGCAATATGAAATATTTTAGTAATATTAAAAATAAGATATAATATTAAAAGTAATTTTTACAGTCAAGATGTACAAATAAAGTAAGTAAAATAAGTATTATGCACAGTGATTTCCCCAGGCAGATGCCCCAGTTGTGTATTTAGCAAGATGCTTCAGTCTGTGTCCAGCTAGATTACCCAGTGGAGTGCCTAGCAAGATGCTTTAATGGTGTCTTCAGCAAGATGGTCCAGTTAAGTACCCAGCTAGAAGCTCCAGTGATTACCCATAATCACATACTTGTCACAGCTGCTTCAGCCTCCTATTTCAGTGACTGTTGACAAGTCTCCACAGAACCAATGTCATTGGCCCTCAATTGGATACTGCTGGTGTAAGCCAGAGTTGGCTTCACTTCACTTCTCTAATTTGTAATATTGTATCACCAGGGCAGCCAGAGACTGGCCATGCCCTCTACCTGAATTATCCTTAGTTTTACTTTACTCTTGTCCCACCATAAAGGTAGGCATAATAATAAAATTGTAGGCTGAAGAAAATATGCCCCAATCATCTGTGTTCCAGTGTAGGACATAGATGTCCTTGTGCAGATATGATGCAGACCACTGATCATAGCTTGCAGATGCAGATTTATTTTCTATATGGTATTACAGAGCTGCACAAAATATCTAATGAGTTGCAAATACATCATAGCAAATTGATAAATAAAACTAAAATTATAATTTAATTACATTGCAATATTGATCTATATTTTACTTTTTTGAAATATAAATGTAAACATTATATTTTGGTTTGAGTGAATCCGCTAAAATGATCCGATGCCTCTTTTACATAAGTTCTATGTCCCTGTTTTTCTTCTCTGTTTATGCAGATTGTGTCACAAAGAAAACTGGCAAAATCTTTGCTGAAGCATGGAAACACAGCGGGAAAATCATCTATAACGGTATGACTTGTAGAGAACTTCACATCTTCCAAACTAATGGTCACATATAATCTAAACTACAATATATTTATATATATATACAAGTTAACCCGTGCATGATACTCATGCATTCTAGTCAAATCAAGCTACTTAAGGTGTTAAAAAGGTTCTTGTCATGCATTTGGGCCATAGCCCAGGCCTCCTCAGGGGAAGAGCGTTACTTCCCGACGTAAGCGCCCTTTTTTAACGTGGTTTTGTCCACATGTCACCACCTCATCATTCTTCTCCATCACCTCATCCTTCATTTTCATCGCCACATCTATCCAGATGTCTATCCAGACACAGGGATCTCTCTCAGCGGTCCTGAGTATCACACTCCTCTCACTCTGTCACCCCCGGCAACCACCAACCACTCCCCACTGTCACCCCCGGCAACCACCAACCACTCCCAACTGTCACTTCTCCTTCAAGAAATATATATATTTTTTTTTTAAATCTTTATAAACACTTTCAACAATTAGCAAATTAAATGAACAACTTAAAAACATCTTAGTATACCAAATTTCAGCCCTTTCTGAATTTTTTTTTCCACACACACAGAATTTAGTAGGTCAGTGTATAACTCCGCCCAGCAGGTGGCGCTGCAGCTTGGTTTTATTTTTTCCACACACAGACAGACTAACACACGCCACAAAGCATTTATATTATATATATATATATATATATATATATATATATATATATATATATTTGGTCTCAATAAATACCGAGGGGCAAGAGAATGATTACACAATTCATACGCCCGCCAATGTGTTTTCTGGTTTTCTGAAGGGTGTGTGGGGAGCTTGATGACACAATTTTCGTCATGTACCCATCCACCATGTGGCAGGTAATGGTTCTCCATAAGAATTGCTTGCTCTCTCAGGAGTCCTCGCTGGGACTGACCCCTAATTTGGGAGTCACCCAGACATTCCAGGAAAGTTTGCAACTGTGGGCCACATACTGTAGGCGTGTGCCTAAGGAGGCAGAATACATTTATTTATTTAGTTCTATTTTTATTTTGTATACTAGAAGTGATTTATTTTCTTATTATAAACAATTAAATAGGTCAAAATTACTTCTATGCATTTATTCAGAATGGATGGAATGCAATGGGTGTTGCCGTAAGAATGGTATAGGGCAGCAGGAAAAATATCGCCATGGGAGCAAAAATGTTATAACTATGGGTGATGAAGGTATAGCCCACTTTGTAAAACATTTTCATAGTCAGCCAAAGCAAAGAGTACACAACTGATGTAAGTCAGTATATGGTAGCCATTTATGAATTTCAGATATAAGAATGCCTCTTATGTGAAGTTTTAAAATAAGTACAGTAATCTTTTCTGTCTAGTTCTGTTTTAACAGTTAACATTAAAAAGGACTAATTATTAAATACACTTGTAACAGTATTAAACTTTATCCAATTTTGAATCCAGATCCCAAAGCAAATGCCTTCCCTAACCTACTTTGCGCTTTGAAAAATGCCACAGGAATTAAAGAATCAAATTATTTTACAGTTTGTGTAGGGGGGACTAAGTATAAGTTAATCTGTACAAAAATATTAATATGTATCTATCCCCAAATTTGAGATGTGCGAATCACTTCAGCCAATTCTGAAATTCTTCAAATTACTTTGTGAATCACCTCTATTTTGCATAAAAAACACAGAAAAAATAACGCCAGCAGAAGAATTAGGACAATTACAGTGCTTGTTGTATAATGAAGCACTAACAAATGTCACATGTTTATAGCACTACAGCCACTCAGACACTTTTTGTTCTTTGAAGAATGACTATGGATGCTCTTCTGTTAGTAGCAGATAATATGCTATATTTGTGCAGTGCATTTGCTGCTTCGCAGTGTACTCAGTAGTACATTGTTGCCTGCCTGATATATCTTTTTTTCTTATTTTCCTTACAAAGTTTACTGGTAGGGTACATAATTGTGATATAGGAAATCGGCACTTATCCTGCGATGGCAATGCCGACATTAAAAGAGCAATGCCGTCGGCTATATCCCAGACCCGTCGGCATTTGTCTTTTAATGTCGGCATTGTGATTGGCGACATTCTGCATGTTGCCAGTCACAATTTACACATTGTCAACCTATCAGCATAAAAGAAGTGCCGGCATTTAGCCTGCCAACATTTTCATGACGGCAGGTTAAGTGCCAATGTTTCCTCTGTCACTATTAGGACTACCACTGTATTTTACACTGTCACATAATGACCACCACAAAGCACAGTTGGTTTCTTTGTTTGTCATTAGCACAATGACCCATCTACGTGTAGGAATATACAGGCAATTCATTGTAATTTCAACTGATATATTTAAAAGACATATTGATTGGCGCAAAGCACATTATTTTTCTGTATTTGTCATTAATTTTAGTACCTATCTAGAAGTATGAAGTATGTAGAAGTATACAGGAAATTCATTATGATAAAAACCAGTATATTTGTTAAAACACAACATTTTTTTGCATAAAATGCCACCACAACTCCCTCCCAGGTAAAAAGAAAAACTATTTGTAATCCCCCCAAAAATTATTTTAATAGGTGTAAGGCAGAAGTTTTTCAAAAAAAGAGTATTAAAAGCCTTCCCATTCTGCAATTTACAGACTCCCACTATTTGTAGACAAAACTTAAACAGTGGATAAAATTATCAACATTTCCCATTGAAACACATTTCTTTACTGATAACCTTGCACTAGGATATACAATATGATTTAGCAACATTATCATCTGCAAACCGTCAACACAAAAGGGGATGCTCTGCCAAAGAAAGTATGGGCCTGATTCATTAAGGATCTTAACTTAAGAAACTTCTTATTTCACTCTCCTGGACAAAACCATGTTACAATGCAAGGGGTGCAAATTAGTATTCTGTTTTGCACATAAGTTAAATACTGACTGTTTTTTCATGTAGCACACAACATGGTTTTGTCCAGGAGACTAAAAGAAGAAGTTTCTTAAGTTAAGATCCTTAACGAATCAGGCCCTATGTTCTTATTTGTATACATTTATTGTTCTCTGCTACTCAAACTGCAAATAATAAGTGCTGAGCCAAGGGGCTCATTACAATTCTTGTCACCCAACATTCAGCTTTGTTAAAAATAAATGAATAAATAAATAATTTATAAAAATAAAAAATATTACATTGAAAAAATAATAAAGCATGATGAGTTGCAAAAAAGTATTTTAAATTATTAAACCTATTTCTAACAATACGAGATTTACTTTAGAAGCAAATAAATAACCAGAGTAAAAGTTGTCATTGTATAAAATGAGAATATTGGCTCCGTTTTATTTTGGTTATCCTTCATGTCATCAGATTCATTTCAATGAACATGAAAGCGTTCAGAATGACACTTATCACTTGACCCTGACAGCATGATAGCAATCTGTTGATTGAGTTTCCAGCTCCTGACTGCATTTTCTTCTGATTCCTGAATCACTTTGTATTGATATATGACAAGTTCATTACTGTTAATGGCTAAAATACAGCTCAGTGAAAAAGAATGAATGGCTGTTATAGACAGAAGAGACCATTAATGAAGAGGATGTTACCTAGCCAGCTCTAAAATTTTGCATTTATTAGGGTTGTATAACAGTTCTTTCAAAATATGTTAGTAAAAAGGATATGGACTGGTCTACATTGGAATAGTCCTACGGCGTAATTTACTTTTTCCTGACCAAGTAATGCTATATGATCACAATAAATAGAACCATTATCAAGTAATCATGTTCACATCTCAGCATAAAAGTATGAAAATGTGGTTTTAAGAACACTCACATTTCTTTTTAACTCTAAAACTACTTTGAAAGTCATATGCTTGGTTTTGCAGAGGTGTGAGCAGTATACAAATCTTCCAGTGTAAATAATCTCAACCTGCATAGTGAAATAAACTAGATGCGTTAAAAGTAATTTACTAACTGCAAGATGTGTAAACACTCAACACATTTTGTCCACCTCATGCATAACACACAAATGTCCCATGTAAATGATTTTTTCAATGAGTTTGCCTAATTATGGGCCAAGTTGTTGATGCAGATGGTATATACTGGGGAACACACTGGAAGATGTATGGATGTGACACAAAGAGAGGTTGTCCAACCGGAATGCTCTGAGGAGTTTGACGTTGTTAGCAAAATGCTGAAGATAAAGCTGAGTACACAAAGCGCGGGGGATTAGTTATGTGCAACAGAGTATATAGGGTTTATAGGTAGATGGATATATCAGTATTGTTTATGTCCGGATAAGCAGTTTACTACTGATTGTAATCGCTGGACACTATTGGACCTTTCTACTAGCGGATACATCACATCATCTCAAACCTTTAAATCATCATTTACTCCAACTGGGATCAACTTATATCGGACTGTTTACAATCCACAGGGGAGGAGACTGTCCCCATAACAGCCAGATCCTTCGGTATAGACTGCTTGAGACCACAAACACCAGAGGCGCATGACGTCCATCTAATACTTAAATAATTTATTTGGGACCCCCGTCTCTAGCATCACACAGAGGTGCAAACAGTGGGGGGAGGAGACTTTCCCCATTACAGCCAGATTCTTCGGTATACATTGTTTGAGACTACGGGCACCAGAGGCGCATGACGTTCATATAATACTCTATACTTATTTGGGACCCCCGTCTCCAGCATCACACAGAGGTGCAAACAGTGGGGTGAGACCTTTTTATTATTACCGCTATTATAATTATTCCAATTCTTCTTTATACGTGTCCAGGATTAGAGACATTTATACAAGGTGTACTGGCCACACACCTTGCTACTATTTTTTATTAGGATTATATTCTATTACAGATGATACACTGCTTTATCAGACATTTTACTATTGAACAGAGGTTGTATACACAATTGTATTAAGTATACGTGATACAGTTTTATATTGTGCATATTTTACATTCATTTTTTCCATATTGTAATAAACTGATTCGGATACAACAATGCCTGCTATCAGTCACGGTCATTATAAATATTTTCTTACATATGATCTGTTATGTTTGGCGCACCCACATTGTTCTTCTTCTCTTTGGTTCTATACGAGGTTGGCACCCTTGAGTAGGGTTGCGACCAACTACAGATCTTTCCATTATTATTTTTTACATATAAATTTTCAATATATTTTTAAAAGGAGCGCTCAAGCTGATGTTGTTCTCTTTAGAGTTTGTAGGTACTGCCTGGGCAGCATGTGGCATGTAATTAGGTACCAAAAGGTGTTGACACTGGTTGGATAGCATGTAGGATGTAATATGGTACACAGAGGTTTTGGTACTGGTTAAACAGTGCATAGTGCGTACTGAAGTACAAGGATGTGTTGGCATTGTTGGAGCAGTGCGTAGCACATAAAGAGGTACATGGATGTGTTGGCAATGTTTGAACAGTGTGTAGTGTGCAATAAGGTACACGGATGTGTTAGCACTGGTTGAACAGCACGCAGAGTGTAGTTAGGTACACGAATATGTTGCCACTATTTGAGCAGTAAACTGCAGAATATGCGCAGTGGTCCTGTAGAACACAGAGAGACAGCAAGTGTAGCGGAGTACACACACACAGAGCAGGTGGGATTGGTACAACCAAATACACTGGCATGGAGTCTAAGATCCCCACACGACTTCACCAGGGATCCCTGCAAGAGGATATGAACTTTCCTCAGTGAGGACACAGGTCGTGGCCCTGAGTAGTTGGTTCCCTCCATGAAAGCATCAGAGAACTTAGCTGGTATGAGGACTGAAAACACAGCAGATGTAAATGCGGGTATTGGTGTGCTGCTGTCAGAGAGACTGGACAAAGGAGGTGAAGAAACATGAGGGGCTATGCTTCCTAGTACAGTCCTGGAGCCAGAGTATCAATGATGAGCACAATTAATATTCAGGTGCTGAGGTGTATACTGAACAGGTTCTTATAGTAGCTGGTTGATAGATGGTTCCCCAAATATGTCATCACTACTGGAGGTTAATGGTAACATCTGAATGAGGTGTTATGTCATATCTAGCTTGAAGCTGAGCCCAGCTAGGTTCTGTTAAGGATTGTATTTGGGAAAGCCCACAATCAGTGGACTGCAAAGTGTTGGAGAGAGGCCATTGATGTCTAAGACTACCGTTACCAACACTGTAGTACCACATCCTTAATTAATTTGAACTGTTCAGTTTTTCCTCCCAAAGTAATGCTCCTTAAAAACCTCATTTATGTCTTACATAACTCATGAGTGTAATGAGACACTTTATTTCAGTTGTCACATGTTAGGATATTGGGACTGTCTCTTTAACTCTGGTAAGCATGGATCATTTACTTTGTATTTTGCCATTACCTATTCAGTTGTGATGAGCATGAGTTATTGCTCACCTGTCTAATAATTTAGGGTGTGTTTCTCTCCTGACCTGATTGGACCTTTGGAGTTTAAAATCCCCTCCTTTTCTATGCAATCTAATTTGGTGATAGAAGTTATTCTGGACTCCTGAACACTTTGGCAAGCAGCATTACTACTCCAACTCAGCTTTTCACTATCCAGCTTACTTTGAATTCTTCCCATGAGTACTGCAGTTTGAACACAGAACTGCTTATATGAAAGAATTGTCTGCTAGCTAGGAAGAAAATATTTCTACATCACTGTGCCGGTTGATTCTGTGAGTACTACAGCTTGAACAGAGACCTGTTTATATGAATCAATTATCTGCTTGCTGTGAAAGAATTCCGCCTACATCACTCTACCTGCCAATTCTATGCTGAGGGGCTATGGGCTTGTCTTGGTTGTCCTTGGATTTTTGATGCCATCAGTTGATCTGGAATATTGGATAGCCATCATTACCAAGATTGCATCTGTGAGTACTATTGTCTACTATCAGAACTGTTATTATACTGTTTGAAGTACTACGGACTGCCAGTTTATCTGAAAATCTTTAATTACTACAGCTGTCTGAGACTAGAGTAACTAGAGACTATGTTCTGTGCTCGTTAATCAGTTTCTAGCTATGTTTCTTCTGCATTTGTTCAACAGTTATTCTGGATGTTTTCCACATATTACAAACAAATTCACAGTTGTTTGAACTTCTCTCCTGCCTCTATCTTGCTTTGGATTACCTTACATCACATTTCAGCATTTGAATATCTATTTTACATTTGTTCATATAAAAATGGGCTTTACTACATAAAATGCAACCGTAAGTGCAAAATGTACCACCATTGAATCAATAGATCTTGATATCTAAGGACATACAAAATTCAAGTCCTTTTTTGGGGGTAAATAGGCTCAGTTGCCCCCACTAACCTGGAAACATTCCCTAAATGTGCACCCTATATTTAAATATCTTGTACTACAAAATTAAATATCATTTTTCATGTGGGCAGTGCTGGTGCTAGCACTAAGCAAACCAAGGTACCAAGGTAGGAACACTGAATGAGTGACATAATATTATTTATTTAATGTCTTTATTTTCTCAATTGAACCCCCCCAAGTGCCAGCTGCTGACATGGAGGGGCAATGACCAGCAGTTTCTTAGCTGTGAAGCTGCTGGCTGCTACTCCTCTATATATGTGATTGGTGGGGAGTGCAGTGTTTAGCTACAATGTAACAGCCCAGGTATGTAATCCCAAGAAAAGAAGATGCCATCCTGCCCATGCTCTACACAAGGTAAAAAGAGGGAAAGCCAGGCTGTGCCTACTAGCAGGATGCCTAGAGGGTTTGGATCCTAGGACACCTAGGGTGTAAACGTCAGCCCTGGGTACCTAGTAACATTTACATAGCAAAGCCCAGATCCTTCTTTCTGGTATTCATCTTGGCTAGCCTGACAATCTGTTTTACTTGATCTGCCATAGTATCTTTGCCCACTCTGTACCTCAACCATGACTTGCTTATCTGCCCTCTGGTTTGCCTCTTCCATTTGTTTCCACCAGTGTTAAGATGGCTGCTAGTGACAAGAATTCCCCTTTTGTTGTTGATCAGTAATTCCCTGCTGATCCTTGCACAGTGTGAGGCCAACATAAGCTACTGTGGGATGCCACTCCATTTTTTTGTCGATCAACAACCCCTGCTGATCCTTATACAGTGTGAGGCCAGGTAAAAGCCCCCACTTATAAAAAAACTTAGTCTAATAAAACTATAATCAGACTTTATATGATAAAATGTCACCCAGTTCCTGACATTAATTGTTAAATAATAAAAACAAAACATAATTAATAATAGCAGTTTCTAGTATTGGATTAACGTGGCTTATTACTATCAGATGAATATATACAGAAAAGAAGAAGCGCATAAATTGCTAAAACCACTATCCAAACCAGCAGTAAAATAAATATATTTATTAACACATAAAAGTCATAACATAACCTAGAAAATATTAATAAACATTATTGAATCAGTCATCAAAATTTCACAAAATGACATGCTCATAAACACCTACAGTGATTTATGACAATGCACACATCAAAATTCAGTAGCTTATAGCAATATAAAGTGACTGGCTATATTAAGACACCTCTGTTGGTAATAATGCTGCCAGACTTCAATGTTCCAAATCTAAAATCACACTTGGATCCTTCATTCTGCTATGAACTGATTAAATCTGGCATCAATAGTATGTCTAGTACATCATACTATTGCACATAGAAAGTAATTAGTATGTCTTTTCAGGATTTTTGAAAAACGTCAACACACAGGTATAAGCTACCACATTACGTATTTATAAGTGTGTCTTCATTGAAGATGTCAAGAGTCACAGCGGTGCCGTGAGCCACCGCGACTCTCTGCCCTCTCTGCAGCTATGTCCCAACGTCATTTCCTCTTCCATTCCAACCATTGCCAGGGCAACGGCCGGGACGCCTTCTGTCAATAGTGCTGCATCCCGGCATGATCCAACAGCCGGGCGCATGCATAAGTTACAATAATACGGTTACTATTTATATATTTATACATGTTCCTGGGTTATGTTATTCCCTATGCCAGTTCTAAACTAGTAACTATTTAGCAGCCTCCTGAGGCTGATTGTCAGCCTTGTGCCTCCTCCTTTCTGATTGGCCCATCAAAAGTATTTAAGGCAGGGAATGCTTAGCTTCCCTGTCGGCTATAGCGTCCTGTGTGCCACGCATGTTCTGACCTGCTTTTTGCTTCTGAAGATATTAGATATCTGTGATCTGATTCCCTGTTGTGACCTCGGCCTGTTTTCTGGATCCTGCTTGAACTCCTGTGCCCCTTGACCTCTGTCTTGTACGCTGCCTGCCCAGACCTTTTGCTTGTTCTTTGGTTATCCTGCTTGCAAGTTTACCACGACCCTGGCCTGTACCTGACATCCTCCTCCAGCATTCCGCTTACCTCCTGCGCTGTGGTTATTTAGATAAGCTTTTACTACCTCTGAGTTTAATTTCTGGTGGCATCTGAGTACAAGTATAGTTCTACGGGAATGGCGACTGCTAAAGGTGAAGACCTCTGTTAGCCTGGTTCTAAAAGCTTATCTAGAAACCGCAGTCCTAACAGAAGAATGATTAAAAGAATTACCCATACAACTGTCTAACTATTCAAAGATGTACTATATATATATAGCTGATGCCTGAGTTAATCAGTTCATAAGAGACTGAAGTGTGATTTTCGAGTTGGAACATTCATCATTATCATCATCATCAACACTTATTTAAATAGCGCCAGCAAATTTTGTAGCACTTTACAATTGGGGACAAACACAGTAATAAACAATACTGGGTAGAACAGACAAAGAGGTAAGAGGGCCCTGCGCATGCTCACAATATATAGGCCAATGGGAGTCGGATACATGAGGTTAAATCAACATATTGCATATTGGTTCAGCAATATTGCAAAGGTAAAACGTGATTCACATGCTATTTGATCTAGTCACGCAGCAATGTTGGTCTGGGGTCAGAGGGCTGTTGTCTTGTATGAATTGTGTAAAGGGAGGTAATAGGGTAAGCTAGTGAGGTTAAGAGGATGGCTGAGGAATATTATAAGCTTGACTGAAGAGGTGAATTTTCAGAGAACGCTTGAAGGTTTGTAGACCAGAGGAAAGTCTTATTGTGTGAGGGATGCAATTCCACAGAGTGCGTGCAGCTCGAAAAAGTCCTGTAAATGGGAATGGGAGGAAGTAATGACAGTGGATGAGAGATGCAGGTTTTGTGCTGAACAGAGTTGTGGAGTTGTTGAATTGGGAGATATTTTCAGACAAGTTAGGAGATGTTTGTTGGTGCAGTTTTGTTGAAGGCCTTGTATGTTAGTAGAAGAATGTTATATTTGATTCTGTAATAAACAGGCAACCAATGTAGAGACTGACAGAGTGGCTCAGCAGAGGAAGAATGATTTGCAAGGGAAATTAGTCTGGCTGCTGCATGCAAAATAGATTGTAGGGGTTGAGTCGCTCTAGGTGAAGAACAGTAAGGAGGGAATTGCAATAGGAGATGATGAGTGCATGAATTAAAGTTTTTGCAGTGTCTTGTGTAAAATATGTTCGTATGCTGGAAATGTGTTTTAGATGCTGTCACGGGCACTAGGAGTCTTTACCCAGGGATCACCAGGTGATAGGCTTACCAGAGCAGTATAGGTGGTAATATGGTACTCTGGTAGCAGGGTGATCACGGAACAGGAAATAGCAGATGATGAGATGCTCGGAAAGTCTATGACTAGCAGCACTGGCAATATGGAGGTAATAATACACGAGGAACTGTATGGACTAAGGACACGTGAAGGTAGTCAGTGGTCTGCGGTAGCAAGTTGTACCACTGCTATAGTGAGGAGGAATGTCCAACAGAAACGAGGAGGTGATGAGGGTCAGCGGTCTGCGGATAGCAAGTTGTACCGCTGTCTGAGTGAAGGAACGAAATCCAAGTGGAGGTATCCGGGAAGTCAGTGGTCTGCGTTAGCAAGTTGTACCACTGCTATGTGAGAGGATACTGGAACAGGTGATACTGGAAACAGGGATCAGTGGTCTGCCTCTGGCAAGTTGTACCACTGAATATATATGTGAGGAGGTGCACGGGGAGAGACTGCAACACAAGATATACACGGGCACCTTAAACTCGATCCACAGTAATATGCACAATATATATATATATGACTGAACAGCACTGCAATAATAGAAAGTCTCTTGAAGTAATCCAGCACGAGATAACACAGTCAATGATGGCAATAGACTCAGCGGATAGCAAACTCCAGAGGAGAACCAACACAGTCCAGCAAGGTATGCAATACACCAGCACAGTCAATGAGAAGTATGCATACCGTGGTTCAGAAGCAGGCAGTCAGATAGGAGTGCAGAGATACCTGAATGGCAGGAGGCCGGCAGGATGCAAAGTCCCTGGATGGGTGAAGCGGTGGTCTAGTAGGTGCAGCGCACAGGTAGGTGGACCAGCAGGGAAACAAATATACAGGAATCAGTAGAGCGTGGAACTGGACTCCTGGAGGACCCTGGAGAATGGCGATGGTCTAGCAGAGAGGTAAGTAGAGAGACACGAATCCAATGCTGACAGGCGGGTAGAGACCAGCGGGAACAGAGGAAAGCGTGGAGAGCGGATCAGCAGTAGATGGATGAGTAGCGCTGAGGAATAGCAGCAGCAGGTCTCTGCGGACACACGGAGGTAGCCAGTAGCAACCAGCAGGTGCAGTAACGATGGGACACGGGAGAGCAGAGTTGAACTGGAACTGTTGATCACGGAGAGTAGCGGATAGCAATAGTGGCAGCAGTCTCGAGGAAACACGGGAGAGTTGACATGAACTGAAGACTGAAGCGCACAGAGGCAGCGGATAGGAATCAGCCAAACAGTCCCGATGAAACACAGACGAGTTGCAGGTTGAAGACTGTAGTGCACGGAGGCAGCGGATAGGAATCAGCTAACAGTCACGATGATGAGACACAGACGAGTTGCAGGTTGAAGACTGTAGTGCACGGAGGCAGCGGATAGGAATCAGCTAACAGTCCCAATAATACATGGTAGAGTTGAAGTGGTTAGAAGACTGTAGTGCACGGAGGCAGCGGATAGGAATCAGCTCACAGTCACGATGATACACAGAAGGGTAGATGTGGTATGGAAACCACAGTAGTAGAAGTGGTTTGGAAACCACAGAGGTAGAAGTGGTTTGGAAACCACAGGAATCAGCAGGGCTGAATAAACGAGGAAACACAGGAACACCTTCAGAGACTCATGGGGAATGAGACTCCAAGATCAGGCAACGTGGTGTTGACCACAGGTGCTTAATATAGGGAGTGTTGCCTGATCTGCCAATTAAGTTAAAGGAACATACACTGAAGGTTTAGAAAGGGCTGCGCATGCGCAGTCCCTCAGGATGGAGGACGGCCACGGTTCCTAAATGCCTGGGAAGAAGCACTCACAGTCCGGTGAGTGACAGTACCCCCCCTTTTAAAGGTGGGCACAGAACGCCTGGAACCGGGCTTGTCCGGATTTTTGGAATAAAACTTCTTCAGAAGGGCAGGAGCACTAAGATCTTCAGCTTTGATCCATGAGCGCTCTTCAGGACCAAAGCCCTTCCAATGAACGAGGAAACGGAGAACTCCTCGCGAAATTTTTGCATCCAATACCTCAGTAATCTCGAAATCCTCCTCCTGATGAACTTGAACTGGCTGCGGTGCTGAGGGAGGAGTCGAGAAACGGTTGATGATGAGAGGTTTGAGCAAGGACACATGGAAGGCATTGGAAATCCGAAGATTCTTAGGAAGAAGAAGTTTAACACATACTGGATTGATAACTTGAATGATCCTATATGGACCAATAAAACGAGGGGCGAATTTCATAGATGGAACCTTCAAACGAATATTTTTGGTAGATAACCAGACACGATCTCCAATTTTTAGTGGTGGAATAGCCCGCCTCTTCTTATCTGCAAAAGACTTATATTTGTTAGATGTCTTCTTTAAACAGGTTTTGACCTGAGACCAGATATTTTTGAAGGTCTGACAAGCAGTCTCCACAGCAGGAACTTGGGTGGGCGGGAGGGCAGGAAATTCCGGAAAAGACGGATGGTGACCGTAGACCACAAAGAATGGAGTTTTGGATGATGACTCATGGTACATGTTGTTATGAGCGAATTCAGCCCAAGGAAGCAATTCTACCCAGTTGTCTTGGTTGGCTGAAGAGAACATCCTTATAAAAGTCTCAAGATCTTGATTGACTCGTTCCGTTTGTCCGTTAGATTGCGGATGGTAAGAAGATGAGAGTGCTAATCGTATGCCCAAGGTTTTACAAAGGGCCCGCCAGAATCTGGAAACGAATTGTACTCCTCTATCTGACACAATCTCAGACGGACATCCATGGATGCGGAAGATTTCTTTAATGAAATGTTCAGCCAGAGTAGACGAGGAAGGTAAACCGGACAGAGGGACGAAATGAGCCATCTTCGAAAATCTGTCTACCACTACCCAAATAGTATTGTGATTCTTACTTGGTGGCAAATCAGTAACGAAATCCATACTAATATGGGTCCAAGGCTTGGACGGAATGGGTAGTGGTCGCAGCAACCCTGCTGGAGTTCTGCGGGAGGATTTGAACTGAGAACATAAATCACAGGAAGCAATAAACTCTTTGACGTCTCTCCTCATTGAAGGCCACCAGTAACTTCGAGAGAGAATCTCAAAGGTCTTGTGTTCACCGGCGTGTCCAGAAAAACGAGAGGCATGGAACCACGAAAGGATTTTCCTCCTCAGAGTAGGAGGCACGAGGGTCTTCCCAAATGGTAGCATTTTGGTGGATGAAGCAGCCAGAGAAATACATTTGGGGTCTAGAATAGCATGGTTGGGAACCTCTTCTACATCAGAGGACGTCACAAAAGCTCGAGATAGAGCGTCAGCTTTCTTGTTCTTAGCGGCTGGTTTGAAGGTTATAATTAATTCAAAACGGGAAAAGAAAAGAGACCATCTTGCTTGACGAGGGTTCAAGCATTGGGCAGATTGCAGATATGACAAGTTCTTATGATCCGTGAAGATCGTCACCGGATGGCGAGCTCCTTCCAACAAGTATCTCCATTCCTCTAATGCAGCTTTGATGGCCAGCAACTCCTTGTCCCCAATAGTATAATTTTTCTCTGCGGGCAGAAGACCCCGAGAGTAGAAGGCACAAGGATGTAGTTTTTGTTGCTCCGAGCGTTGGGAGAGAATGGCTCCTAAGCCCACATTAGAGGCATCTACTTCTAGGAAGAAGGGGAGTGTCACATCAGGCTGTTGAAGAATGGGAGCAGACGAGAAGGACTCTTTGAGAATTTGAAAGGCTTGGAGAGCCTCAGATGACCATTGCTTAGTATTAGCCCCTTTCCGAGTCAGGGCTACAATAGGAGATGCAATGGATGAAAAGTCTTGAATGAAGCGTCTATAGTAATTGGCAAAACCTAAAAAACGCTGGATGGCACGAAGAGTAGTTGGCTGGGGCCAATGTAATACAGCATTTACTTTATCTGGATCCATCTTCAGGCCAACTCCGGAAACTATATACCCCAAGAATGGAATCTGGGGTAACTCGAATGAACATTTTTCCAATTTACAGAACAATGAATTTTTCCGTAGTCTGGAGAGGACCTCTGCCACATGTTGGTGATGAGAAGGCAGGTCCTGTGAAAAGATCGATATGTCGTCCAGGTAGACAACGACACATACATATAATAAGTCCCGAAAGATCTCATTGATGAAGCCTTGGAAAACAGCGGGGGCATTACACAGCCCGAAGGGCATTACTAAATATTCGTAATGCCCATCTCTGGTGTTAAACGCGGTCTTCCATTCGTCACCGGAACGGATTCTAATTAAATTGTAGGCACCACGAAGATCCAACTTAGTAAATATCCGAGCTCCCTTGATGCGAACGAATAGCTCAGTAATCAGCGGAATGGGATACCGATTCTTGATAGTAATGGCGTTGAGTCCACGAAAATCTATGCAAGGGCGTAATGATCCATCCTTCTTTTTGACGAAGAAGAACCCAGCTCCAGCGGGAGAAGTGGAAGGTCGAATAAACCCACGCTGGAGATTCTCCTGTATGTACTCAGATGTGGCTTGAGTCTCAGGTAACGAGAGAGGATAGACCCGACCCCTGGGAGGAGTCTTGCCAGGTAGAAGGTCGATCGGACAATCCCAAGAACGATGAGAAGGAAGACGTTCAGACTGAGCTTTATCAAACACATCGGCAAATGAAGCATACTGAGGAGGGAGTCCCGGGGAGGAAGATGAGATGGAAGATTGCTGTACTTTAAGAGGAATAACTTGGGAAAGGCAACGATGGTGACATTCAGACCCCCAAGACGTAACTTGAGGGGTGCGCCAGTCAATCTGGGGAGAGTGACACTGAAGCCATGGAAGGCCTAAGACAATCGGACTTGTCGTAACTGGAAGAATTAAAAACGAAATTTCTTCATGGTGTAGTACACCAATCTGAAGAGTTACTGGAGACGTACTCTGGGTGATGAGACCATTGATGAGACGTGATCCATCTATAGCCGTCACAGTAATGGGTGTTTTTAAAGTAATCACTGGTAGGGACCATTGATTCACTAGTGATTTAGAAATGAAATTTCCTGCTGCTCCGGAATCAATCAATGCCTGTGACTCAAAGGATTTGGTAGCAAAGGAAATCGTAACATCAAACACGCAGACTTTAGATTTCATAGACGATGGAGAGGACTCCAGGGACCCTAACTTCACCTCTCCAGAACTAGTTAGGGCCTGGCATTTCCCGATCTCTTAGGGCAAGAGCTGAGCATATGCGTGGAATCAGCACAATAGATACAGAGTCTATTCTTTACTCTTCGTTTCCTCTCCTCTGAAGATAATTTGGAACGTCCTATCTCCATGGGAATCACAGAGGGTGAAGCTGGACGAAATTGAGGGGTTGAACGAAGAGGTGCTTTAACAGCCGTTGTTTTCTCAGACTCTCTTTCACGAAATCTCATATCTACACGATGGCAAAGAGAGATCAAATCTTCTAGTGACGAAGGAAGCTCTTGGGTAGTCAGTGCATCTTTAATTTTATCGGAGAGCCCCTGCCAGAAGGCGGCAACTAATGCTTCAGTGTTCCACTGAAGTTCAGAGGCTAAGATCCTAAATTGAATGACATACTGGCCTACTGTATGGGAGCCTTGTCGCAAACGAAGAATGCTGGAAGCAGCGGAGGTCACACGACCTGGTTCATCGAACACACTTCGGAACGTGGAAATGAATTTGGCACTATCTTGTAGAATTGGATCGTTTCTTTCCCACAGAGGGGAGGCCCAAGCCAGGGCTTGTCCAGAAAACAATGAGATAAGATAGGCCACTCTGGAACGATGGGTAGAAACATTTTGAGGTTGGAGCTCAAAATGGACTGAACATTGGTTAAGGAAACCCCTACAAGTTTTGGGGTCCCCGTCATATTTTGACGGAGTAGGCAGGTGAAGCGTGGGAGCTGTAGACACCTGGGATGGCACTGGGGAAACGGAGGAAAGCACAGGAGCTTCAATATTAGCTGTAACAGTCTGTCCAGATGTTCCTTGGGAGGTTAACGATTGGTAACATTGAAGTAACAGC
The DNA here is from genome assembly GCF_038048845.1 of Mixophyes fleayi. Classification (NCBI taxonomy): domain Eukaryota; kingdom Metazoa; phylum Chordata; class Amphibia; order Anura; family Limnodynastidae; genus Mixophyes; species Mixophyes fleayi. Next base: position 79,051,340 of record NC_134406.1, on the reverse strand, counting down.
TGTTGGCGAGCATCCTGTTGCTCCACACGGCTGACCAGATGCTGCAGCATCTCTTTAGCGGTAGGTTCCGTATCTGGGTCTGTCATGGCCTGATCTTACTGTCACGGGCACTAGGAGTCTTTACCCAGGGATCACCAGGTGATAGGCTTACCAGAGCAGTATAGGTGGTAATATGGTACTCTGGTAGCAGGGTGATCACGGAACAGGAAATAGCAGATGATGAGATGCTCGGAAAGTCTATGACTAGCAGCACTGGCAATATGGAGGTAATAATACACGAGGAACTGTATGGACTAAGGACATGTGAAGGTAGTCAGTGGTCTGCGGTAGCAAGTTGTACCACTGCTATAGTGAGGAGGAATGTCCAACAGAAACGAGGAGGTGATGAGGGTCAGCGGTCTGCGGATAGCAAGTTGTACCGCTGTCTGAGTGAAGGAACGAAATCCAAGTGGAGGTATCCGGGAAGTCAGTGGTCTGCGATAGCAAGTTGTACCACTGCTATGTGAGAGGATACTGGAACAGGTGATACTGGAAACAGGGATCAGTGGTCTGCCTCTGGCAAGTTGTACCACTGAATATATATGTGAGGAGGTGCACGGGGAGAGACTGCAACACAAGATATACACGGGCACCTTAAACTCGATCCACAGTAATATGCACAATATATATATATATGACTGAACAGCACTGCAATAATAGAAAGTCTCTTGAAGTAATCCAGCACGAGATAACACAGTCAATGATGGCAATAGACTCAGCGGATAGCAAACTCCAGAGGAGAACCAACACAGTCCAGCAAGGTATGCAATACACCAGCACAGTCAATGAGAAGTATGCATACCGTGGTTCAGAAGCAGGCAGTCAGACAGGAGTGCAGAGATACCTGAACGGCAGGAGGCCGGCAGGATGCAAAGTCCCTGGATGGGTGAAGCGGTGGTCTAGTAGGTGCAGCGCACAGGTAGGTGGACCAGCAGGGAAACAAATATACAGGAATCAGTAGAGCGTGGAACTGGACTCCTGGAGGACCCTGGAGAATGGCGATGGTCTAGCAGAGAGGTAAGTAGAGAGACACGAATCCAATGCTGACAGGCGGGTAGAGACCAGCGGGAACAGAGGAAAGCGTGGAGAGCGGATCAGCAGTAGATGGATGAGTAGCGCTGAGGAATAGCAGCAGCAGGTCTCTGCGGACACACGGAGGTAGCCAGTAGCAACCAGCAGGTGCAGTAACGATGGGACACGGGAGAGCAGAGTTGAACTGGAACTGTTGATCACGGAGAGTAGCGGATAGCAATAGTGGCAGCAGTCTCAAGGAAACACGGGAGAGTTGACATGAACTGAAGACTGAAGCGCACAGAGGCAGCGGATAGGAATCAGCCAAACAGTCCCGATGAAACACAGACGAGTTGCAGGTTGAAGACTGTAGTGCACGGAGGCAGCGGATAGGAATCAGCTAACAGTCACGATGATGAGACACAGACGAGTTGCAGGTTGAAGACTGTAGTGCACGGAGGCAGCGGATAGGAATCAGCTAACAGTCCCAATAATACATGGTAGAGTTGAAGTGGTTAGAAGACTGTAGTGCACGGAGGCAGCGGATAGGAATCAGCTCACAGTCACGATGATACACAGAAAGGTAGATGTGGTATGGAAACCACAGTAGTAGAAGTGGTTTGGAAACCACAGAGGTAGAAGTGGTTTGGAAACCACAGGAATCAGCAGGGCTGAATAAACGAGGAAACACAGGAACACCTTCAGAGACTCATGGGGAATGAGACTCCAAGATCAGGCAACGTGGTGTTGACCACAGGTGCTTAATATAGGGAGTGTTGCCTGATCTGCCAATTAAGTTAAAGGAACATACACTGAAGGTTTAGAAAGGGCTGCGCATGCGCAGTCCCTCAGGCTGGAGGACGGCCACGGTTCCTAAATGTCCGGGAAGAAGCACTCACAGTCCGGTGAGTGACAGATGCATGTAACATGTAAATATAGAGTCAATGTGGGGAACAAAGAATATTTGTGAGTCAAGAATCACACCTAGGCAGCGAGCTTGCAGGGACTTATGGTCATGTCGTCAACAGAAATAGAGATGTCTGTTGGTGGGTGGGAATAGTAACTCTGTTTTTGAGAGATTGAGCTTGAGTTGACAAGAGGACATCCAAGATGAAATGGCAGAAAGACAGTCAGTAACGTGGGAAAACAGAGATGGCGAGAGATCAGGAGAGGATAGATAAATTTGGGTATCATCCGCATAGAGACGATACTGAAATCCAAAGGAGCTTATTAGTTTTCCAATAGAAGTCACATAGATAGAGAACAACAGAGGACCTAGTATTGAGCCTTGTGAGACTCCTACTGATAAAGTAAGCAGAGCAGAGGTGGATCCAGAGAACTTAACACTGAAAACACTGAAAGAGCAAAAGAGAAATGTAGGAAGAGTACCAGGATAGGACAGTGTCTTGAAGACCTAGGGATTGTAGCGTTTGTATGAGAAGAAAGTGGTCAACAGTGTCAGCAGAGAGATCCAGGAGAATATGAAGAGTGTAATGGCCTTTGTTTTAGCAGTGATCAAATCATTGACAACTTTAGTCAATGCAGTCTCTGTGGGGTGTTGAGAGCAATAACCTGACTGAAAAGGATCCAATAGGTTTTTTGTGGAAAGGAAGCGTGTGAGGCAACTGTAGGCAAGTCTCTATAAAAGTTTGGAGGGGAATGGGAGCTGAGAGATGGGACAGTAAGAGTCCCATCAAGAGTTTGGGTGTGAATTTAGTTTTTTCAGAATAGTAGTAATCACTGCATTTTTGTATAATGACAAGAAGATACCAGAAGGGAAAGAGAGATTAGAGATTTTAGTTAGAGGTGGAATTAGCACAAGAAACAGGGATCTACCAATTTGTGAGGGTATAGGATCAAGTGAAGAGGAGATAGAATAGGAAGATAAGTAGAGAGTAGATACTTCAGCTTTATTTGTGAGATCAAATGAACAGAGAGTGTCAGAGGGTACTGGAAAGGAACTGAGTTGTTTGCTTGTCAAGGAAGATGATACAATTTCTAGTCTGATCTTATCAATCTTTTTCTTGAAGTAGGAAGCAAGATCCTGGGCACTGATAGTAGTCGGAGGGTTTGGGGTGGGAGGGTTAAGAATATATTTAAATGTGTTTAATAGGCATTAGGTCTTTGAAGCCTGAGCTTAGATGAGAGATTGGAAGTATGTTTGTTTTGCAGTGTCCAGAGCATTTCCATAAGAATGGTAGATAGCAGTATATGTGAAGAAATCATTAGAGCTATAAGATTTATGCCAGTGATGTTCTGCTTTATGGGAAAGTCTTTGAAGGTTTTGTGTTACTATAGTGTGCCACAGTTGACATTGAATTCAACGTATTTTAGAAATATTCGCTGGAGCCACTTGATCAAGGACTGTTACTAAGGTATGGTGAAAATGAGGTACTGCCATATCAGTGGAGGAGAATGTAGAGATTGGGAGAGAAGGTTTTTGAGAGAGGTGGAAAACCTTTTAAAATTAATAGAGTTAAGATTTCTGGGGGTATGAGGAGGCTTGGTAGAGTTTGACAGAAGAGAAGTTAAAGTACTGGGAATGAGTGTGTAGCTGATAAGGTGATGATTTGAGAAGGGGAAAGGCATATTAAGGAAATCAGAAACTGAGCATAGTCTAGAGGAAACAAGATCAAGACATTGAAGTCTGGCAGCATTATTACCAATACAGGTCTCTTAATGTAACCAGTCACTTTATGTTGCTATAAGCTACTGAATTTTGATGTGTGCAACGTCATTTTTGAAGTTTAAAATTACTATAGGTGTTTATGAGCATGTCATTTTGTGCAATTTTGATTATTGATTCAATAATGTTTATTATTTTTTCTAGTTTATGTTATGACTTTTATGTGGTAATAAATGTATTTAATTAAATACTGGTTTGAACGTGGTTTTAGAAATATTTGTGCTCCTTTTTTTCTGTATATACAAGCCCCCACTTTCCTGCCTGATGAGAGTCTCTTTCTGTCTGTACCTTTACTAGTGTATTCTCAGGTATAATGAAAGAGAATCACCAGTCATGACTAGCCCACATCTCTTATTTGTTGAGCCTTCAGACCACCTACAATCGTCCTTCAGACCATCTAACACTCATCCAATAGTCTGCCATTTTCCATATTTGTGATTCTTTGGCCTTTTCTATATATGAAACTCTTCTCAAAGAGTCCCTTATTCTGTGGCAGGTGACGCCAGATAGACCAAGGGGCTGCCTTAATTATTCCCCATCTCCTGACAGTCATGGATGCCGAACAGAGCACTACACAGGAGGTGCTTAAATATGAATGCTTGTTCCGCAGTGTTGAAAACAACTTCTTGCTTCAGCTGTCCACCTGGAGCTTATTAGAGGACTGCCCCTGTGTGTATTCTATAAAGTGTAGGTTCAGTGAAATTTTAATAAATATAGCTACTGTGCTTCCCATGGGTTTGTTTTCTGGAGCCTGTGACAATTTATAAGATAAAGCAATCTCAATGATAAATGTTACACCTAACAAGTAAGTTCTTGCCCTAGTTGATCAAAACTCTATCCCTCCACTCGTTTTTTTTTAAATACACCCCAGTGGTTTAGATGTAAATAGTTAACCTGCAATTAAAAATTTAAAGTGAACCCATTGCTCTCATTTAAAGCTTTACTACTTGTTTTGAAACATCGCTTGAGGATTTCTGTAGTTCACTGTGCATTAAAAAAGAGAAATGTTTGCAACTGACTTTGTATTCCTCTCTCAGACACAAAAGACATACATGCCTTCTTTCACCCTAAAAAAATTTTGGGGAACGGTAGTTGTGTAGCAAACATAGAAAATATTAATCCATGACAATCGGTAGAAAAATGATACTCTACTACACTTTTAAACATTACTGTTTTACAACCAAATATTTGAAAAAGACTTTTGTGAACAGTCACTAAATACATCTTAGGTGGAATAATAAAATGATTAATAAGACATATCCATATATTCACTCCCTCTAATGTTGAGAGGACAGTATCCTTCTTATTCCCCGTTGCTTGACGGGTATTATTTTCAATGTATAAAGATGAACAAAGGAGGTGCCTAAATGAGAAATTAGCTAAAGTACAGCCAAATGTAAGTACCAGATTGACCACTTGATTGGTGGTCTTCACCAATCCTAAATTAAATGTACACCATCAGGGAGGTAGCATGGTTCAATAGCCCTTTATGAAAAGGTGCTAAACATTTAGGTGTCATTCCCCATCTCAAGTATAGAACAATCCTTCATGAGAACTTGTATACATATACCTGAAGACAGACAAGTGTCTGTATAAGTTCTAAGTAGATGTTACTTTAAATGTTAATGTTATCGTAATGTTGCAGTGGTTACCTGATTTACAGCTGGATGTCTGTTGTTCTTCTTTATTCATTGCTAAATAGATATATGTTTGTATGTATCCCTCTCCCTTGTCATTCATTTCCACTACACTTCCCTTTAATTCACCCCCCCCCCCTTTTATTATTCCTACTATACCAACCTCCCCTTGAGTTCATTTCTGCACCACAGACCTCTTACTGGTCCTTTTAATCTCCGTGACAGCCTGCCCCTTTCTCCCCTGTAACACATTTCTTCCCGCACCCTAATCTCCATGTAGTTAATTTCCCCTCCCTCACCCTCCACTGTATTCTGTTTCATTCTGTTAGCCTCACCAGTAATTTATTCCCCACCAACACCTCCTCTGTGAATTATCCCCCTTCCTCCTCTAGAATTCACCCCCCTCACACTTCCCTGTACTTTATTTACTCCTCCTTTACTTACACTTCCATATTCAGTCTACCACTATCCTGCCATCCACGCAGTGATTTATTTACCCCACAACTCTTACCCTCCGCTGCTATGTCTAACCTTGTAGGGCTGGTAGTGGAGGGGGATGCAACTCTCTGTGGTGATGTGATCATACACATCACATGTGTAATAAAACACTGTGTTAAGTGACATTAAATTGAAAACTGCAATTGTATTTCATTTTATGTAACATTTAAAAATCAATAATAATTTTATAATCGTTTTAATAATTTTATACTTACATTTAATACTATCTTATACTTATATTTTAAACTCATTTGAAAACCTTCTCCTTTTTGATACTGTACATATAACACAAACTGTATATAAAGAGAATCACTGATTCTTTTAGGTGATAGCGGAAGAATTATCTGGAAATGATGACTATGTTGAACTTTCCTTCAGTGCACGGAAACTAGACGACAAGGTAAATGCTGTTTTTGAATGTTATTGTAGAATCCAATAAAACGTGCAAGTCCTAGCATGATTTTACTTTAAATGTTAATGTTATCACAGTTTAATGTTGTGAAATAATTAAAGAGCGCAGGTCAATGCCAGTCCTTTCTTACCCTTTGGAATGTGACTGAAAATGCATAAACTAGTTTACAGATGGAACAGAGTTTATTGCAATAAAGACAGCAAAATGGCACAGACTCGTGCAATAAACTACAATAGCCAAGCATAATTTTAGAATGTGTGTGTGTAAACAATTGTCCCAAACATATAGCATATAATAGCTATTCCAATCCCCCGATCTATATTTTCCAATACATACTGTTATGTGGTGAAATCTGAAACCAAATGCCTTATAAAAACATAGTAAGCTTTGTAAACAACATTCCTTGGAGTGGGTTTTAAGGCCAACATTATAATATATATATATATATATATATATATATATATATATATACATATATATATATATACATATATAATGTAGGGATGTGCACCGGCCACTTTTGGTGTCTCGTGTTTTGTGTTTTGGATTCGGATTTGCTTGAGGTTTTGGGTTCGGATTTGTTTCGCAAAACACCTGACGAAAGGTTTTGGTTCGGATTTAAGGTTTTGGATTTATTTTGAAAAGCACAGCACAGCACAGCACAGCACAAGATATAGCAGGACAGAGGACCACCTAACACACCCTCCCTCTACCCTGATCAATGCCCGAGTGAAGATGGCGGCGACTAGCGGGGAATTTATAGGATCCGAGTATCGCGAGATCCGACAGCGGGATTATGACTCAGAGCCTCGGTTTCAGTTTTGCAATTGGTGGGAATACCCGGATCTGTCTCGGATCCGGCTCGGATCGCCAACGTTCGGGTGGGCTCGGATTTCAGATATCCGAGCCCGCTCATCTCTAATATAATGTTATGGTTTATGAAGTGATTACCAAGGTTTTGGGGATTCTTTACTCAGTTAAAATTTATTTTGAAACTGTGCACATGCATCTTTCTTTGTCTGTGTTTTTACAATGAGGAAGGTCTATTGTACTGGGACCATATGGGTGGCAATGTTGCTACTCCAGGCACCAAATCCTATTAATTATACGTAGCCTTAACAATCAGTTGGGTCAAGAAGATCTGAAAGCCTTTAGCAGGAGGGAGATGTGCTTTTTTGTGCACTCCACCAGGCCTGCACTTGGGACTTAATTTCACTACAGCACAGGGAAAACACATGTGTGGTCTCTCCGTTTATGGGGGAAACCAGTATAGACTGTTTACCACTCGGGCTGGTTGAAGACTTAGGAAAGGGGCATGCTACCTGTTTTGTCATTTGTATTAAATTAATTTGTATTGATTTTTAGTTTTTTATTAAACTGTACAGCATCTGTATTCTGTGTGGTGGTAACTGGCAATCACTTTCATTTTCCAGCTTTTAAAGCACATATTTTTTTGCTCTGATGCCATTAGTCCATTGATTTAAACAGGGATTCCAAAACATTTGTTTGATTAACAAAGAACAGTACGCATGTGCTGAATATTTTTCATTCATCTAACATGCGTAGTACGATTAGGTTAAGGTGCCATCTGGTGGAAGAAAAAATGTATTGCATGGAATTTGCATGCTTTGTGAAACACACTTGGCACAATGACATGTGTTTTAAACGGTCAATGTATGAATGAAGTTGTGTTATGTTAGATTAACACTTTCTACACCTGTAGATGGATATCGTAAGAGCTAGATAGAAAAGATTTATGCAACAGTTAGTAACAGATAAATAGATGTAATAAATAGAATAAATGGTGCCCATTTCGTACAGTAATTAGGTTAAAGGTGTGTTGTACTAAAATGGCCCACGTACCAAATCAAAATATTAAAGACACATACCTGTAAACCATGTATGTATCTTTACAAAGGACTCACAAGAATGGTTGTCTCCAGGTACTTATACAAATCAAAAACATTGATCTCAGAGGGTAGTAGATACAAGTATCAATAACATAAGAGGTGAATGCATTAAAATGCAAATAAAACAAAAATACAGTTTAATACAGTAACACACCTTTAATTTTCAAACTGAATAAATGCAGTATACATTAGAAAAATAAATAGCTTCTCTGGTATCCAGATAATGGCTTTGTAAACATAGCATAGTTTTCCTGGTGTGTATAGAGCTAAATAGGAAGGCATGTATTATATTCTTCATATCTATCTATCTATCTATCTATCTATCTATCTATCTATCTATCTATCTATCTTTCCTATAACTGTGTATTAGATCTCATATCTAGCTATATCTTGTGATAGATAGAAAGACAGACAGACAGATAGATAGATAGATAGATAGATAGATAGATAGATAGATAGATAGAGAGAGAGAGAGAGATACTCAGAAAATCACAGCTGAAGTGTAACATTGAGTAAAATTTGATATTTTTAAAGTTAAAATAAGACTGGCAGCTTAACAAATCGAACAATAATTGAATCTCCCATTTCAATCAACGGTGACAGAAGAGATGTAAACAGACAAAATAGGATCTGCCAATCCATTTAACTGAATAACATTGCATTTCAGGATTTTTTCAGCAAGTCCGATCCATTCTTGGAAACGTTCAGAATGAATGATGATGGCACACAGCAGCTGGTTCACAGAACTGAGGTAAGAATGGTAATACAAACTGAATCTTAAAATGGAAACATAACATGGGCCAGCGTAACGTAGAGTAGCTTCTGTCGTCACTTGTATGACAGGTTAATTTCAAGTTCTTTATGTTTGTAATTGCTATTCTTTTTTGTTGTCAGAAACATATGGTACATACAAATTGCTACTTTGTTTTCTCATTTAAAACATTAACATACAAAGTAGCATCTGTTTCTAACTTGTCAAATTCACTGCACCGCTTACTAAAATAGGCCCCCAGCAGATATTCATAATAGGATAAATCCTCAGATGTGATGCTGGTTGTCTTCAACTGTATTTCCCTAATTAAGGTCTCGTTTAGAGGTTGATGCCACAAAATATGTGTGTGCGTACAAGTATATGTTGAGTCAAAAACATCTCAAGACACAGTCAACTCAAAACACAGCAGTATTTTTACATCAAACGTACAAATGTGTACATTAACCCCCAACATTAGAGTAGAGATGCTGCTTGACAGTGTGTTATAAATGTAAAAAAAAAATGACCATTTACCGTACTATAAATCAATGGAACTCTTCTGTCCTACAGTAGTTCCAATGGAAGTGCAAATATGTATTCCTAATAGACAGCTGTGATTTGACATAATATGGTGATTTGTGGTCAAAGTGGAAATTTAGAAGTTACGCTATGGAAATGTGGAAGTGGTGGTATGGAAAATATAAGTGAATGAAATTTGATAGTATTACAGTGAAAGCAGTAGGAGAAGTGGTAGTATGTCATACCACTGTATACCAGCCACTGGTGGTACTAATAAATTATTAACAGCTAGAGGTTTTACTATGCAACAGTCAATAAAGTAGTGTCAGCTGGTAGGTTTACTAGTAATAGCCAATAAGAAGCTGCTAGATAACACTGCTGATATCATCATTATCATCATCATCATGTTTCTTTACACCGGACCTCCAGTACCTGCGCAATATACACCTCCTAAGAAGCACACCAGGGGATGCATCCAACTCTCACTAGGGTCGTGTTTCCAGGGGGCATGCTACACTTACATGACATACCCTTCCTATAAACAACTTATGCTTGTCCACCCCCATTACACCTCTCCAGCCGTAAGGGGCCACAAGTGCAAAATATGCACAAATCTAGATAAGGGTGCATTTTGTTACAAGTGCACAGTACGGACATGTATATAGTCATGGCAAAAAAATTGCATACATTCACATCTAAATGAGGCCTATAATGTCCATGCACCCTAGCATACATGTCTAGCATATCCCGCGTGTCATAGTCAGCAGATGTTATGTTCTGATGGTTACTATATAAAACAACATAAAAAAAGCAGGTCCCATTCTGCATAGTTGGCAACATTTTAAAATAATATCCAAGGACACATTTCTGTTAAGCAGGTGCATTTAAACAATTCGCACATTGTACTGTTTAGCAGACCTTTGTGGACTTAACTGAATTTGGTTATAATGCAATTTTTTGAATGATAATTGCTAATCTTTAATGAAATAAGCCAAATACAATAATTCAATAAAACATTAATGTATAAAGCCTAGAGAATAATAATGTCCACTGACAGTTACTTATTAGATGTAAAATAAGAGAAGTCATTCTGTACAGTGAAATATTGAAAAACAATGACATACTTTAATTCCTGGGACGGTCCCTGGAAATTAGGGACAGCTGGTGCCTAGTATACAAATCAGAGGCTCATTCTGGAGACCAGTATAGAGAGCAGAGCCCCCTGTGGTGTCCAGTAAACAAAGCAATGCAAATCCAACACTGATATCACTTGTCTGGCACTTCCACAAGTTGTATTGTTGTTTAATTCAGCCATCTCCATTATACAGCTGTTGCCTACACCTCTTTATGGTACTGCAGTTGGTTGTCCCATCCAGAACTATAGTCAGTTTACTGGATTTTTTAGCAATTTTTTTTTTTCAATTAACTTCTATTTAACTATCCCCAAAACATAGATTTGTGAAATTATTTTTAGTTGTAACATTTTAAACTAAACAATTATGCTTTTCAAATGTTACCAGTAGATTGTTTTTATAAAGGAATTTGTATTTCAGGGATAGTGGTCCTTGCATTTTCTGCTTCGTAGAGCTGGCTGTATTTGTAGAATAACTGTAAGAGTTACTATGCTGATGAAATCCTTGTCTGTCATAACATCTCTCAGTGTGATACTCTGTAACTGCTCTCCCACTCTGCCTTCTTATTTCATTGCACACATCAAGTCAAATCATTTACAAGTCAATGATACACAACAGCCTTCTCACTCTGACATAAATAACATTGGTGAGGAACTTACATATTACCCGTACTGATAGACAGGATATCTAATGATGTTCTTCATATTCTCATTAATATTTAAATGTTCTACTTGTGAGGACACAGAACACAGCTGTATTCTGGTGCTTAATGTACCTGTAATAATGATTTCATGACCATGGAAATTAAATTACTCTGTGAACAACCTATTGAATATATTGTTACACTGCATGGCTACTAATTAATGTTACTTTTCAGATGTGTTTATTCAGGAAAAATATTTTACTAGGCGATACACCTGTCAAACCGTAACGCATCAATTATTTAAAGTGTTTAAAGACCTACAGCAAACCTACAGTTTGGGTTATGTTAATCCCCATCTCCACCCTCCACACTTGCCTGCACTCAGTGTAAATCTGTATCTGACTGTCTGTTAGTTGATCTGACTGGTCAAGTCATTGCCTGATTCAAAATGATTGATGTGTAAAAGGTGGAACTTTAAAGAAATTTTTGAATGAACATCTCCTTTTATCATTGTCAGAATGTTTTAGAACATTAAGTGATATATGCAAAATTCCTTTAAAGCCCCCAACTCACAGAATTTTATACTTAACATTTGTTACGGTCACTGAGGGCAACTATCAATCATGATTGCTCAGGCCTTCCCGAGGCGTGGAGTCTAACAGACCCTCCGGTGTTCACCAAGAACTGCCACAAGGCAGGATGGATTTTGTTGTTGCAAGTCCGCAGGTCACGACCCTCAGGTTAGACCCTTTATGTGAAAGGGTAGATGGACTGATGCAGCTGAATAAACACAGGCAGGTTCAGAGGTTGTGGTCAGTATACCATGCCGGGTCGAATACTCTCTGAGGTACATGGATCCGAGGACAATCCAGAAAGCAAGGTCAGTGAACAAGCCGGGTCGGATACACACTGACGAAAGCAGCACAAGGGTTAATCCAGGAAATGTAGTCAGACAAGCCAGGCAAAATTCACTTGCAGCCGGGAACAGGAAAGTACGCAGGAGCCAGAAGCAGTGGTTGGCAGCCTCTTGCTCTTACACAGCGTGTCAGAGTGGATCTCATATAGTGCAAGGAGCTTCAAACTCCCCGCCTAGAGTCACATGATTGCAGCACCAAGCAGGAAGTAAACAAGAGAGTCCTGTGACCTCTAGTGAAAACGCTTCAGAAGATCATAAGCGTGAAGGTCTCTAGCAGGAATCCAAAAGCATTATTCTGGGCCATATGCCTTCCAGTCCACCAAGAATTGAAGAGAACCTTTCGAGATACGGAAGTTAAGAATCTCATTAACTTCGTATTCTTACTGGTCTTGTACAGAGACAGCCGAAGGAGGTTTCCTAGTGGAGGAAAATGTATTAATAAGCAATGGTTTCAAAAGCAAAATGTGAAATACATTGGGAATTCTTAAGGTAAGGGGTAATTTTAAAATAAATGCCAAAGGATTGACGACTTCCAGGATTTTGAAGGGTTCAATAAAATGTGGGGCAAATTTTCTGGAAGGTACTTGAAGATGAAGGTTCTGAGTGGACAATCATACTTTGTCTCCAGGGGCAAGTAGGGGGTAGGATGTTTTTTTTTATCAAAAAATCTCTTGCCAAATTGGGAGCAAGGATCAAATTTTGTTTAACTTGCGACCACTCTGAGGAGAAGTTTTGGAAAAGGATATCCACGTCAGGAACTCCCGAAGTCGGAAGATCAGAAAGTAAAGTACGTTTTGGATGAAAGCCTCGGAGAGCAAAGAGAGGAGAAACTGAATCGAACTCTGCCCAAGTCAATAAGTCGACCCAGTTGTCCTGTTTAGCAGAGATATAACATCTGAGGAACTTCTCCATTTCTTGATTAGTCCTCTCAGTGAGACCATTGGTTTGTGGATGATAGACGGAAGAGAAATATAGCTTGATGCCACAAGCACAACAGAAAGCTTTCCAAAATCTGGCTACGAACTGGGACTCACAGTCAGAAATAATCTCATCAGGACATCCATGTAACCGGAAAATCTCCTTGATAAATAATTGAGTCAAGGTAGAAGCTGCAGGTAAGCCTTTTAAGGGTACAAAGAGCAGTATTAGAGATACAATCTGTGATGACCCAAACAGCAGAACATCCCTTGGAAGACGGTAAGTCAGTAATGAAGTTACTCCAGGGACAATCAGGAATGGGAAGAGGATGCAACAGGCCATAAGTAGACTGTCTGGGGACCTTATTCTGAGCAGATACAGGACATACTCCTGGACGTCGGACTGCAGGGAATGCCAAAAGTATCTTTGGGATACTAGCTCCTTGGTCTTCTTAATTCCGGAGTGACTGGCATAGTGAGAGGTGTGAGCCAATTTACCACACAGGTGAGACGGTATGAAGGTCTTCCCATGAGGAATTTCCAAGTCTGTGGGTGTAGTAGCTAAAAATACATTCAGGAACTAGAATGTCTATGCTTATATTGTTCCTCCAAATCAGTAGAGTCAAATGAGTGGTAGAGCATCTGTTTTCTTGTTCTTTGACTCAGGTGATGCAGATATTGAAGCGGGTGAAAAATACAAAACCATTTAGGTTGCCGTGTGCTCAGGCAGGTCGCTGATTGTAGATATAAAACATTCTTATGATATGTGTAGATTGTCACAGGAAATTGAGTTCCTTCTAAACGAAATCTCCACTCCTTCAGTGCTATCTTAATAGCAAGAAGATCCATATCAACAGTACCATAATTTCTCTCTGCAGAAGCCAGCCTTGGAGAGAAAATTCCACACGGAAATAATTTCCCAGAGAAGGATTTCTGAGACAAGACAACTCCAACCCCGACAGAGGATGCATATACTTCTAGGTAGAAAGGAAGGGTGGTATCTGGCTGTCTTAGAATATGAGCAGAGGTAAATGCCTCTTTGAGTAAGCCAAAAGCCTTAACAGCTTCGGATGGCCAATGTTTGGAATTAGCAGACTTCTTGGTTAAAGCGGTAATTGGAGCAACCAAAGAAGATAATCCCCTAATAAATTGTCTGTAATAATTGGCGAATCCTAAAAAATGCTGGACAGCTTTGAGACTGATGGGTTGTGGACTTTAGTTTCTCAGGATCCATTTGAAGTCCGGAGCCTGACACTATATAGCCAAAAAAAGAAAGCTGATTCTTTTCAAAAACACATTTTTCTATCTTACAGAATAATTGATGTTGCCGGTAAATATGAGAATATCATCCAAATAGATGACCATGAAACGATACAGGATGTCTCTGAAGATACCATTAATAACATTTTGGAACACCGCAGGTGCATTACAAAACCCGAAGGGCATCATTAAATACTCAAAGTGACTGTCGTGAGTATTAAAAGCTGTTTTCCACTTATCTTCTTGATACGAATTAGATTGTAGGTGCCTCTGAGGTCCAACTTGGTAAAGATGGTGACCGTAGCGTAATGAATACCTATTCTTAATGATGATGGCGTTAGGACCCCAATAATGAATGCTGGGGCAGATCCCTTCATCTGTCTTTTTGACAAAATGGAATCCTGCTCAAGCAGGAGAGGAAGCTTTTCTTATAAAATCCGTTTTAAGTTGTCCTTGATGTACACAGACATAGCCTGTGATTAAGGTAAGGACAAGGGGTAGATGCAACCCCAAGGAGGAGACTTGTCTGGTAATTGTTCGATAGTACAGTCCCAGGGCCCATACGGGGGTAACTTGGAAGCTTCCTGCTCACAAAATATGTCAGAGTATGCTGCATAATGTGTTGGAATATCCAAAGATGCTGTAGGTGAGGATGAGGAATCCTTCTCAAGCAACTGCATCTTCTGAAGGCAAAGAGAGTGGCAGTTGGGTCCCCAGGAAAATACTTAAGCTTTCTGTCAATCTAGTACCGGAGAATGAAGTCTGAACCAGGAAAGACCCAAGACCAGAGGATTTATGGCTTTAGGAATCACTAGGAAAGATATAATCTCGGTATGCAGTGCTCCTATTTGGAGAGACAGAGAAACTGTTTGGAATCTAATGGACCACCCTCAATCCTACAGCCGTCAATAGGTTGACCCAGTGAAACCGTGGGTATGGACAGCTTCGCTGCCGTAGCAGCAGATATAAGATTCCCATCGGCACTGGAATCGATGAGTACAGGTAGGGAAACCTGTTGATTGGCATAACGAAGAAGTACACTAATAGAAAAGTTAGTATCACTCTGAGAAAATTCATCCATACCTAATCCGGCCTCTCTAGAGCCGGTTAGGCTTTTCCATTTCCCGAGCGCTGTGTCGGGAGTGTTCTCTCTCTTGATTCCTCTTCCTAAAATCGATATCATTTTGATTGCGCACAGACATAAGAGCATCAAGGGAGACAGGAAGTTCACAACCTGCAAATTCATCCTTAATCCAATTGGTTAATCCCTGCCAAAACGTGGGTACAAGAGCTTCATTGTTCTACTGTAACTCAGCAGCCAAGTACGGATTTGAATAGCGTACTGACCGAGAGGGAGCAATCCCTGATGTAAGTGAAGAGAACCAGAAGCTGCGCTAGAAACCCAACCAGGGATCATCATCAAATTTAGAAGGATCAGGAACCTGGAGATGGGATGCCATGGCTTAGGTCACTGCAGGAGCTTGCGTTGGAAGCGAAGTAGCTTGTTAAGCCAAGGTGTTATGCAGCGTATCCAGGTAAGTAGAGAGACCCGGAAGGTGTTTTAGAAGTTAGGCTTGATTCTTCTCTTGCTCTTCTACCCAACTGATAAGATGCTCCAGAAGATCTTGCGGAGGAGGTTTGCCGGATCCCTCCATCATTTGGTGAACGCAAACTGTTACAGTCCTGAAGGCAACTATAAACCAGGATTGGCGCAGGTCTTTCTGAGGTGCGGAACCCCCGATCTTCACCAACAGCTGCCAAAAGGCAGGATGGATTTTGCTGCCGGGAGTCTGCAGGTCACGGCCATCAGGGTAGCCCCTTTATTTGATAGAGGGTAGATGGTCAGATGCAGCAGGATAAACACAGGCAGGTGTTCAATATACCAAACCAGGTTGGATACACTCTGGGGTACATGGAGTCGAGAACAATCCAGAAAGCGAGGTCAGTGAACAAGCCGGATCGGATACACACTGAGGAACGTGGTGACAAGGACATCCCAGAAAGCGCGATCAGTAAACAAGTCGAGTCGGATGCACACTGAAGAATGCAGCACAACAGTTAATCCAGGAAACATAGTAAGACAAGAAAGGAGAAATTCACTAGAAGCCAACAACCAGAAAGGACAGCGGGAGCCAGAAGCAGGGGTTAGCCACCTGTTGTTCTGACACAGACAGTGTGTCAGAGTGGATTTTATATAGTGCCAGGAGTTTCAACTCCCCGCTCAGAGTCACACGATTGCAGCACCAAGCAGGAAGTAAACAAAAGAGTGCTGTAATCAGGAGCATGGAGCAGGTAAGTTTCTCACAAGAGTATCCCCTGATCCTTCCTTCATCTTCCTTAATATTTCTTTCCTAGACTTGAGAAAATCATCTGCCATTCAAACTACAAGCCAATTTACAAAAAAAATTTAATACGAGTGCCTCAATTGTCATAGTCCACCAATTTTCATAATAAGACCTTCCCATTTGTATCGTGAGCCGTATATTTGCAATGAACGCAACTTGCTGTTTTCAGCATATCTTGTGGTTTTTTGCAATGCGCATGCTCAAAAACTAGGCACACGTAATAGCGATTAGTGTAAAGTTGTACAGATCTCAGACGTTTCGACCAGTACTTCTGACTGGGTGGCACATGGCATGAAAATGAGCATTTCAGCATTCCACAATGTCCAGTAAGAATGTGTTTAAGCAATTGTAATCAGATGCAGACCTTGCAAGCAGTCGTAAATATCCTGATACAGGCATTTCTTTTGAACCTGTTCAAACCTGGTGCAATACTAGTGATGATGATACAAAAGCTGACAGTCAAACACAGGATAGTGAGGTCGACCTGCGGTTACATGATTGTGGAATTTCTTACATAGCTAAAATCAGTATTTTCAACCATAAATATTTTTTTTTATTCATGTCAATAATTTGAGGATGATGACTGTAGTCTTTCTACCACATCATATGCTTACACCTCAAACATACATATTTGGAGGCTGATTTGCCTAGCTCAGCATACTGCCTTAATAATAGAGCAAAGCTGTATGTGGAAAACTTTAAGACCCAAGCAAGCATCCTGAATGGAATAGAACAAAACAGAAAAAGAAGTTGAGTGAAGTTACAGAAGAGGACAGGACCTGTGTATTCAATACAAACAACTGGTGGATTAATAGTATGAGTGTAAAACTTGCTTCTTGCATTGGTGGTATCATTTCTAAATATGTACTTTCTATGGAATAATGTTTTTACACATGACGCGTCTGGGGCCAGTTTAATAAATCAGATATTTCTCCAAAGTGCAACTTCTTGCCACCTGAAGAGGCATGGTGGGGAAGGAAAAGGGTGTTCTAACATATAGCAATAGACAGTAAGGGCATGTTCAAGCGGGTGGTCAGGATTAGGTGTAAGTAGCAGATGATGATGACGACGACGAACTAGCGAACTGCTTGTAGTTAGAAGTTAGAAAATGATACACAGAGACCTATTGAGACTTTAGTAGCTACTCAGCTATAGATTAGAATTTGAGAGGGGGAAGAGGGGAGGCAAAGTAATGTGAGAAACAGTAGGAAAGGGAGGAGCAGAGAGACCTGACTTAATTGACAGATGTCTGTATGTGCGCAGCAAACACAGGTTTCTCCACCTAGTAATTCAAGAAATAATATCACACTTATATGCAGTAGCAGTGGAACGTTGTTTGTAGTAAGTTGTTGTGATGCTGTTGTACAAGAGCTGTAGTCTATAGCTATTGGATATGAAGATGTGATTGTTGGCCATAGAAGGCGGATGAGTGGGAGTGGAAGTAGGTTGTACCTGAAATGGAGAGCTAGGGGCCGAAAGGTAGTAACATGAGTAGTGGATGGGCGCTAATTAGCATTACGATTACTGGTGCAACCAAATAACAATGAAAATATGTTGAATTGTGCTTACTGTAAAGTGGAATGAATGAAGTTTGTTGATAGGATAAGTGTAGAAGTGGAGGAAGGTAGAGCAATAGAAATGAATGAACAGTGGAAAGAAAAGGGTTAGGTAGAGATGTGTTGGAATAGAAAGGGTAAAGATGGAAAATAGGGTCAGGATATTGGAATGAAGTACAGGGCATTGAATAGAGTGTGTGGGAGTTTTGAGGGGATATGTGTGAAAAATTAGGAGGGTATTAGTTTGTGGGAAAAGATTATGATTCAGTATTCTTATATGATAGAGGGATCTACATTTAAAATACAGTATGAGTCAAAGTAAAAGACACATCAATAATAGAGAAAAAGGTAGTAGACACATAGTAGATATAGTATGTAGATAAATAGTACATAATGGGTATTAGTGATAGATAGAATAGATAGATAGATCTATAGATAGATAGATAGATAGATAGATAGATAGATAGATAGATAGATAGATAATGAGGTATAGATATTATAATGAAAGTCTTACATATTTGTGGATAGGTGTTAGTATAACAGTGGTTAGATGGTAGGTGGAAATAAATGCGGTAAGAGATAGAGATTGGGCAATAGTGTAAGGGGATATGCTTTAAATGTATATGAAGTAGATAGGATAGGATATTAGAATATGATGTGTGCAGGAGTTGTAACAAATAGAAATAGAAGTTATAACATGAGAAATGGATGGAACAGAATTTGAAAGGTGAAGGAATGTGAAGTAGGGATATATCAGTAGGTAACAGAATCAATAAAATAAAAAAATAATTACATCAAAACAATGTTGGAATAACTACTAGTAGATGATATAATAAAAGATGAGCTAGTAGATGGGAATAACATTGAAAGTAATGTCAATAACAAAGTGAAAACAAACTGTTATACATGAATATTACGAACGTACTTCATCACTAGTGGGTTCTTTCTCAAGAATCTAATATCTAATATCTATGGACCACAGCTCCTGTACAACAGCACCACACAAAACTATTACAAGCTTTTACAAGCAGCTCTCCACGGCTATGGACAGATAGAGAGCAGCCATTCAGGTCACGGAGCTGATCCTCACTGACAGCAGAAACACTTTTACAATGCCAAAACCAGTCCCTCCTCCTCACATGCCAGCACAACTGGGGTGTAGGGTGGGCCCATAAGTCAAGGGGATGGTGCAGGGAACACTTTTCTCATGGGTCCATGCACACCCTACACCCATCTTGGATAGACTACTGCTAACAGTCCTAAAGGGGAAATTTTTACCTGTGATAGTAGCCACAATCAATAGCATGTAGCTTAACACATGACATCTCTTATATGCATGACTGCCTGGAAGTGATAGAGCAAAGGCGTGAGATGCATCTCTATGGCAGTAAAAAGGATTAAGTGATAAAACAAATTATTTATCTTCCATAAGTCTTGCTTGAAGTACAAAATACCTAAAGCCTCCTGAAAAACGGAATTGCTCAAATAGCTGCCACTGAATAAGATTCCTATGACTCATGTTTTCTTAATCAAAGCTTTCTTATGGGATGTCTCAGATGATTTATCCAAGATATATCAATTTAAAAACACAAGGGGCCTGATTCATTAAGGATCTTAACTTGAGAAACTTCTTATTTCAGTCTCCTGGACAAAACCATGTTACATTGCAAGGGGTGCAAATTAGTATTTTGTTTTGCACATAAGTTAATTACTGACTGTTTTTTCATGTTTGTCAGTTCCTCGTTGTTCTTGCATTGTGTGTTACTGAGCAGAATGCAGAATGGCAGAGTTAAAGGATTACTTACAACTAGTATATTCTTTGTAAAAATGTTTGTCTCCTCTTGTGCCTACTTGATCATATATATAGAGAGAGTAAGTTATGTCCAGGCACAGACCATTTAAGAGATGAGGGGTCAAGAATTACAAATGGAAGAATGATGATTTCACCATCATCATAGGAAGGGGTGTATTATTTTGACTTAAAGTGGGGATCACAATGCAAAATGACAACTCAATCAGTCTCAATGAGGGTTTTGTTTTACCGTCATCTGAGTCAACACACATCATTTATGACAGGTTGAACTTGTGGGAAGTATTCTTTTTCAACCGTAATAATTATGTAACTATGTATATAGTACATACATTTATATGAAACGTACAACTTTGAGAGAATGTATTGTGGCTCCTTCGTGTAACTTTTGTACACAAGGGGCAAACATCAATGCATAAGCACTGCTTACCTGTGTATGTAAATCAGCTTTTTCCATGTATCATTTTATTATATGCCATTCCATCCAACATTTAGCATTCTCTAAAGACACCAGACAGGATACCTGAAGGCATTGCACAGCATAAAAATGATTACAGAAATGATTACAGAAATGTGGCTATTGGGTATGTGAGACATTGCAACAACACATTCATTTTTCAAGCATGATACTTTTTCTCTATGTTGAACTAGTCTTTTCACATATTGTTTTCCATAATAAAAATAATAAGTTTGCCAGAATGAATTGCATGTACTGATATATTTTCCATCCACTTCCTATCATAGGTTGTCATGAATAATCTGAATCCAGTCTGGAAAACATTTAAAGTCTCAGTGAATTCCTTGTGCAGTGGTGACCATGACCGTAGGCTGAAGGTACGTGTATTGCTATATGCAGTTTTTTGCTTGGATGCGTTATCTACTCCCAACAGAGAAAGTCAGTTTGTGGTCTACACCAATACTTATGAATGCAGTCTATTAATTCACTAGTGATCTTATTTTAAAACAAAAATTGTTTTAGGTTTTAAGCATGTATAATACAAAATGTTATTAAGAGGGATAGATACTTCCGGCAGATTCACATTACTTATTACTATTGGCTCTGAGGCTCAGCAGCAACAGCCCAACTAATTGTACTGGCAGTTGTAGGTGTAACATGAGTGCATGTGAGCTGGTCATGTGATGCTCACATCAATTTATGTGACACTCTCTTCAACCAAATAACGATGCTTCTGCCGACCATCCTGATTGATAGGAATAAATAATGTGATTCAGTCATGTGTATCAGTCCACTTTTATCAGTGTATCAGTCTGCTTTAAATATGTGTATAAACTCATGTAGATTATATAGTACTGTGTTGTATTCAGACCTGAACTGTGTGTTATGTGTCCGCCGTTTAATTATTAAATCCATAATCAAAAGACAATAGTCTCTGTCCAACTTCATTAAAAGCAACAATGCCACTGTACTCTATAGTTCTATGAAAAGTCTCAAAGAAGTAGTTCATACTTCCACTGTAGCCCTGTGCTACATGTAGAAGCCAGTATATATTTTTATAATTCGGGATGTGGTACTATTTAAAAACCGGGCCTTCAGCTTTATACAGATCTGTGTGTATGTGTATACATATATATACTGTACACACACACTACTAATATTTACACTTGGACGTATTCCATGCACTACATCATAGCAAGAAGTATTGCATTTGCTAACATGTGTTGCTGAACAAGTAAATGATCTAATATGTTTACCCTGGACATTTGAATTATGCAGTGTTTAACTATTAAGGTAAATTAATTATGAATATTTGTTGTTTCCAAAGCAGTTCTATATCAGTGTTCAATACAGTATATCCATGGAAAAAGTTGAATGTGAATGATAAATGGAATGTTGTTAGCATGTCTGTATTAGTGGACAGGTCACAAAGACCAGGACTTCAGAGGATGAATTGCTGGGATGGCAGGCTGCCAGTCATTGCATCATTTTACCACATTTGTTTATGCATGCCTGAAATGGCATTAGCTGATCAAGCAAGAACATATTTACCATTTTTGCAGGTGGTACAGCTACTACATGGCCAACAGCTGAAGGAGGGGGGGGGGGCTGCTTCCCTGTCGAAGACCCATGTGTATATTTCAGTTTTTCACAATTGGGCGGTACATGGGTGCCCTTGCAAAACTTTACAATGGGACCCACTTAATACTGGACTACTGGGGGGGAAACCTGTCACTCCAACCCTTCCCAGGTATTTAGGGTAATGCCTTAGCGGTTTTCAGCACAAAGCTGTAAGGCTGTAAGAATGTTTTCTGTGCAACCTATAGAGTCACCAGACTGCACGGACCAGGGTCTAGGGTTTCTGACAATGTTAGGGGAACCCCACACTCATGGCCCCCCTCTTATTGTGGAACTTGTGTGGAATTTGGAGAAGGGGGGGAATGCTGCTATTTATTTTTATTTTTTCAAAATACTTATTTACTGTACTTTAAATAAAGTCGAGTTTTTGAAGAAACAGGACTAGTTCGCAATTTTTTTTTACCAATGGAGAATCTCTAAAATGCATCTGAATTTCAGAATCACCCAAAACAATTCACCATCTCAAGGGACAATTTAATATGCAGCCAAATGCTGTATGATATAATAGGTTAAAATTTAGAATATAATTATATAAAGCTCCAGAAATTTTGTTTGTTGTGTCTGATACCCAATTTCAGCTCAAAATTCAGAAAACGCTGTAAAATTATTCAGTGCTTGCAAATAGAAATTCACTATTATTCATGGGATCCCAGTTACTGATTCATGCAACCAATTTCCTATTGGCCATCAACAATCTGTCTGGGAGCAGCAAGAAGCAAAACACAATGGGTGAAAGCTAAGAAGGGACTAAAAAGTTACAATTATTTTTTTCTACTGTTGATGTATAAAGCTTTTAAAAGAAAAATAGCAACTGATAGGTACTTACAACCTTGTTTCTGCATAAGCCACCAATTCCCAAATTATGCAGATTTAACACATTTGAAAGGTATAATTTCTAAAGCTATCATTTTTGCTAAGTGTGCATTTAGGGAGAGTGCTCTAGGATGTATCCTGCTGTACTTTTTCCTCTGTCTAAACATTACATTAATAATGGTTGGCTGCCATATTCGCGACTGATTGGGATTTTACTGTGAAATAATTTTAAACATTAGGTGACAATGACTGAGAACTTCCATTTTGTATCTCACAAGTGTTATCAGATGCAGGTACAGTCCTACACTAGTCCTCATCATCATCACCAAGGACAAAAATGCTATATGTACAACTAACATGTTCATCTGCTTGTGTTACTTTTCAAGATTATTTTTGTATCAAAATTAATACCAGTCCTCTAGCAGTACTTTTTTGCTTTCTTCGCAAAGTAGTAAGCAAAAGAAGGTTTTCTCATGAAAGAGCTTTCTACTCAGTATATCTTCTTCCCCTATAGTTATGACATGTAGATGAAGCCAGCTTGGCAGCGAGCACACTACTCTGCACCCCAATGTTTTTTGCTTAATACATAGTGCAAAAGGCAGGTAGAAAAACATTAGAGGATCTGTAGACAGTTCTGCTTTAAAGAAAAGGGGTGAGAGACTACATTTCTCTAACTAGTTATGTAGCTCCTATAATGTATGGAATAGTCAGTGTTGTCTAAATGTATAAAATCTGAGATACACAAATAAATATAGCAAGCTCTTGGGCACAAATATAATAACTGTACAGAAGAAGAAATAAAGATTCCTGACTATTTTGACATTACATCTTATATATTTCACTGTATATCCAGATAAAGCTATAATTTAGAATTAAGTCTATAGATAAAAAGAAACTATTTTCTACACTTGTTTTGTATTCAATCTTTATACAGATGTAATAAATGTAAATATAAAGATGTGATGTTTGCAATGTAGAGTAACACTGTGGCTGGGCGTTCCAGAATGTTATGAAAAGAAACAGTGCAGCTGTGCTGATTAGAGTGCATTGACATATATATTTTCGATGTAATCTTTTCAGGCCATTAAAAGCAGCACAGGAAGGTTTGTGAATTGTTACCTTTTATTTGCTGCTGTTTTTCTGTTCAACTTTGTATCAATTCACCTCATTCTAGTGGTTATTTTTGGCGCCTGTAAATTTGTCCTCCTCTGCTCATTATCCATTGCACTAATTAAATACTCAGTCATCCTAGCACTTTCAATATGTTTATTTAATTATTATAGTTCTTAAAGCAACTGTCTCGAGACACTAATGTGACTGCCAGTTTCCATCTACACTGCACAGTTGTAGAAATTAAAAGTCTCGTTAACATAACAAGAGAACAGAATGTAAACGATTATTTAAAAGTAAACAAATGCAGTATATGCCCCAGAAAACATAAAGTATAAATACATAGTGTAAATAAATTCATATTAGATCTGTGTTTTCCTTGCTTATGAAATAATTTGCAGGACACCATTATTTGGTTTCTGCTTGTGAAAATGTGTGTTGCTTTGCTTTAGGTCTCTAAAAACCCTGGTTTTGATATGTGTTTTTTGCATACATTTTATGCTTTTTCTCCAGGTGCTTTCAGTGACAATTTGCAGAATTGACATCCATTATAGAACTATTTATGCAGGAAAAAGTTAATTCAAAGTCCAGTATACTATCACTCAGAATAGAGGAAAGTAAGCATTTATATTGTGCGACCCTGCATCTTTTTGATTAGCACAATGCACCTTTTGCCCAGTTCTCTGCACTTTCAGCCCAGCATCCAGCACATTTTCACCAACATGTTTTCCCCAGTAACCAGAATGATGAATCAGTAAGTTTACCATATCATCCTTTCACCTGAACCCTTTTGACCAGCACCCTATATCTACTGACTAGCAATGTTCATATTGGGACTAGCACCTTTTATCTACTGACCAGTAATGTTCATATTGTGACCAGCACCTATATCTACTGATCAGCAATGTGCATAGTGTGACCAGCACCTATATCTACTGATCAGCAATGTGCATAGTGTGACCAGCACCCTATATCTACTGATCAGCAATAAGCATATTGTGACCAACACCCTATATCTACTGATCAGCAATGTGCATAGTGTGACCAGCACCTATATATACTGATCAGCAATGTGCATAGTGTGACCAGCACCTATATCTACTGATCAGCAATGTGCATAGTGTGACCAGCACCTATATCTACTGATCAGCAATGTGCATAGTGTGACCAGCACCTATATCTACTGATCAGCAATGTGCATAGTGTGACCAACATACAGATCTTTTTGACCTGTACCCGGCACCTCCTCACAGTACTCAGCATCTTTTGACCAGCACTAATTACTTGCTGACTATCCACCATTTTTAAACCAATAATGCCATTACGGGGACCCCTGAGCAGTAAACGTGACTGTTTTATAGACAACAGAACCAAAAAAAATACACAAAATCCTCCCAAAAAGACCAAACACAACATCTGTAATTGGAGACAGGAATACTTATATATTTAAAAATGTTTTTATTTTATTTTTTAAGTAAGTAATGATTAGGAGGTTTAAATAAAGGACCAAAAGATCACATGTTCAGATGGTTCTATGGTGGCACGATTTGCAAAGTTACACAACTTTGGCGACACCTTTTTATGTTTACCTACAAGGTATGTCATATAACTGTCCTCTCCTTAAAATGAAGGCATATGTTTAAAAATAAACTTTTCTTTAATTCACCTATGAATCGATATGTGTTATTTTGATCTCAGCTGCCTATTAATTAATGAGCTGTTAGTTAGGGTTTTGGGACAACAGAGTTTTTTATGATTAGATCTTTGAAGAATCTGCAATAACAATACAAAATGCGTAAGGTTCTGTTCTTCATGCTGGATGATCCATAAAGGATGTGTACAACTACAAGAACTTATTGCTAAACATCCCTTATTTTATGAAACCACTGTATAAATCTACAAACCACAAACGTAAGAATTTTGGATCTTTATCCTAATTAATTGGCCTTGGTATTATTTTATCTCAATTAGCTTTTAATGGCAATATAATTACTATGTGAATGCCTTCTGTACCTTGCTGCACACATGTGACTCTGAAATCTTATTTTATATATTGCAATTTAATTGTTTTTATTAATATGTAATATATATAAAAAAAAATTGATCTTGTCAAGTCGCAGATCAGATGGGTAATTATATATTAATTAAACATATACATTTTTTTTTATTATATTTATAATAACTACTATTTCTGCTACAGTTTATTCAGCTTAAATGATCAGACTTACAGACCTGGCAAAAAATATTCACACCAATGCAGTTTTTTACTAATAATGTACCATTTCTTCCAGAAAATTGTTGAAATTAAATAATATTTTGGTAACCACAATACATTCCTTTGGCTTGCCATGGAATAAAACACAAAAAGAAGAAAAATGTACTGTCATAGCTTATTTCACAGAGAAATCCGTAAATGGGCTGGTCATAATTATTGACACCTTCTAGAAATGACACATGCTGGACCTTACAGTGCACTTACTGTGTCCGGCACACTGTGTGGAGTCTCTTTGCTGGTGCCACTGGGCAGGCTGCTCCCAGGTGATGCCTTCTAGGGATACAGATTTGGCCATCATTACACAAGAGGCGCGCACACATGCCCAAGCTTGAAGGACTCAAATGAGTCAAAAGTCTGCATGACCCCTTAGTTTAACACAGACTGTACAAGTCTGCTCAGTGCACCTGTACGGGGCCATATCTTTGTGTCTATTTACTCCTGCTATTTAGTTCTTTCTTGACTCCTGTATACTTACCTGAATTCCTGCACCAGTGTCTCCTATATATGTACATGCATTCCTCCACTATTGACTCCAGTATACTTACCTGAATTCTTCACCAGTGTCACCAGTATTCCTCCCTGTATCCCAGCTCCAGTAATTCCGGTATACCTTAAAAAAAAAAATAAACAGAGAGGCACTGGAAATTCCAAAAGTCAAATTCCACATAATTACAAACAACTGCAGGGCATAGTGACTGCTTTCTCAAATGACCTCTGTGAAAAAATACTATATTACTGTTGCTA
Source organism: Mixophyes fleayi (assembly GCF_038048845.1). Lineage (NCBI taxonomy): Eukaryota > Metazoa > Chordata > Amphibia > Anura > Limnodynastidae > Mixophyes > Mixophyes fleayi. Next base: position 79,024,260 of record NC_134406.1, on the reverse strand, counting down.
CTAATCATGATCTTGTCTTATGTGTGGACGGAGCAGTTCCAAATATAGAGGTGTAAGGCCCGCACAAGGGACTAGTGAATTGTAAACTCAAATCTAACCACCCGACGGCATAGAAGAGATGGAGAAATAATAATAACATAGAGAATGAAAGTCTTGTCCGCAATGTATACTGCTCACTTACAAGTGGAATAGTGATAGCGGGTCTTTGTGATGTTTCCGGTTTAAAGACTGTGATCCTTATTCCTGTCGCATATCCGCCGTATAACACGGATGGAATGCAAATAGAACAATATAGTCACCAAACTCCTGGAGATTATTTCCATCTCTGCCCAATTATACACACACTTTAGCTGCCTCCAAAGAGGATTCGGCCAGATGACAGTAATTGAGCCAAGGTAAGTGTAGCAAAGAAGCAAAATGTAGCATGAATGGTTTAAACAAACACCTGACCAGGGTTGCCAATTCTGAAATGAAAAACAAGCAACCGCTAAGTGAATAACAAGCCCAAACCAATCCTTAAAAGCCCAACTTACAGGGGACAGGGGTGTTATTGTAGTGAAAACCATGTTTATTGTTCATTATTAAATAAATACATATAAAGATTTCTACAATCTGTTTTCAATGTCTCTCTAATGATATATCTCAGCACACATTGGCTTTTAAAGTTTACTAAAAGTTTTATAAATATTCAAGGTACTTTTCTTGTAAGATAAAGATTATTAAAACAGTGTAACAGTTGTGTAAAGATTTTACTGTCATGTTTCCCATGAAGATAAATTTCAATTGGAGGTGGACATTACCTACTGTATATATTTTCACACAGTCCTTTGTATGTATACTATTGTTTCTAAGTAAATATTAAATAAAATAATACAATATGCAACTTTGTACTTCTATTAAATAAAGAGGACAAACCAAATTAACAAAAACAAAATAACTTTAGTATTCAACCACTGTAGGTTACGTTTTTGCAGTATTAAAAACAATTCACAATATTAAAACACATACAAAGAATTCCACATAAAGTCTTCTGACTCATTCAGTTCCTCAGCTTTCACATTCAAACTAAAACAAATACTATTTGGTGTTGGTTCAGATTTTTTTCTTCCCTGTCTGTAATATCTGTCACATTTGATTGCTCAGATATAAGTTACAAATATTCACAAAATTTAATAAGCTGAATGCATTATATGGGAGAGCACAATCTTGATCTGTTGCTTTTCTTTCAGCTAAATTTATGAATATGCACAATAAACTCTTTGAGAAATGGTGCAACAGTATTATTTCCTACCTTTCCAGTGATCTATCAAATTTTAGGTACCATTTATTGGTGTTAAGGATATGGATGAAATTCCCAAAGGATTCTTCATCACCTTGCCACAAGATGAAGATGTCATCTATGTATCGCATCCACACGATTATGTTGTTTGTGTTTTGGGATAAGTCTTCGTGGAAGACAGTATCCCTCTCCCATTGACCCAAATATAGATTCACAAAGGTCGGGGCACAGGTTGCTCCCATTGCTGTGCCCCGTACCTGTAAATAAAATTGGGTTTCAAAGAAAAAGTAGGTCCTCTTCAAAATTAATTTTAGAAGATATATAATAAAGGCTTCAAACCTTGGGTTGCTATTACTCTGTAAGAAGAACTCTACTGCCTTGATACCAACATCATGCTTGATACTAATGTACAAAGACTCTATGTCACATGTAATCAACCATGTGTCCTCATGCAAAGTGATTTCATCTAATAGTTTAAGGATATCTGTATTGTCCTTAACATATGAAGGCAGAGATGTGACATATTCTCTCAAATGAGTATCAACAAAAATGCTAGCCTGCTCAGTTAAGCCTTCTATCCCTGAAAGTATGTAGCGATCACCCTGGATGTGGCCGCGAGAGATAGCTTGATTGAAGATTACAGCGCAAAATTGTTCAAACAATGGTGAAAGCACTTTGATCAATTGCAAGTTTCAACTTGCACCATCCATCGCCAAATCAGTAAAGGGAGGTTATGTCGTAGGAGGCCAGGAGGGGCCCCACTGTTGAGAGAGATACATTAGAAATCCTGACTGTAGTCTGCTAAAACACACCTAAACAAGCCACATTCCTTCTGCATATGTCCTGTTAACTGATGAGACCAAATTAAAGTATTTTGGAAAAACACATCCCGATGTTTACAGAAAGAAAAATGCAGCTTTCAAAGAAAAGAAATGTTACATTTTGCAGAAATCTAGCTCTCTGGTGGAACAGGCCTTTCCTTAGAGGTCCAAAACCCAGCAATAAAATCTTCGAGATTTATTGTTACTTCACCGTTCCACGCAGTGTCATTCCGCACTCTGTTTGTACATTTGTGTTTGCACAATTTTTAGTCTATGTATAAAGCTGGCACCTCAATGGTCAATTCATTCTGCTTTGTGGTGTGTTTGTGGTAGGCCTGGGAACACTTAGGGCCTGACTCATTAAGGAACGCATACTGAGCGCATTGTGCAGTTGTTCTCAATGGCACGTATATCGACTCTGCATACTGCTGGAGTCAGCCAGGAACAGATCTCAAGATATGTGTGGTGATGACTATGGGTGTAGGTGCTGTACTAGACCAGACACTGCAGGATGCGTACAATACATTTGTGGAATAAGAAATCTCAAAAGAACGCACAGGAAAAAAAATATTAATCAATTAATGTTACCTGTCAATAATATAGTCATTTATGATTACAAATTGAAATTGTATAAAAAAAAATAAAAAAAAATTTTCTGTTGAAAAACATTAGAGTTAAGCTGTCCTTAATGTCTACTCTACATAAAATATATTTATACAGTTGCTCCTGATTGCAGACACATGTTATAACATACATACGATATCAGGGCTTAGATCAGCCCCTTAGCTGGTGCAAGAGATACGGCAGAAAAACAAGAAACTTTCACACAAGCAGAGCTTCATTCCGACGTGGCTGAATTCGAGTACGGGCACACACCCCTTTCCCGCCCCATTCACTCCCCAAAATCAAAGACCGTCATAACTTTCTTTTGCGTTGGCATATGCAGCGGACTTGCTTTCGTTGACGGACGTTCTGCGCATGCACAGAAGGGAATTGTGTGCGATATGCACAAAAAACAAATATACGTTCCTTAATTACCCAGGCCCTTAATTTCCACCAGAAGAAAATGATAAATTCTGTGGACAAGTAAAGAACAGTTTTGAACCTTTTGCTCATCTTTAATTAATTACATTCAGGTTATAAATAATAACAAACTAATTTGAATGTGTTTAGTGGTTTGACAAACAAGAATCACTGAACTGATTTGGCATGAATGGTATGAAATGTCTGTGTGCTGTAGATAATTCTGCCCTTTAACTATAATTTTCTATTATCAACATTTACATTTTACTGTTTGAAAAATAATCTTTTTTTGTATATTCTAGTGATGCTACAAAATCAACTGTATAATAATTGGATTAAAGTTGTAAAGATTACTGCATACATATATAGTATTTTCTATAAGTCACTAGACCAAGAATACAGAGTAGTGCATTACTTGTCATATCATTTAGAATGTTATCAAAAAAAAATTGATGACTTTATAAATTTTGTTTTTAGGGCTTAACTTTCTCAAAGGACAAATGTTGAACAATAAAAATAATTTATTGAGAGTGCTTTACATAAAAAAAAACTATTTAGAAGTAAAACCTAATTTAATTGTTTGTATACATGTTTGTACACTCAGTGGCCACTTTATTATGTACATCTTTCTAGTATTGGGTAGGACCCCTTTTGTCCCCACAGCAGCCACAATTGTTTATGGCATATATTTCTTACAGATTCTGGTCCATGTTGCCTTCATAGCTTTATGCAGTTGCTACAAACTTATCAGCTGCACATTCATGCTGCAAATCTCCCAAAGGCGCTCTATTGAACTGAGATCTTGTGACTGTGGAGGCAATTGGAGTACACTGACTTCATTATCATGTTTGTGGAACCAGCTTTAGATTACTTTTATTAACCACCACCAGGGGCGGGCTGGACCGGGGGGCAGGTGGGCAGGGGGCCCCCTGGCCACTCACTCTAACGGCTGTTCGGACCGGCCGCCTCCCCCCGCTCCCCCCGTGGATGCAATGATAGCTTAATATTACCGACGGCCGCGTCATTATGACTGAACCCTGCCTGACCACCACCAGCCTGCACCGCTGGCACAAGGCAGCATTGATCATTGGATTGATGTTGTTTACATCAAATTCTGACCCTATCATCTGCATGTCACAGCGAGAATCAAGGTTCAGGTGATATTTTTCCAATCTGTAACTGTCCAGTTTTGGTGAGCCTGTGTCCACTGTAGCCTCAGTATCCTGTTCTTAGCTGACAGAAGTGGAACCCGGTGTGGTCTTCTGCTGCTGTAGTCCATTTACTTCAAGGTTCAGCATGCTGTGCATTCAGAAATGCTCTTCTGCATACCACTGTTGTTATGCATGGTTATTTAAGTTACTGTCGCCTTCCTGACAGCTTGAACCAATCTGGCCATTCTCCTCTGACCTCTCTCATTAAAAAGGCATTTTTGCCTACAGAGCTGCCGCTCACTGGATTGTTTTGGGCACTATTCTCTGTAAATTCTAGAGACTGTTGTTTGTGAAAATACCGGTAGATAAGTTGTTTCTGAGATACTAAAATCACCTCGTCTGGCACCAACGACAACAATTCTATGGTCAAAGTCACATTTCCTCCCCATTCTGAACCTTTTGACCATGTCTGCATGCTTTAATACATTAAGTTGCTGACACATGATTGGCTGATTACCTAATAAAGTGGTCACTCAGTGTATATTGTACCACAAACATAAAATAGTATCACGTTTTCTATGCTTTGGTGGAATTAGAGATACATGGGCAAATATTATGAGCCTACTAAAATTATTAGCCTACTAGGAACCAGTTGTGAAGAATAGTCATGAAATGCCACAGTGATTTCACTTATTGCTAGTGAATTTATAAGCTGTTTCTCAGCCCAAAAAATTGCATGATCTCTTTAAATCACGAGAATAAAGATGAAGTGGCTTATGCAGAGCTGAACGTATCCCCATTTGTGAAGACTAAATTGCCCATAAAAAACCTGCTTGTACCTATGTGCAGAGTTGCACACATCCACACTTGCGCCTTCTTGTGCCAGAAGAGTGGTGACATGGGAGGGAAGGAGTGTTCTAGCGTAGGCCGAGCACAGGATGGGTGGTCGCAGAAGACCTGAACACAGATGTAGATATGCCTTTTAAAGCTGTATTATTTGCACCAGCCTGAGGACAGGTGAAAATACAAGCTGGCAATGCTGACAATTACCTGTAGCTAACCACTTCTGATTGGCTGATCGCGATTCTACTTTTGAAGCTGCTAGTTGTTTTCGTTGATGGTGCATATGTTCTAAAAAAAAATGTTGTTACTTTCACTCGTACGCAAGAATGAAGGTGATATCTGCTTCTTTAGAGGAAGTCTAGCAGCAACTGCAATTTTTCCTTTACAAAGCCGTATTATGCTTACCAGCTGGATAATACAGTGTGTGTGTATATATATATATATATATATATATATATATATATATATATATATATATATATAAAAGCTCCAATCTAGAGCGATTAGTGTGCAAACGAGAATCTCACTTTCTCTCTTCTCGTTCCCTTCTCGACACTCTGCAATCGGGCATCCGTCCCCAACCTTCCACTGAAATTTCTCTCACAAAAGTGATCAGTGATCTACTTACTGCAAAGTCTAGGGGCTAGATTTACTAAGCTGCGGGTTTGAAAAAGTGGGGATGTTGCCAATAGCAACCAATCAGATTCTAGCTCTCATGTTGTGGAAAGTAAATAAATGAAAAGATAAATAAATGAAAGCTAGAATCTGATTGGTTGCTATAGGCAACATCCCCACTTTTTCAAACCCGCACCATAGTAAATCTAGCCCTAAGAGTAATTTCTTCATTCTCATTCTCCTTGACCTCTCTGCTGCTTTTCACACTGTTGATCACCCTCTTCTCCTACACAGCTTTCACTCCATTGGCCTTCATGACACAGTTCTTTCCTGGTTCACTTCCTACCTATCGAACCGCTCCTTTTCTGTTCCCTACCTCTGGCACATCCTCCCCTCCACACCCACTATCATTTGGGTCCCCACAAAGCTCTTTTATTGTCCTTTACTTTTTTCATTATACACCTCTTCTCTTGGGGCACAGATTCGCTAATTCGGCCTCCAGTACCACCTCTACGCTGATGACACCCAAATATATATTCCCCTCTTCCCCTGACTTCTCTCCTTCTGTGCTATCTAGTGTAACCAACTGTCTTTCTGCTATCTCCACATGGATGTCCCAATGCTACCTAAAGCTCAACATGTCCAAAACAGAGCTTATTATCTTCCCTCCTGCCAGAGTCACACCTGCCCTCACATTTCCCTCACTGCCAATAACACAACAATTTCCTCAGTCTCCCAATCCCGCTGCCTTTGTGTCACACTTGACTCACCCTCTGCTTTATTCCTCACATCCAAACTCTCTCAGTGTTGTCAACTCCAGCCCATCATCTCCTGTCTTGCCTATTGTAACCTCCTGCTATCTGGAATTCCTGACACCCATAAACCCACACTTCAGTCCATCCTAAATGCTTCTGCAAGACTGATCTTCCTCTCTCACTGCTCCACATCTGCTGCACCACTTTGCAAATCGCTACACTGGCTCCCTGTGTCCTCCACAATCAAATTCAAATTACTCACCCTTACCTACAAAGCCCTCAACAGCACTACCCCTGCATACATCTCAAATCTCATATCAAAATAGTCTCCTTCCCGGCCTCTTTGATCTACACTATATGGACAAAAGTATTTGGCCACACCTGTTAATTATTGAACTGAGGTGTTTCAATCAGACCCGTTGCCAGAGGTGTATAAAATCAAGCACCTAGCCATGAATCTCCATTTGCAAACATTTGTGATACAAAATGGGTCATTCTGAAGAGCTCATTGACTTCAAGCGTGGGACTATGATAGGATGCCACCTTTGCAATAAGATGGTTCATGAAATTTTATCCCTGCTGGATATTTCATGGTCAACTGTAAGTGATATTATTAGAAAGTGGAAGTGTTTAGGAACAACACCAGAGAAAAAACAAGCCAGCACTCGGTATATCCTATATTATATATGGTACCAGCTGCATAGCAATAAGCCCGCGCTTGGTATATCCCATATCGCATATGGTACCAGCTACGTGGCAATATAAATGCCCATATATGTATACAAAACAAAAAGACAGTTGTCAGCACTTATCCTTAACACGCATATCTGTGTGTATTTAGCAAAATGAAAACATGAGGTATTAGTTGATAACTAGTTCATATTTTGATCAAAACATTCCAGCGTCAAGGGCACCTCATTATATGCAGTGTTTAGGAACAACATGAACTCAGTCACAAGGCGATAGTCTGCGTAAAATCACAGATTGGGGTCAACGACTGCTAAGGCGCATGGTGCGTAAAAGTCGCCAACGCTCTGCGGATTCCATAGCCGAGAACTTCCACTGGCATTAATGTAAGCACAAAAAACTGTGCAGTGGGAGCTTAATGGAATGGGTTTCCATGGCCGATCAGCTGCATGCAAGCCTCACAAGACCAATGCCAAGCGTCAAATGGAGTGGTGTAAAGCACACCGACACTGGACTGTGGAGCAGTGGAAATGTGTTTGACAGTCAGATCGGCAAGTCTGGGTTTGGCAGATGCCAGGAGAACGTTACCTGTCTGTCCTTACCTGTCATTATGCCAACTGTGAAGTTTGGTGGAGGAGGGATAATGGTATATGGCTGTTTTCAGGGTTTTTTGCTAGGTCCCTTATCTCCATTGGAGGGCAATCTTAATGATTCAGCATGCCAAGTCATTTTGGACAATGCTATGCTTCCAACTTTTTAGCAACAGTTTGGGGAAGGCCCTTTTTTATTCCAACATGACTGTGCCTCAGTGCACAAACAAGGATTACAAAGTCATGGTTTGATGAGTTCGGTGTGGAACAACAAAGAGCCCTGACCTCAACCCCATTGAACACCTTTGGGATGAACTGGAACGGAGATTGTGAGCCAGGCCTTCTCGTCCAACATCAATGCCTGACCCTATAAATACTCTACAGAATGAATGGGCACAAATTCCCACAGAAACACTAAAAACATCTTGTGGAAAGTCTTCCAAGAAGAGTGGAAGCTGTTATCGCTGCAACAGGGGGACCAACTCCATATTAAAGTATATGTATTTAAATACAATGTCATTACAGTCCCTGTTGGTGTAATGGTCTAGCGTCCGAATACCTTTGTCTAGTGCTTGTATGGAACTTCCACTTTGAAGGGAATTTTGAAATGAACATCCAGGCCCCCCAAAAAGTTTAGGTATTTTGATAGAGTGAAATTAATTTTAGATGCGTTTTAACACTAATGTAGAATATAAAACATATTAAATGATGCAAGGACCTGTGTCCCCTCTGCTGCATCAAATTACCTTTCTATCTCTCCTTCATGTCTCCTTTGTGTACTTACATTTTATCCTCATATCTCTATAATATTATAATAAAACTTTCCAAAATATATCTGTCACGAACGCCCAGCCTGTCTCAGATACTGCAATCTGAACAGCTGGCTGTGACTGGTGTCACCTTAGTCACTTAGCAATGAATACACCTTTTCTGCCACCATGAAGGATTTATTATGGTGTCCTTACGTTTACCAGAACCACTTATTAATGTTTCACACTCAAATCACATACACATGTAGCATGAGCCTCCCTGGGCTTCGTAAATTCACAAAGAATCACAGAGAATACACTAGATTAAATTTATTTAATTTGAAAAATGTTTCCAAGGCTTATTTACAAAAGTTAATAACAAGAAATACAATATATTGCACAAATGAGTTTCAGAAAATAAAATAGGAAATAAAATCAGAGTCACTACTTACTAGTTAAGACCTGATGTGTGAGGGAACACAGTTGAGAATGATGGGATATTTCAGTCTTGATAGACCCCCTCATGAAATGCACAATGTAATGTCTAAAGCAGAAGATTTTAAACCCTTCCTATAGGCTCTTCACCCTCACCTTAGGAATTATACTTTCAATTAAGTCAGATTGATTCGCAAAATGGCACAGAACTTTCCAAAGTAAATTATCTATCACTAAGATATATGTTTGGGCACCTCAGAGAATCTCTCACCTCGGCTCGTTCTGCTTAAGTGGTTTACAACTTTGGGGCTTCAATCTTCTCCAAGATCCTTATCTATCTTGGTCTGGCTAATTTCAACAGATAACTGGCACTTGCATAAATTCAAACTCATGTCATCTAGCAAAGCACACGTTGAGATTACATTACAAGGTTACATACAATATACATTGTCATAAATGAATTCAACAGAAAATAACAATCAGTCATTAGAAATACTACATAATCATCACAATCTCCCTTATATCTTCCAAGTTACCCTTTACCTTATTTGTTTCCTTTCTCTGTTCCTATGTGCCACTATCTTCATTGCAGGAATCCCTCTCTCTCTCTCTACCTGCTCTCCCCTGTGCATCACATCCTGCGTGTCTCGCTCCTCCCTTCCTCCTTGATCCTCTCAATCTATCCCTGTTACTGTTCCTTATATTCCCTCTCACTAGTGAAATTACACTTTTGTCCCTCCTTCTTCACACTGCAGCCATCTTCATAACACTGTGCCCCCTCCATTTTACACTGTGCCTCCTCCATATCACACTGTGCCCTCATTCATCACAATGTGCCTCCTCCGTCACCCTATGCTCTCATTCCTCACCCTGTGCCTCCTCTATAACACTGTTCCCTTTATTCATCACCCTGTGCCTCCTCCATCACACTGTGCCCTCATTATCACTCTGTGCCTCCTTCATCACACTGTGCTCTCATTATCACTCTGTGGCCCTCCTCCATCACACTGTGCCCTCATTCATCACCCTGTGCCTCCTCCATCACACTGTGCCCTCATTATCACCCTGTGGCCCTCCTCCATAACACTGTGTCCTCATTCATCACCATGTGCTTCCTCCATCACATTGTGCCCTCATTCATCACCCTGTGCCTTCTCCATCACACTGTGCCCTCATTAGCACAATGTGCCCATATTATCACACTGTGCCCTCCATCATCATCATCCGTGTGCCCTCCTTCATCACCCTGTGCCTCCTCCATACCACTTTGCCCTCCATTATCACCCACGCTGTGGCCCTCCTTCATCACCCTGTGCCCTCCATCACCCTGTTTCCCATGCTGTCCCCCTCCATTTCTACTTACTTTTCTATGAGCTTCTTACTTCCTTCTTAACTTCTTCCTCCTGTTTTCTGTCTCCTGCTTGTCAGTGGGAGCTGCATCAGGCAGCAGCTCCATGCTCCTCTCTGTGTCACTCCTCATTGACAGTGTCGGGACGTGATGATGTCATGCCCGACACTGACAGTGAGAATGAACCAGAGAGGAACATGGAGCTGCTGCCGGATGCAGCTCCCATAGACAAGTGATGAGGGCAGGGCGGAGTACCACTCAAGCTTGGCGCTCCTACTCCTTGCTTTCCCGCTAACTGCCGGCCCTGGATGTTCCTGAAGTGCGCTGGAGAAGTGCCGGTATATCATACCAGCATATATGGCCCCACTTCAACCACTGCTTTTGTCAATATATTATACCTCTGACCTGTGCCTTGTCTAGTCTCTGGTAACCACCTCTCACTCCCGCCTACAAGATATCTCCCGTGCTGCTCCCCACTTATAGAATTCCCTTCCAAGCTCTATCAGACTTCAAATCTTTAGACGCTCTTTGAAAACTCGTCCCTGATAACACTATTCACACTAACAAACCCTCACAACTGTCCCAATCTCCATTCTGCACCACATTTGCTCCACTTGTTTCAGCTGTGATCTCTTCCACTTAGAATGTAAACTCTCTAATGAGTCCTTCATATCCTTTGTTTTCATGTTTGCATTTATTTTGTATACCTTGTATATCCCTGTGTTATGTATGTACTGTTTTCCTGTACTGTACGGCACTGTGAAGCCTTACAAATCTACAATGAAAAAAAAAATATATATATATATATATATATATATATCTAATATATAAATGTCTAGTGGCGTGTGTTAGTCTGTCTGTCTGTGTGTGTGTGGAAAAAATAAAACCAAGCTGCAGCGCCACCTGCTGGGCGGAGTTATACACTGACCTACTAAATTCTTAGTGTGTGTGGGAAAAAAAATTCAGAAAGGGTTGAAATTTGGTATACTAAGATGTTTTTAATTTGTTAATTTAATTTGTTAATTGTTAAAAGTGTTTATAAAGATTTAAAAAATATATATATATATTTCTTGAAGGAGAAGTGACAGTTGGGAGTGGTTGGTGGTTGCCGGGGGTGACAGTGGGGAGTGGTTGGTGGTTGAGGCCTGGGCTATGGCCCAAATGCATGACAAGAGCCTTTTTAACACCTTAAGTAGCTTGATTTGACTAGAATGCATGAGTATCATGCACGGGTTAACTTGTGTATATATATATATACATATATATATTATAGATAGATAGATAGTGTGACAGTCAAGGGACAAGTGTATGAAAATAGGTATATTTCACCTAGGTTCCTAAACTACTAAAATCTAAAGGAGAATATGTGTTTGTAGTAGCTGTGAGCTGCTGTAGGACTATAGGCTTGTGGAAAAGCTTGAAAAAGGTCCTGGGGTTTATGGATGGAGAGAGTAGGGCATGCTCCATCCATTAACTGGGTCTTCCAGTTTACCAGTGAACCAACTGGTAATCAGGAGCTGCACCTGAATTGTGCTGGTAAAAGGCTGCTCCTCAGCTTAGTCAGTCTCTCACTGCCTGGAGAATGAGGCTGGTTCTTCTCTGTGAGAAAAAAGCCTGTGATTGAACTGCGCATACACTGCTTATATTTTCCTTTAGTTTGTTAATCAGGATTGACGAATGTTTAGATATAGCCAGTGGGCAAGGTGTTTATTTTGAATTTCTATTTATTTTTCGGCTTAATAAAACTGTCTGAGGCCAGTTTTACCGAAAACCCTAGACACTGTATCTCTGTAGCAAGCACATACACAAGTAGTTTATGATTTTAGTATAATTATATTTATAGATCTTTTGTGTGACTTACTTGCTGCTGTTCACTACTACTTTTTATCTACTCTCAATTTATTTGGTAAATAGACCAAAAATGCTATTTAGAAAATAAGATTTGTTGCTTTGTCGCATTGTTGTTGTGTCGTGTTGTTGCGAGGTATTCTTCCAGCAAACAATTGTTTAAAACCCAAAAATTGATGTTTTCAATATTTTACACTTTGCTGCATTGTCATGTTGTTGATATGAGGTCTAATGGGTCTTTTGATACTAAATAACTATGTAAGAATAAGAATTGGCAGCTTTACCTTGAGAGCAGTGGGAGATATTCACCAACAAACAAACTTCTTTTATGTTTGTTTATATATATATATATAGATAGATAGATAGATAGATAGATAGATAGATAGATATAGATATATATAATGTATACGTGGGTACAAGTGCCTGTCGCATATGCAGATGCACAGCTGGACACATCTTGAGATGTGTCCGACTTGGCATATGGGCTGAAGTACGCTATTTTTAGGCTAACAATTATGTGTTCAACTCTGCATTAAGCCCAACACTTGTTTTTGCAAACCCACATAAAATGAGCATAATTTAGATGAGAACACATGTAATAGTAGTTACAAAGGAAATATATATATATGTCCTATTTCTGTGCCATTAATAACACTGGTGCCAAGTTCCATTTCCACAAGCCGGGCCAGGTAGCCACCCTAGCTTCATCAGGAGCTGCTTATAATAATTGTACACATGTTTTTTTGTTCTACTGCATTAAAACCTAAGAGTCCACATTTGCATAAATATTTCAATTTGTCAGTTTTTCTCCAAAAGATCGCCACTAAATAAAACATTACTATGTTAAAACAAATATGTCTATATGTCCTGAATTTATATTATATGAAGAAAGTGGCATCCACTGTCTTTGTTAGAAGGTGTTGACACTAAACATTCTGTATTTCTTGTTATGCCATAGTAAGTAGGATAATATCCTTTTGAAGTTATAAAGCCACTATTCTTTCTACCCCAAACAACAGCATCATCACATATCTGCAAGCATATTCATAGTGACTTTGGTCATGTCCAGTTTCCATAGGATCATGATCAGTCATCTCAGTCATTTTGAATTCACACACTGCAATACTGAAGCACGTGCACCCATCAACAGTGCTTTGCATGTTGATGGGTGTAAATCCAACTACAATATTAAAATAACTCTATGCAAGGTTGTTGAAATATGATCATTTATTTAATACATGTTAATACTATAAAGCAGATCAAAGCATAACCGCATGTATAGTAATGGACATGTTTCATAGTTTTAATACTGACATCCCTCACTCAGGTATTAAGTAAAGACTCAATGGGCTTCAATTGTGAACCAGACAAAATGTGCACCAGTGGGGACAATACGGTCTTGACCAGTCCATCTGCCGAAAAGCACTAACCTTTGCAGTGTCCTCTTTGCACACGCTTTCACAGCCTGGACTAGGGACACAGCAATTGTTTTGGAAGTGGTAGCAGAGAAGAGGAAATGTCTGAGGTGTTTGGCTGGACTACGTTACCTGTACCCCACTCTGGATACCGAAACTGAGTATGTGCTTGGCGTGGGCACGCACAAATACCTTATGCACTAAAGGGCCCAACCAAGAGCAGCATGAAACAGGGGACACTCATCGTAGTAACGCTGTCACCTCTTGATTGGAGTCTGTTGCTAAAGATGACTCCTATGAAAGGGGTGAAACACAACAGTCCTCCCAAAAGACTAAGCTGTTATTTAGGTAGTATATGCGAAGCACTCTAGTGCTAGCTAACAATGCAATAACAACAGCAGGACCCTGGTCGTAACAATGTGACCAGTATGCAGTGCAAAACTAACATACAACAACTAACACTGAGTGTGACATACTACCCTAACTGGCCTAACAGGGACACTCATAATGCGCAATAAGTCCACAATGAAGCCATAGACAGGAAATAGTACAATGAACAACGAAAAGGCTACATTAATTAGGGCCTGACAAATGGGTTCTGTTAGAATGAGGGCACACCAAAAACCTATGTTTAATGGGTCCTCTTTTAAACAGGACACAGGGAGACTTAGTGAATTTTAGAAATGTGCCTAAACAGTTCAGTGTACCTATATCAATACTGTAAATTAAAAAAGATGTGAAAATAACTGCACAACTTTTGCCGGGAAACAGTGATTTGGGTGGAAAAACTGTCTCCATGGCATGGTCCTGGATGTAGGTGAGCATCTAGACTACCCTCTTGTCCACCCAGTGGATAGTAGAAGGGGAAACAGAAAGAGGGACATAGACACAGAAAACGGAAAGTATTCCTAGTGCGCCACAGGCCTAATGCCTGAATTGGGGACACTGGCCTAGTGCCTGATTACTTATGCCACAATACTAAGGTCTCTCTGATGTCACAGAGCTAAGGACTGATTTAAACTGGTGCCCACAGACTCTTTTCCTGAACTAAGTGTGCTCACAGGCTCTTGCCCTGAACTGACCCTACTCCCAGGCTCTTGGTATGAACTACTGTGCCAAAGGGCCTAGCGCCCAAATTAATTTGGTGCGGTGATCACAGGCTTAGCTCCTGAGTTGTTAACCATGCCCACAGGCCTAGTGCCACACAGTAGTGGCAATGGCTGAGCTGGAACTGTGGAGTCTGAATACAAAGAAAGACACTAATTTCCTACCTGTTCCAGCTATCCTCACTTGGGGAGGCAGAGAACGCAGTTATTATGAACTCTTTTGCCGTGCTCTGCTGCTCCAAGCCTCTTGGATCTGCTGATGCATCCATGTAACTTGCTTTGCAGTCCCACAGTTTTGTACTTTTGTTCATGAACTTTAATGAATACATGTGCCCATTAAATTGTGAGCTGTTACTTAATATTAAAACCAGTGGCCAGGGGTCACAGTGTTCTGTCTCTTACGTTTTATTTCTCTAAAAGTGCTACACATCCATAAAAGCAGTGGTTGAGGTGGGGGTGTACATGGTGCTATGCCATACCACCACTTCTCCTGCTTTCATTGTAAAACTATTAAATTCCATTCATTTACATTCTCATAAAGTTTTTCATACCCCCTCTTTGTACTTTCCATACTGCCACTTATAAATTTTCACTTTGAACACTGCATAAAACCATGACAACATAGAGTAGTACATGCAGCACAATTGCAAAATAATCATCGTTGGCTTGAAAGCTACATATTTTAGTGAGAATAAATAGTAATCAACCCTCTTCTATCAATTAAAAAAAAGAATTTATAAATATGAATATACTAAAATGATAAATTACTTGTGTGCTTGCTACAGAGATACAGTGTCAGAAAAGGAGTAACATAATTTGGGCTGGATTTAACTTTCCCTGTGCCAACCTTAGCATCTCTGTCCAACAATACCCTGTCTTCTTTCCACACTCACATCTGTTACATTTTAGGCATCACGCTTACAAGACTTCTGGTGTACAGGCGGGTAAAAGTTTTATTCCCATTGATTTAGAATTCTTCTTGAACATGTTTGACTTTGATACTCAGGGATTGTAGGTACATCTCATGGTCTCATGGGTTACAGTAAAAATATCTAGGTTTCTCAGAACAGAGCCTATAATAGATGTGTTTAATGACTTTCTGATGTTAGCACTAGAGATAGGTGAATTGATTTGTCCAATTCTTGGTGCTCTCTGTGACTGTGACTGTTAGACACCCAGACTAATGTACACTCAAGTGCACATGGTATTTACTTGCATAGCTGTGTGAATAGCACTGCAGCATCCCACCCCTCCTGACGAAGTCACCTGAGACGAAAACGCGTAGAGGGAGTGGATGCTTTAGTTCATGCAAGAGAGCTGCTCGATTCCGAACGGGATGTTAGAGAAGGAAGAGTAAGCCAATTTGTAACACTGATATGCTGTTGATCTTTTGTTCTCTGGTGCGTGCATTATTATATGTTTTATGAAAGTAAATTATTTACATTGAATGATACACTATGGAAGCGTCCCCATTTAATTGATATTTTAGTACTGCTGCATTGCCTGCCTTATTTATCTTTATTTCTTTCATGCTTTACAAACTCACTACAACACATTGCATACTACAACATATAATTGTTTTCTTAACCTGATATTAGTTCAAAGATGTAACTACCATAATATCAGGAGATGCAGCTGCTATGGTACCCGCATTGGGGGACCATGCTCCCTGTATTTTTTAACCCTTGTGTGGTACATGGAGACCCTTACAAACTGTTGCTATGGGTCCTACAAATGTCTAGTTCTGCCCATGTTAGTTACATTGCACCTCATTTAGAGTTTGGAGAAAATGTAAGGGGAAATTTGGATTTGGGTTGAGGGCGTGACCTAGCACAACTCTAAATTGCAATGTAAAAATAAATCTGTTCATTATTTGTGTGCTAATGTAAAAATAACCAGAATTTTATCCAAAAATAAATCCATTTGCACCCCCTGCATTGCAAGAAGGATTGTCATTGAGGAAATTTTCCATTTTTTGTTTTCCTCTAACTCTAATTGAGGCCAATTGTCTACAGTCATGGCCAAAAGTTTTGAGAATGACACAAATATTATTTTTCATTAAGTCTGCTGCCTCAGTTGTTATGATGGCAATATGCCTATTCTCCAGAATGTCATGAAGAGTGATCAAATGAATTGCAATTAATTTTAAAGCCCATCTTTGCGATGACAATGAACTTTATCCCAAAAACAACATTTCCACTGCATTACAACCCTGCCACAAAAGGGCCAGATGACATCAGGTCAGTGATTCACGCGTTAACACAGGTGAGAGTATTGACGAGGACAAGGCTGGAGATCACTCTGTCATGCTGATTGAGTTAGAATAACAGACTGGAAGCTTTAAAAGGAGGGTGGTGCTTGAAGTCATTGTTTTTTCCTCTGTTAACAATGGTTATCTGCAAGGAAACACGCGCAGTCATCATTGCTTTGCACAAGAAGGGCTTCACAGGCAAGGATATTGCTGCTAGTAAGATTGCACCTAAATCAACCATTTAACAGATCATCAAGAACTTCAAGGAGAGAGGTTCAATACTTGTGAAGAAGGCTTCAGGCGCCCAAGAACGTCCAGCAAGCGCCAGGACCATCTCCTAAAGTTGATTCAGCTGTGTGATTGGGGAACCACAAGTGCAGAGCTTGCTCAGGAATGGCAGCAGACAGGTGTGAGTGCATCTGCACGCACAGTGAGGCGAAGACTTTTAGAGGATAGCCTGGTGTCAACAAGGCCAGCAAAGAAGCCAGTTCTCTCCAGTAAAAACATCACGGACTGACTGATATTCTGCAAATGGTACAGTGATTGGACTGATGAGGACTGGGGTAAAGTCAATTTCTCTGATGAATCCCCTTTCAGATTTTTTGGGGCATCTGGAAAAATGCTTGTCCGGAGAAGGGAAGGTGAGCGCTACCATCAGTCCTGTGTCATGCCAACAGTAAAGCATCCTGAGACCATTCATGTGTGTGGTTGCTTCTCAGCCAAGGGAGTGGGCTCACTCACAATTTTGCCTAAGAACACAGCCATGAATAAAGAATGGTACCAAAACATCCTTCATGAGCAACTTCTCCCAACCATCCAAGAACAGTTTATTGACAAACAATGCCTTTTCCAGCATGATAGAGCACCTTGCGATAAGTGATAACTAAGTGGCTTGGGGATCAAAACATCAAAAGTTTGGGTCCATGCCCAGGAAACTCCCCAGACCTTAATCCCTTTGAGAACTTGTGGTCAATCCTCAAGAGGCGGGTGAACAAACAAAAAGCCACAAATTCTGACAAACTCCAAGCATTGATTAGGCGAGAATGGGCGGCCCAGAATTTGATTGACAGCATGGCTCTAATGATCCAGCTTACCCGCTCACCTGGATCTTTAGTAAGGACCCACTAGCCGCATCACTGATTTCCACATTGGGACCAGGCATATTCAAGGGAACAGTGAGTTCTCATTGGGTCAAGCACCCTCACCTTCCTCAGACTTTTCACCTACTCAGACTCTTTTTAGTCCTTATTGTCAATTTTTTTCTTGGATCATTAGGTACCTCCACAGGTTGAACTTGTGCTAGGCTGGTTTTGATTGATCATTATTATCATTGCTCATCTTGCAACTAACCAATGATATGGGACTTATTTGATTTTATTATAATCCTAATTTTAATGTTTTGTATTTTTATCCTTTGGTTTTAATATGACCCATGTTGGTAAGTGTTATTTGATCACTGTATTTGAGTTTTCAATCCAATTGTTGTGCCACTGTTTATGTATCAATAAATTCAGTTTTAGCTAATCATCCTTGATTAGTGACATATTATAGGTTAGCACTAGGGACATACCCTCTAGATAGGGGGATTTTTCCCCTTCCTACTCCCCCGTTCATTGCCATATCGGGAATAATATCCCCATCCCTCATATTACTTTTTAGCATATGATTCATCAAAGGCAATTAGAGCGCATTATTTCCATATTGCATTTATGTTTATCATCATCATCCTCATCACCATTTAATTATATAGCGCCACTGATTCCGCAGCGCTGTACAGAGAACTCATTCACATCAGTCCCTGCCCCATTGGAGCTTACAGTCTAAATTCCCTAACATACACACATACACAGACAGACAGAGAGAGAGAGAGAGAGACTAGGGTCAATTTTTTTTTATAGCAGCCAATTAACCTATCCAGGGAGGGATTCCCTGTATTATAACAGCTCTTGCATTCTGACAGTAGAGCGCGTTTCTTTCCTTTCTAATTCTACATGACTGTACATAGGACTAAAATAACTCAGATAATACAGTGTGATATTAACCAGTCTAGTTTTTTAAATAATAAAGTCAACTATGCTCTGGGAAGGGAAATTGGAAACTGTGAAACAGGCATGGCTCTCATGGCATCTGATCCAGGAATAGTGTTTACTCTCACACATCAAGAGCCCATAGCTATTCATTGCTTATGCCTACTTCTAGCACTACTTCCTCCAACAGTTTCCTGGACTGTACAGTACCTTATTTAGTATAAAATTAGAAGTTTATGTGTCCACCTTCCACCATATTGATAATGTTTAATTAGTGCTCCTTGGTTTCCTTTTAAGAACTGCTGGGATTCTTGGAAGAGGCATTTTCCATCCGCCAGCACTGGTTGCCTAAAGTGACTCTGACTCAGCAGCAGTTTTAACAAGTCTAGCGTGCCTGATGGCCAGTTTTATCTTAAATATTGTGATACAGTAAGGACCTGTATCCTGCTGAATTTAGGACTTGTCCATTCTATTTTATCACAATTTTTTTTTAAAAAAAGAACAAGGTTGGGCACTTTCACCATGTAACAGCTGTTTTTACCCATAATACTCTTCAAGTCCTGCTGCTGACATCCCCGGCCTACAAACATGTTCCCATAACATGGGTCTGCATGTAATCTCTGGATTATTTTTTTGCGACAGGATATTTTAAATATATAGGTATAAAGTAGAAACCTTAACTTTTCTGAAATAAACTTCTAACATCAATCACTATAGTCATGCTAAAGATAACAAAACAGTCTTAATGACCGTTAATTAGGCAGTAGAGAAGACATTGGGGCTGATGCAGAGTTGGATACAAAATAGGAATAAATTACTCTAAAAAAAAGAGCATGAAAAATGAGCGTATTTCCAGCCATTTGTAGAGCCATACTCATCTCAAAATACTTCCGCCTCTTTATCAGCAGCGTATGCGCCTGGTTTACAATAAGTCATCATCATCACTGTGTGTTTGCACCTGTGCTTGGCCACAATAGAACGTCCCATTCCTCTCTTGTCCTGCAGAGAGGTGTAAGTGTCAAATACGCATAAGTTTGCATAGGCACATATGCATGGCTGGATCAATGGGAGGGCACAGGGGGCATGTGCCCCAGGCCCCCCTCTCTCTAAGGCCTCCCCGCCGTCTGCATGACCTCCTCTGCTGACAGCAGCCGCGGTGCTGATGACAAAAAGTGGTTGCATGTGTCAGTGGAAACCCCGCCGGCCGCCGCATCTGACAGCTGTCAGTTGCGGTCAGACAGCAATTGAGAGCAGGCTGTCAGATGCGGCGGCCGGCGGGGTCTCCACTGACACATGCGACCATTTTTTGTCAGCAGCACCGCGGCTGCTGTACAATCCAAAATGGCCGAAACGGAGCTGCTGCGCATGTGCAGCCACAGCAGCTCCTCCTCGGCATGAAGAGAGTAGGGATTCACCTACTCTCTATATAATTAAATATATCTATAGGATATATCCTTAAATATGTATATACATATGATTATTTACCTTATGCATATACATATTTAAGAAGACCATTCATAGCATGATTATTACTTGACTGCTTGATTATGTATATCTAATATATAAAAGCCTAGCGGCGTGTGTTAGTGTGTGTGTGGAAAAAACTACCGGGTGACATAGTGCTCAAGCTGCAGCGCCACCTGCTGGGCGGAGTTATATACTACACTGACCTACTAAATTCTTAGCATTATCTAATATATAAAAGCCTAGCGGCGTGTGTTAGTGTGTGTGTGTGTGTGTGTGTGTGTGTGTGTGTGTGTGTGTGTGTGTGTGGAAAAAACTATTTTCTCAGAAAGGGCTCATCCAATTGACCTGAAATTTAGTATACTGACATTATTTGACAAAAAAATTATAATAGTGAAGTCAGTTAACTTCCATCATCCCCCCTTCCCCCGTGGGAGGGGTAGTACAGGCTAAATTTACGAGTTGAGGGCTCAAACTCATTTTCGTGAGGTAATTTTACCTCATGAACACACATGCTGTGTTAGTGTGTGTGTCGAAAAAAACTACCGGGTGACAGAGTGCTCAAGCTGCAGCGCCACCTGCTGGGCGGAGTTATATACTACACTGACCTACTAAATTCTTAGCATTATCTAATATATAAAAGCCTAGCGGCGTGTGTGTGTGGCGATGAAGATGACAAGAACCTTTTTAAAACCTTAAGTAGCTTGATTTGACTAGAAGGCATGAGTATCATGCAGGGGTTAACTTGTATATATATATATATATATATATATATCTATAATATAAAAGCCTAGCGGCGTGTGTTAGTCTGTGTGTGGAAAAAAAAACCAAGCTGCAACGCCACCTGCTGGGCGGAGTTATACACTGACCTATATATTTCTTGAAGGAGAAGTGACCGTTGGGAGTGGTTGGTGGTTGCCGGGGGTGACAGTGGGGAGTTTTTAACACCTTAAGTAGCTTGATGAAGGATGTGGCGATGAAGATGAAGGATGAGGTGATGGAGAAAAATGATGAGGTGGTGACATGTGGACAAAACCACGTTAAAAAAGGGCGCTTGCATTGGGAAGTAACGCTCTTCCCCTGAGGAGGCCTGGGCTAGGCCCAAATGCATGACAAGAACCTTTTTAACACCTTAAGTAGCTTGCTTCGACTAGAATGCATGAGTATCATGCACGGGTTAACCTGTATATATATATATATATATATATATTTATATAAACATATTTATGTAATCTAATTAAAGCTTTAATATAAGTGGCAGGCTTAGATAATTACTTTAATAATGATTAATAAAATAAAGGGTCCTGCATGATATATATATATATATATATATATGTATAGTGGATGCAGAGGGCCACATAGTGTGTGAATGCAGAGGGCCACATAGTGTGTGGATGCAGAGGGGCACATAGTGTGTGGATGCAGAGGGGCACAGAGTGTGTGGATGCAGAGGGGCACAGAGTGTGTGGATGCAGAGGGGCACATAGTGTGTGGATGCAGAGGGGCACATAGTGTGTGGATGCAGACGGGCACATAGTGTGTGGATGCAGAGGGGCACAGAGTGTGTGGATGCAGAAGGGGCACAGAGAGTGGATGCAGAGGAGCACAGAGTGTGTGGATGCAGAAGGGCACAGAGTGTGTGGATGCAGAGGGGCACAGAGTGTGTGGATGCAGAAGGGCACAGAGTGTGTGGATGCAGAGGGGCACATATTGTGTGGAGATGATCCAGGGGCACAGAGTGAGTTAGCTGTAAATTATTATTTGACAGAAATATAATAGAAAAAAAATATAAAAATATTATTTTTCCTTGGATTTATGTGTTTTATTTTAGCAAATTATACTAAGTATTTCCGTCCTGACCTAAATACTTATTACGTTATTTTGACCCAACTACTTATAAAACGGGACTGCTCTGTAATTATTTTGGAGGGGTGCCTTGAATAAATTATGGATACTCTAAGGATGCCGCAAACTACAAATATTTTAGATCTTAGGGGCCCCCCTGTCTTAAGTGCCCCGGGCCCCCCAAAGCCTTAATCTAGCTCTGCACATATGCATACATCTACGTTTTGGGCATGAATACCTTCACACAAGATATGTTCCACAAACTGGTGAAAAAAAACACTCTGCATGAACCCCATTGTCTTTTATGCAAACATCTGCAATCAGGGGCAGGTTGGGCTGGGAGGCCGGTCCCATAATGGGCTACCTTGGGCTGGGTCACTGGGCCACCTGCGTTTTTGTTTCTTTAAAATAGGCTGTTGAGTCTAGTCTTGCCCCCCGGGCTGAAGTTTGCCAGCCCTCCCCTGTCTGCAATCAATCACAGCGTACAAATGTGATGATCTTTAATCTAGGCAGTAGGCTTTGCCCAGCATACCAACCTACTTTACAAAATGGCTAATGGAAAAATGCAATGTACATGAGTTGTTATTTAAAGATCTCATTAAAATGCCTTCTTGAAATGTACATTTTCTCCGCTCTAAGAGCATGTTAGAGTGATGCCACTGACACTGATTAATTCACAGAACAGTTATGCAATTAGGAGTAATAGTTAATGTACTCACCTTTTCAGTAAATAATTATCTTACTCATTTATCTATTTATTTAGTAATTGGAATTTGCAAGGGCCAGGTACATGGGTAATTAAACATACCGTAGAATGTAATGATGCCAGAACCAGTAGACAGAATTCAAACTGTTGAAACACAGTGGTGCTAAGAAACTATTTCTGCTTGAACTATTACAAATGTGGACTTGCGTCAGCATGACAGTGTGTGAGAGATGCTTAATTTTACAGTGGTGCTCGAAAATTGGGCAGGGTAATAGTGGATGTATGATGTCATTAACAAATTCATAAAATAGATATTTGTCTTGGTCACCTTCTAAAAGAGGCTTCTAGAGACATTCATGATGAATACAGTCAATATGCACAAATTTAAAGCTTAAAGCTACCTTACCAATCAAGTTGTGAAATTTAATGCACCTTTAAAGAACATGCCAAGAGTTAAGTTATTTAATGTGTGTTTCATGGGATGGGTAAGTTTTTCTATGCAAGCTAGAGATCTTTCCTGAAATAAGTCCATATGTAGAGTTGCTAAAGGACACATAAGGACAGTAGCAGATTTTTAAAATAACTAACAGTGACCTTTTTTTAAAATGATTAAAATTAAGAAATCACTGGGTTGTTTTGGATGTTGACAGAATTAGCAAATTCCATTTAAAGGACCAACAGGATCATTGTTTTATGAAATATATTGTGCAATTTGGCAAAAATATATGGAAAGAAATCATTCCCACAAAATTCCCTACTCAAAATATTATAATTTCTTATTCTATCACTGTCCAAGTGTGAGCAATCAAGCAAAAGTAAGAGAGATAGATAGACAAGAAATTCCTTTTTTGCCAGGGAACACATGTTCTTAGAGATTCTCAGAAAATTATACTTCATATTGTTAGGAATCCCTCCAGCCAGTACAGCAAAACCCTGAGTCTGCTCTGAAGTCTAGTGTTCACTGTTGCCCCTAGTGGTGGGGACAGACTTGGCTGCAGACAACAGAGGGTCGTGAGATGTGTACCGGCCAAGGAGAACCCAAGAAGAGAGTGCTATGGCAGACAGCAGCGTGGGGTCCAGGCAAGGGTCAGCCGGCAACAGACAACGTTTCCAAGGAACAAACCAAGGTCAGGGGTCACAGGCACAGGTTCTGAGTCCAGGGACAGGCGTAAGATCGGGGTCACAAGCAGAGGTTCAAAGTCCAGGTTCAAGCAATAGGTCGGGGTCAGAAGCAGAGGTTCAAGGTCCAGAAACAGACAAAGGTCATACACGGGTAAGCAATCTTAGGCTAAACACCAAATACAGGAACAAATAGCAGGCAGCAGTACTGGGACAGGAATCTAGAACCGGCAGTGAGGCTTAAACCTCACTGCCTTAAATACTGCTGATGGCCAATCAGAGCCTAGCTCTGAACCAATCACATCCCCCCTGTTAGTTGTAGACACAAGGTATTAATTAGCCCACAGGCAGACCTGTCACACATGCGCCCGGCCACCCAGCCTGCCGGAGCGCCTACAATCTATTTTCGGCGTCCGGCCGTTGCCCTGGTCGGGACTCCATAAGGAATTAATGTGAGTCGCGGCGGTGCGACTGTCTAACACATATAAACTCTTAATTCCAC
Source organism: Mixophyes fleayi (assembly GCF_038048845.1). Classification (NCBI taxonomy): domain Eukaryota; kingdom Metazoa; phylum Chordata; class Amphibia; order Anura; family Limnodynastidae; genus Mixophyes; species Mixophyes fleayi. The sequence continues at coordinate 78,999,681 of NC_134406.1, read as the reverse complement.
ATATTTCAACATTTAAACCAATCAGAAAAAAGTAGGGAAATCGAAGATTCTTCCCATCACATCTCCTGCATCTAATTGTTTGAAATCTTCAACCATTCAGACCCTTGAGAAGTGGTGTGATGGGGGATTTAGGATTTTTTATTACTGGGCTTTTTTTTTTACATTTTCCCCGTTACTGGAACCCTTCCTCTAATGATAACGTTTTAAATCTTCAAGAATGTTCAAAGGCCAGTAAGCCTCTTCCACTCAAACTGGCTTTAACTAATATCGTCAGTGATCAAAGTGGACCGGTACACAGCGTTGATTATAAAACTATCAAATTCACTTACATTTTCTATACTGCTACTTCTAAATTTCCACACCACTACTTCTAATTTTTTACATCAACCACTGTATGTAGTAGTATTGTTCTCACACAGCCCTTTCATTGTGTGTTTCTCAAATGATCTCATTTGGGTTTCCCATATTTCAACAAGTTCCGGAACGTAGAGATGAGCGAAAATGATGTAACATTTTGATCAAACTCAGTTTTGCAATAGGAGAGACTGGTTCGTAAAGGTACCGCCTTTGCTTTGCCATTTACAGAATTTATAGTCTATGTATAGAGCTGCTGCTGTGGTTTGGATGGGTTGTACTGAGAACACTTAAGGCCAAATTTCACCAGCGAAACGCATACAATTGAATGTCCAAAAGCAGAATGAGGTTAATATTTTGTACAACAGTTTTGAAAATTTTACAGCGGTTCCTTTAAATATGTATATTCATTATCTTTGCTACATATCACATTACTTATTAGTCAATCTCAGATTGTACAATGTGGCTAAACTTTTGTGTAAAAAAATATTACATCATTACACTCACTGCCAACTAATTGCCTTATGGCTTCTAATGAAAGGCTTATATCACACTTTTTAACAAGGTATAATAAATGAAAATCACACAGTTCTAAGTGAACTACTATTAATTGTTAATATTTTAGCCTATTACTGTCCAATACTATATAAGACACAAGACATATAAAAATGAAATATCCCAAATCAGCTTGAGGGAGTGCATGCTGTTGAATATGCTTTCATTTTGAAATTCCGGTCAGTGTGTTGCCTGTCTTCCACTCAATTCATTTCTGGGGGCACCAGAAGCTGACACCCCACATGGATGCTTCAGATCTCCCACAAAACATTTTCTACAGGTGGGTGAATTCGGTCACCTTTAGACAGTAACTTGCTCTTTTAGAAAAATGTCAAGGAAAGCATAACATTGTAACTTGCAGAGTAAAATATCCACATTTATCCTCCAAGGAACCATTCATCACGTAAATACGAAAGCGTAAGCTGTGGAGTGCCACAAGCCCGACTCTGCATCAAATATAATAGTGCATACAGCATGCATTTTATCTTAAATGAAACATTTTATATATGCTTTTGGTGTGATGCAAGTAATTGTGAGGTATAAGACTCTTTATAGACTCTGTTTTATGCCCTCTAAAAACAACTATTAACTATACAGAAAATTATTTGCCTGACCGAGCATCTAATTAGAAATTAATGACCTCTTAATTGCTCTGATTTACAAAGCATACTGCAAAGAGCTGCATTTGAGTACATAACCCTCCTAATTTCCAAGGTAAACATAGACAATATTTTCCAATTCACAGGCCTCAAGGACATTCACTGCAGAATTTCCACTCATCAGAATAAGCATAAGTATTTACTAAGATAAAGCCGGGAATACATGTAGCAAATCAGACAAACACAGAGTTCCTACCTGATAAGGTTAAGCCCACCTACCCATGACTTAGAAAGACTCCTCAGCACCTCTTCCCACGCGCCACTTCGATCTAGTGGAGAAACCACAACATTTATTGGAGTGCAATAAGATGGATTGCAAGGAAGGGCTTGTCTGAGGTAATGGCCAGAAGTAGAGACCCTGCACTCTGCTCCTATTGCCAACACCTCGATTTAGTCTGGGCCTGGGTGCGGGGCTACAGATAATCTGGACATGGAAGAATCCCACCCAAATATCCTACTCACCGATCTACTGGTAATGGGCCCACCAAGAGAAAGATGAAAACTGAACAATAGTGCTCACCGGAGAGCCATCGTCTCCTCTTGATGGTCGTCTGTAACTGCCAGGATTGGTGCCTAGAAAAAGGGCGATACCCAACAGCCCACCCACAGAGCCGTCTAAAGGGGTAAAAAGAACTTCCCACACTAGTGCAAACTACAACAACAATGCAACAGCAGCTCCCTACTCCTATCAACGTATTATGTGACCAGTATGCTGTGCAACTTTAGCTCCTAGCGCTATGTGTAGTGTACTACCCTAACTACAATTCCCACAATTTCAAGACACCAATACACAGAATACATACAACAAGTACAGGGGTGTGGTATACTTTTAAGTATTAAATTGTCATGAATCTCTTTCTGCATAACTTGGAACTGTTCAGTAGTTTCAAATACACTCATGATACTAGATTGTACACTTTCGCTAAATGTTTCTATATTATGACCTCATTTCATAAAAACTTTCTTAACTTTTCCTATATCAGGGAGAGTAGCTCTTCTATTGAATTATAACGTTTCCAGTAATTCTAACTGAACCATAGGAAGGGGATAAAGATCTCCGTTTTCGTAATATTATTTTTTAGCCACATTAAATATTATTATTAGTATTGGCTGTATATTAATTGTAGATATGTCCAATGCTTAAAAAAAAAAAAAAAACAACAAAAGTGCAGCTTGAATTTTTATTAACTTTAATTTAAAACTATTAACAATAAAATCATCTACTACATCTGTAAATATACTCAATTGATTGTTTTGAAATGGACCTTCTGTAATGTAGCAGAACCAAAAGTTTGCAATGTACTTTCAAAGTATTGCAACAATGTTTCAAGCCCATGTTTTAGACCTTCTTGACTTAGAGTAAGTACAAATCAAGCCCTTATATAAATATATGAAATAATAAATATAACTATAGTTTTTAGTTTGAGTAAAGTCTGTTAGTGATTGAAATTCAATTGGAGCCACTATCAAAATTTAGCATTTTTGTCATTACATAGTGGCTTACTTGTAGATACTTAAAGAAAAGGGTTTTTGAGAGTGCACATTTTTGCTGCAGTTGTTGGAAGCTATATCTCGTGCTACCTTCATCAAATACATATTTTATTTCAATAATCATTTTATTCTTTGAAGATAAAAATACAGTGTTTTCCATACTTGGGAGTACAGTCAGGATTTCACAATAACATTAAATATCTAATATTTCTATAGTTCTTTTCATATTTGCTATTTGCATTAATCCGGGGTTTTTGAGTATCTGACTTTAAGGAGATATTGTTCATGAATGGCACTTACATTGCATCAACAGCATGGACCACCAACTAGTAGGGAGGTCACTGGGAGAGTCTCTGGGCTTTGTTCCACTCCAAATCACACTCTTACAAATCTCCCACATAGTTAGTTTATGTATGTCCGAGTGTATATATTTCCACTCTCTGTGCTTGTTTAATTTTGTGTAATGTTTCTATCACTTTTAGCTCCATGCTCTTGAAATGTCAACATATTAAGTAACTGCTTACTTATATTAGGGGGCAGCACGGTGGCTAGCAATTCTGCCTTACAGCACTGGGGTCATGAGTTCAATTCCCGACCATGGCCTTATCTGTGAGGAGTTTGTATGTTCTCCCCGTGTTTGCATGGGTTTCCTCCGGGTGCTCCGGTTTCCTCTCACACTCCAAAAATAACATACTGGTAGGTTAATTGGCTGCTAACAAATTGACCCTAACGTGTGTGTGTGTGTGTGTGTGTGTGAATTTAGATTGTAAGCCCTAATGGGGCAGGGACTGATGTGAGTGAGTTCTCTGTACAGCGCTGCGGAATTAGTGTTGCTATATAAATAAATGGTAATAATAATACTTATCTAAACAACTAATTAACTGCAGGTATGCACCAATGCATGTACAATGAGTTTCCAGTGACTTACCAATTCTAATAATTTCATCAACCAACAACGGACACACAAAATTTATTCTCAAAAATTGGTCATTATTGCTGGTAGGATATGCCTCACCCAGTAGTTTTTGACATTAGTAAACCCTAAAGAGTTAAATATTATACAAACCAACATAAATGTATCTATAGGAAACATATGTCTTACTAAAAGATAAAGCTGGTAGACCTTTTAAATTAAACATAGGCACAGAATGACCCTTCTTTTGTTCAAAGCATTAAAATTAATATGACTTCGATCAATTGCATTTAAATTTCTGCCCTTAGCTCAGCACTGTTGAGAATTTTAATTCAAGGTAATTAGTGAGAGAAAGCTTAGCTGTTATATGTCCTCTAGGAATTTCTACAGGGGTTGTCAGATCTATTGAGTATTGGTCAAATTGTACATCTAACTTTTATAGTGAGCTAACTTTTATAGTGAGTTAGGTTACAACATGTATTACAATCTATTATAATTAGAGATGCTCACTGACCCCCGTGAACTGGTTTTGGTTTTGGTTTTGGATCTGGAGTAGCTTCGTGTTTTGGTTTTGGTTTTGGATCTGTATTTTTTTAGACAAATTGCTAAAATATGCTAAAATCACATAATTTTGCTCTTTTTTTGATCCTACATTATTATTAACCTCACTAAAACTAATTTCAAGTCATTTGCAGTCAATTTTGACCACCTCACAGGTCACAATATTATTTTCATACACTTTCAAACAAAGATTGCAGAAGTTCTTGCCAGTGATAAGAAAAAGGCCATTGTCATGCTTGGGCCTAAGACCAGAAATCCACCTCTTATGTGTGCAATTATTTTTACACAAGTCCTGACAACAGTTGTCTAGCCATTTGTAGCGTTTGTAAAGCCACACTCAGTAGAGGTAGGGACCTTAACCATCTAGGATCCTCATCCATGTTACAGCATTTGAAGCGAGTTCATGGAAAGCTGTTGGGAAAATCAGAAACTTATGTTAAAAAAATAACAACAAGCAGTCCAGCATCATCTATCTCCCTTCTTTCATCTAGATCCCAACTTCTGCAATCTACACCCCCAACACCTTCATCATTAATATCCTCACGTGATGGGAGTTAGTCCTGCATACAAAGTTGCTAAGGCTAGATGACTTCTCCACTAGCCATAAATACTCTGAAGAATTATTGAGCGTTAGTCCCGCTGCTGCTGCTGCTGCTGGTGCTGCTGCTGGGGGTAAATCTTCAACCCAGAAGAATACTACTAGTAGTTTACAACAATTGACTGTTAAACAATCATTTGCTAGAGGAAGAAAGTAAGAAAGCTGTCACACAGTAACAAAGCGTATCACAGACGCCATGGGGATTATGCTAGTATTAGATCTGCGTCCAGTATCACCATTAATGCAGCTGGTTTTAGACAGTTACTTGAGGTCTTCTGTCCCTATTACCAAATTCCATCATGACACCATTTTACTAGAAATGCTATTCCTCACCTCTACTAGAAAGTTGGTAAAAATATAATTATTGGGCTACAAAATGCCATTCTACCCACTGTACACTTAACCACAGATATGGGGACAAGCGGAACTGGACAAACTAAAGATTATATGACTGTGACAGCCCACTAGGTTGGTGATTCGCCTTCACCAGCAGGAACAGCAGCAGCATGTACCCAAGTACGTCACATTTTTCAGAAGTAGGCTACTCTGTGTATCAGCGGCTTCACTAAGAGGCATACAGCTGACAATCTGTTACAAAAAGTAAGGGCTGTCATTGCAACATGGCTAATCCTGCTTGGACTCTCCTGAGCATATCTGATTTCTGATAATGCCACCAATTTTGTTAGAGCATTACAGCGGGGGGAATTCCATCACATTTCCTGTTTTGCTCACACAATAAACTTGGTGCTACCGAACTTTTTAAAAAATGATAATGACACGCAGGAGATGCTGTCTGTGTCCCGAAAAATTTAGGGTCATTTTCGGGATTCTGCAACAGCATGTAGGAGAATGCAGCAGCTGCAAGAAGACTAGAATTTGAGGGGAATGTAATTTAGTCCAGCGAAGTAGTCACGTGATTGCCTTAATTATACTTTTTGAGAAGCAGCTAGAGAAATTGAAGGATGAAATTAAACTAAGCAAATCCGCTAACTATATTGTAATTGTAGATCTAGGACTTAATTAGCTTCGACAGGATCCAAGAGCTATCAACATCTTGTAATGACGTCTCCTCCTTCAGTTTCTCTGGCAACTGCTTCTTGGAAAATACTTAGCTTTCCCAAGACACCCAGTGGTAATGCAGATGAGTCAGCACAACATTTTGACATTTGCTCTGATCAAAAAGAATTGCCCAAAAATCGTGACAGCTCTGCCCTAAAATGAACTACAAAAAGTACACAGTACACAGAATTCTGTGATGGCGGATTCCAGCGGGGACAAATTAGTATTTTTTGAGGAAGATGTACACAATGATGAGGGTGAATATGATGACAGTGCAGATTTCAGGTGCTGAAATTAAGCTAAAAGAAGGGAGGTACCTGATGCTGATATGCCTGGTAATATTTTGGGTAAAATGGTATCTTGGCAATTTTATGTTTTTCTACAGTAAATTTTCACCTTTTTTTGAGAGGGCTTTTTTTTTTTCTTTAAAAAGGTACAAGCTTTTTATTTACATTTTTATTTCTCTGACTTAAAACCACTATGCACTTGAACATAGGCTTTAGCACATGAGGTAGAGGGATTAGTATCATCATGACTGAGACTGGAGAGTAACAACAACAATGTCACCCCTCCTGTTTCTGTATGAGCTATGGCACAATACAATGTCACTGGAGACTTTGAAGAACACTGACAGCCCTATTATTACAATTTCTGTTTCAGCACTGATTCCTGCCACCTCCCCTGTTTCTGAGTGAGCTATGGTACAGTAAAATGTAACAGCAGATTTAGACCAAGTCAGCCAGCCAGCCCTATAATTTCTATTTCAGCACTGAATTTTAGCAAAGGAGCACTCCTTTTTGTCTGTTACCTATATAACGCAGGAGAATTTGCCTGCAAATTCAGAAAAAAGCCTGTTAGCCCTCCTATTTGTATTTCAGCAATGACTCTTAGCAATGGAGCACTCCTCTTTGTCTGTTACCTATATAACGCAGTTGAATTTGCCTTCAAATTCAGAAAAAAAGCCTGCAAGGACTAGTATATTATATTTGTATAAATCCATGGATAAGTTCAATAAACATTGCTAAAATTGCCCAGATTGGAATGCCATATGTGTTTCTGTGGTGCAGTACTTGTGGGTGGGTGTGTGACATTGAGTTCTCTTACCTAAATAGAAAATGTCAAAAGGAGGTAAATTGCACTAAAAATCAGCTGCCGCTACACTTCCTATTGGAATCACACAATATTTCGAATAAAATGGATATATAAATATAAATAGAAATCTAGAGCGCTGCTGACTCTAATCACATATTACAAAATAATATAATTTGTTTCAAATTGACAAAATTATGTGACCAATCTTCTTGTAAACATACACAAGTGAATAAAATGTTCAAAATACTTATTTTTAAGGAGCAGATCCGTGAGTCACAATGTTCTTGATCTTTCTCTCCATTTTATAAACGATAATGATATAACATAGGAAAAAATATAAGAATACAACATAGTGTGATATTGTAACAGCAATATTCTATAATGTTATGAGATATTGTTCTATTGTAGCATAATCAGCTTTCATTCAGAATTTTCTTCTTATGTGAATCCACTCACCAGATACACAATAGATAAGTGCCTTATTTATTTAAACGTGTTCAACGTGATATTCACCAGACTCTTTAAGTGATAACAGTTACAAGATAAAAGATAATAGCAGGCCTGGTTTTAAATTTCTTTACGGTCCTCCGTACGGATACCCAGAAGTTCTTCCCAAATAGGTATTCTCTGTTACGACAACCAGTGCGGCATAAATGTATAGAACAGGTGACGAGGTCTTCATCTATAGCAGCCGCCTTTCCCATAGATACTGGTTATGCTCACAGGTACTCAGATGCTCCCAGGTCTTAAACTCTAAGTAGTATAAGTTTATACTCACAAGGCTGCGCACAGGCACACGGAACGGAGGCAGGCCAGCGATCTTGCAGACTGGACGGAGCACCAGAGGCGATGACAGGTACCAGCAGGGTCACAGGTAAAGGTTCAGATCCAGGGACAAGCGATAGGTCAAGGTCACAGGCAAAGGTTCACGATCCAGAAACAGGCAATAGGTCAAGGTCACAGGCAAAGGTTCAAGATCCAGGCACAGGCAATAGGTCATACACGGAAAATCCAATCTAAGGTACACAGCAGCAAGGTACAGGAGCAGGCTATAAACTGGGACACAGAACTATAACCGGCAGGGAGGCACTGGCCAATGGGGGCAAAGAACTAATCATATACATATACACATACATATGAGGATTAGCGCGTGCGCCCGGCTGCACCTAATGCCGGGGCGCGGCGCTATCAACTGCAGCGCCCCGACCGTTGCCTAGGCAACGGCTGGGACGAGACCTGGAAGTGACGTCCCGGTCGTCATAGTGACGGCCGGGACGCAGGAGAGTGAGTCGCGGCGGCTAGGCACTGCCGCGGCTCGTAACATTCTCAATGTAAAAATAAAAAAAGGAAAAAACAATAAACCTTTATGGTGTATATTTTCCATTCGTGTTAATTGCTGCAAATCTCCTCATGAACTCCTTCTCTATCAAAATGCATAAAATGAGATAAGATAAAACATTCCCAAACATGTTATTCACTTGTGTATATTTACAAGAAGATTGGTCACATAATTCTGTCAATTTGATGCAAATTATATTATTTTGTAATATGTGATTACAGTCAGCGCTCTAGATTTCTATTTCTATTTATATATCCATTTTTTTCGGAGTTCTCTTAACCTATTTGTTGAAAAGAAAGAATAGGGTATGGAGAACTAGAATGTTATTTAATGTTTATAACGGTTAATGTTTCTAGTCCACAATTTTTGAGACCAGCTTTGTTTATAGCTCGACTAGTCAATAGCTCTTACTGTAATAGCTCAGTGTGGAATGTTTATGGCTCACACTTTCTTAACACTGTCCAGTTCAATCAATGTCCAGTTTAGCTGCACACCTTGGTGGTCCAATTTGACAAAAAAATGAATTGTTCAGATATACAAACGTGCAAAACTAGTTATCTTCTAATTGCATTTACCAACACGTCTATTACAAAACAAGAGGTCCCTTATTATAAAATAAATCTCGTTTCTCACACTAATAGGGGATGAGTTTCTATACCTTATATCCCTGATCCCCTCATCACAGACTTTATTATGGCATAAATATATATGACACTTAATGCCCTAGTCAATAGGGGGAGATGTATTTGATGTATTCAGTTATTTTCCAAATTATATGTTCCAAATGTGCCGGCATCATGTACTATGATGTTTATATTAGAGATGTGCGCTGATCCCGTGTTTTGGTTTTGGTTTTGGTTCTGGTTTTGCCCAAAATTCCTGAAAGGTTTTGGTCTTGGAACTGAATTTCATTAAAAATTGTGAAAAATAAGTAAAATGATGTGATTTTGAGCTCCTATAATACTCTTTCTAGCATTAACATTCATTTACAGTCATTAACAGTCTATTTTTCCAATGATCTCGTCATAAATGTCCAAATTTTCACCAATTTTGGCCAAAGGCTGCAGTAAGGTTGGCTGACTAAAATTAGTGACAGGGCAGTGGCACAAATATATGACATTTTAATACAATGCCTATGAAACACACAGGCACAGCAGTGTACATAAGACAGAGCAAAAGGTCATTAAACTGACAGCGGCATTATTAGCCATTTAAACAAGAAGATAGGCGAAGGTGGGCTGCACACATAATAAAAATGTTTAAGACTATGCACACAAAAAATTTTGAACGTTACAGGGCATTCATCATAGACAGTGCAGCCATAATACCTGAATAGAAGGTCATTAAACTTACAGCAGCATAATTAGACATTTAGACATTACACAATAATAAGCTTGAAAGACCATGTACAATATATTTTAAACACTAGACAGCATGCATCATGGAGAGTGAAGAGGCAGTAAGAAGCAGAGTTCGTTAGTTGCACAGCATGGCATTGAGATGGAACTGATGTAGATTTGGTTGCAAAAACATTCTGAGAAATTAAGGAGACAGAATTTGGCGCTGGTAAAAAATACATGTATAGATGGAGGTATGATGGCTGATGATTTAAGCTGTGTGATGGAGTTACAGAACTATATAGATTTATTCTTGGAATTGATTTGGAGAAAGCAGATGCAACAATGGCAGTTACAAAATCCTTCATTAAGACGAGAGTGAGCTCAGGATCATGAGGATCTTTCCTGATATGGAAATTTCTGTTATATAATCTCTCATTATGTGTATGTACAGCAATTTAGTTGGAGAAATGCATCCATCCATGGGAGTCACGGAAGACCTAAATAAAAATTGTCGAACAACAGATCATGGCTCAGAAATGCAGCTTGCACCAGCTAATTTGTTGTATTGCAAAACATCCATTGAATGTAACTCTAAACCACATTCAACTGGTATTTTAGGAAAGGGATTTTTTCTGTCAGTACTATTTTTACGAGAAGCTGAAACAGGACACATGTTATGTGCAACTTTAGCTGACAGCTTGCTCACAAGGAGCTGCTTCTTTAGAAGTATCATCCCCAGCAGCAGTTTCTATAGCGCGCTAGGATTCCTCTTGGGAATAATGAATTGGAAAATTGGATGCTGGACTACGTATCACTAATGAGGCGGTTGATGATGAAGGTGTTGACGGTGAAGATTGCGTGAGGTGACGATGAACTCAGCTACTAGCTGATGCTGGACTGCTTGTTACAATGCACAATTCTGAACAACCAAGTTTTGTGTGCAAAGCATGCTACAATCCCTATGAAACAAAGTGGCAGGCTGATAGAATGGTCATTTTACACAAGTAGCTAGACGAAAGTGGGCTGCACCCAGAAGAAAAATTTTGAACATTGGACAGCATACATCATGGATTGTAAAGTGAAGAGGCAGTAAGAATAAGAGGTCATTGGATGGACAGCAGCATCAGTAGACATTTAACAGATGATGATAAACCAAGACCATAATGTAAAATGGTGCAAAATGGAATTGTCCTTGGGCCCAATATGTTAAAAATGACATGCACATAATTTAACAAACTAAGTACTTCAGTGACAGGGGCTGCCAATTTTGTGGCTGAAGTCCTTGATTTGTTTGGGCCTCCACAGCAACAGTTATTTGAGTTTTTGGGCGTTAAACTGGAGAATAGATAGGGAATTTCAATTTACTGCTAGGTGTTTGGCTAACAGTGGTAATTTTTCTCACTGTCATCATCACCCTTCTCCTCCTCCTCCTCATTATGTCATTCAAGTACAACATCATTTTATTACAACAATTACCCCCCTCATCCTCTTGCACATTTGCAAAGTTCCAAAGTGGCATCCTCAATTTTTATGTCTAAATCATCATTGTCAGAATCTAAAAATGTCAGACTCACATAGAGCACTGATGGATAACCTCCTTAGGCTCTATTCGGGACTTTGTGAGTGCCCAAGTTGCTCTTCAGCCTCAGTGTTATTTTCAGGCACTGTTTTGGCTGTTTTAGAGGTGACAATGACAGACCTACACTCTGAGCAACAAGCTGGTGCATGGGAAGTTACGGAAGATACATGACCATGTTGGGCACTCTGTTTTGAAATGGGTATTCTGGTACGTGTACCAGTACTAGCAGTAGCAGGACCCATACTAGCAAAAAGTGGGCATGGTCTGTGCCTTGTCTTGCCAATATGGGTGGTGTATGGAATGTTAGCTATTTTCCTTTTTTTTTTAAAATCACTACATTCATCAGAAAATTCTCCCTTAATCCTCCTCCTTACATCAAGAGCTAATGTTTTCTTTGAGATTGACAATGACATACCGTGTTTGGATTTTGAGGAGGCCTTCTTACACTTTGTTTTCCGCTTTGTTTTACTTTGTTTTCTAGTAAAGGTCGAACACATACTACTACTGCCAGTACTGGTACTGGGATGCTCCTCATCTTTAGAATGATCCATGGTTGACAAGAGGAGTAATGGTACTTAATTTGGAGTTACTTGTAGCTGCCACCACAGCAGGTGAATGACCATAAGATAGGAAAGGACGGAATTACCTTACAATTCTTTGGACACTGCTCTACAATTATATATTTGAAATTTTGACAATTGGTTCTTAAAAAAATGTATGTGTTTTTTGAGGGGTGCTGCTGCTCACAGTCCACCAACACCCTGGTTTTTGCCTACTTAATTTTGGGGCTACTGCTCTCAGTCATACAGTACCCTATTTTTTCTCCATTACATACTTTAGATGTCACACATACTGATACTGCTTCTCACAAAATAGTTTTTAGCGTCAAACACTTTGCATTTTAAAAGGAAGAAATCTATTTTGTATTTGTTTTTTGATGTGTGCTATCACTATCATACAGCAGCAGCAACTAGTATCTATATAATGGTATACCATAATATTATTATTAATAATAACCAGTAGCCACTACTCATTCTAAAATTTCTGACACTCTGGGCCTGATTCACTAAGGAAAGTAAAGCAAAAAAATGAGTAACCTTGGCAAAAACATGTTTTAATGCAAGTGGTGCTGTGGCTGGGTCCCTCGAGTGCCGGCTGCCCCGTGCAGTGGCTGTCTTAAAATGGACTCCAGCAGGGGTTAAAGCTAAGTGCCGGGAGTGTAAATATATGTATTTTAAATGTGTATTGTAATGTATATGTGTAGATTAAAAAGAAAGTACTTACTGTGTCCCTTTGTCCAACAGGGGCTGCTGAGGCAGCCCTGCATCCTTCACCCCCCGGCTTCAGTGGCTGCCGGAGGGACTTCCGCATCAGCCTCCTGGGATCGAATAGATCCAGGATGTGCAGCGCCTCCTGGGGGTCCTAGGAAGCTAAGTCCCTAGCCAGAGCTCAAAGAGCTTTGGCTAGCGACAGGCAGGAGCTGCTGCCCTGGGATCTGGTCTCTCCCTCTCTGGTACTATTTTCAGCCAGGAGGGAGAGCCAGACCCCAGAGCAGAGTCCCTGGAAGTAACTTTGGGTGGGAGATTTAAAAGATAAATTTCTCGCTCCAGACAGACAGGCAAAAGGGCAGTAGAGTGGACTGAGCCCCCCCTCTTCCTGGCAGCTCATGGACAGGGGGGAAATATACTCCCCCCTGCCACTAGTATCTACGTAAAAAGGTGTTGACCTCTCTGGATTGATGCACTTGCAGGCTGCATGAATCAACCCAAATTGGTTAAAGGGACAGGAGGATGGTTTACTTACTGCTAAGACTAGTCTCCAGATTTGTAAAAAGAAAAAAAAGGCATAGTTTTGTATTAAAAATCATTCTTCTTGTTCCATCTGACCTGATCACTGGAACCTTCAACCAGTGTGAGAGCAAATAAACATCAGTTGCTTCAAAGACCTAGTTGGAAACTTCTCTATTCCTGTGACCTACAGATTAGACCTATCTGTAATCCGTTCCCGGCTGTTCTGAGGTTTGGACCCAACTTTCCGGTACCACCGCTCTGCCCGCAACCTAGCAGCTCTGGCCAGTGTGAGCCGGGGGCGACCCATCCACAGCAATCCACAGTAAGAGGTCACGGGTATCAGCCCAGGTAGACCAGCAATGGGGTACACTAGCAGAGTCAGTTACCCAGGATCTTTATTAATGTGCTTTTCAAGAGATTATAATCATAAAGGGTGGGTGGCTAGTCCACTCCTTTCTTAAAAACAATTAATGTCCACTGTATGCATGTCCTTTCTTAACACAAACACTTTATTCCGTATTGATTGGCACTCCAAACTACTTGGATCTATACAAACAGCTATATTCACAGAATTGGTAGAAAAGAAAAGAACACAAAAAAACAAAAAACGATCTCACCGCATGTAGGCTGTTTGGGAAAGGGAATCCCCTCTTCTCTTTTATAATACAGCCACAGTTGTAATGATTCCAAAACGAAGGGTGTGATGCTCCGTTTGAGCAGTAACTGCATATGCATATTGTGACATTGGAGTTAATTCTCTATACACTAGAGTCTGATATGGTTATCCATCTTGTCTAGCATTTGGATTTAAGAACTGGATTTATTACACAGATCGTTGGATACCAACCCAGAGACCTGTATTTGCTCATCTAATTGTTCCCACCTTGTTTAGCTTAAGTCTGCTAAACATCACCAGTGCGCCATCCTTCAGTTGCACCTATCTATTTTTATTTCCGGCCTTACCAGCCAGAGTTTTGTAGGAAGGCTGCCTCCTCACGTGGAAGAGGTGTATATGTGGGTTTGAACTATACTACTCTATATATACAATACTGTTTTGAGCGCCAGTGTTTACATTCTGTATCTATATATATATATATATATATATATATACAAGTTAACCTGTGCATGATAGTCATGCATTCTAGTCAAATCAAGCTACTTAAGGTGTTAAAAAGTTTCTTGTCATGCATTTGGGCCTAGCCCAGGCCTCCTCAGGGGAAGAGCGTTACTTCCCGACGCAAGCGCCCTTTTTTAATGTGGTTTTGTCCACATGTCACCACCTCATCATTTTTCTCCATCACCTCATCCTTCATCTTTATCGCCACATCTATCCAGATGTCTATCCAGACACATGGATCTCTCTCAGCGGTCCTGAGTATCACACTCCTCTCGCTCTGTCACCGCCGGCAACCACCAACCACTCCCCACTGTCACCCCCGGCAACCACCAACCACTCCCAACTGTCACTTCTCCTTCAAGAAATATATATATATTTTTTTAAAATCTTTATAAACACTTTTGACAATTAACAAATTAAAAACATCTTAGTATACCAAATTTCAGCCCTTTCTGCGTTTTTTTTCCCACACACACTTAAGAATTTAGTAGGTCAGTGTATAAATCCGCCCAGCAGGTGGCGCTGCAGCAAATTTCAGCCCTTTCTGAGTTTTTTTTCCACACACACTAAGAATTTAGTAGGTCAGTGTATAACTTCGCCCAGCAGGTGGCGCTGCAGCTTGGTTTTTTTTTTTCGCACACAGACACACGCCACTAGGCTTTTATATAGTAGATATATATATATATATATATATATATATACTAGAGTATTCTGATACGTTTCGTCAGTCAGAAGCTGACTTTCTCAAAGATCATTGTTTCAGGTTTTGTTTCCATTTAGGGATTGGCACCCCTAAAATAGGTAGCGACAATAGATCCTTATATAGTGTGAGCGTCTGAGAGATAATTTTTATTTAGGAAACACAATTATGCATTGTGCCACATCACTAGGTCATAACATGAAACAAGGTAAAAAAAACAAAATTATAAAGTAGCACATTTGTAGGGGGATAAATGTAGGAGTAAATTAAAACACCCAAAAACAGTACTAAAAATGAAAAATGTTATTGTACTATTAAAAAGCCACATAACTAGGCCATAACTGGAAACTAACAAACCAGACCAAAAATATGACCAAAAGTAAATACGTTGTTAATTAACGTTAGCTCTCAGATAATTGTACACAATAAAATGCAAATAATCTCAGATGCATACAAAATAGAACATACAGTGCATTCTCCAATCGAACTTCTTATAGCAGTGGTTAATGAGTGGAATGTATGCAGGTGAGTAGAGCACATACGTCACGATGACATGCCGAGCCGAAATACTGTTGTGTATGGTAGTCGTTGGTGGCGGGGAGTTAAACTAGGCCCCTAGCAGGTGCATACTTTATGCTGTAAAATGCAGGAAACATATCCACAACCACAGAACACAATGCAGATCAAAACAAAATAAACATAGAGAGAGAGAGATAAAAATAGAAGATAGGAACAGAAGATGCACAAACAAAACTCTTAAAACTATGTGTGCTAAAGCTAGAAGCTTAGGCAATAATATTCCAGAAATAATTGCTTTAATGACAAGGGATGATTTGAATATTGTGGCTGTTTTAGAGTCATGGTGCAATGAAAATCATAACTGTTACATAGCTATACTGGAATATACTTTATATAGGAAGGGTACAGTGGGAAGAATCTGAGGAGGGGTAGCAATGTATATGATAAAAGTATAAATACTACTTTAATACAAAGTATTGAAGAAAAAAATCTGAGGCTCTTTGGGTGACCATAGAAACAGGGGACAAGGCTATTCTTCAGTGATCTATAGATTACCAAGTCAGGAAGAAGAACTAGACAGGAACTTATTGCAGGACATCAATAAAATGTAGTTAAAAAAAGAGTTAATAATAATGGGAGACTTTAACCTACCAGATGTGAACTGGGAGGGTTTTTTTTGCAAGTTTTACTAGAAGTAGGGACAGTCTGAATTCCTTGCAGGGAGCATCCCTCAAGCAAATGGTGAGGAAGCCCACTCGCAAAGACGCAATATTAGACTTAATTCTTACAAGTGGTGACACTGACTGTATTATTAACAGGTGACATTAATAGTTTTTTTTCTGTGCGTTCTTTTGGGATTTTATATTCCACATGTGTCTTGGACGTATCTTGCAATATATTGTCTGTTAGAGCAGAGCACAACTAAAAACATATTCAACAACAATAGAATCTTTAAATCTGCTCCTTGTTGAATACGGAGGTGCGTATGCCCAATTTATGTGCTGTTTTTTTAAAATATCGCACAATGGGCCTGATTCATTAAGGAAAGTTAGGCAAAAAATGAGTAAGTTTTCTTTAAGTTTTCTTCTGGACAAAACCATGTTGCATTGCAAGGGGTTCAAATTTGTTTATTATTGTGCACATAAGATATATACTGTCTGTTTTTTCATGTAGCATACAAATACTTTATAGCTTATTTGTACACTGAAATTTAATGTTGATCTAGGACATGCTCTACCCTACTTGTAAATCTGTCCTCACATTTTAAATTTGCCACCCCTTCCATAACAACATGGTTTTGCCAAGATTCAAAGTCACTCAATTTTTTTGCTTTACTTTCCTTAATGAATCAGGCCCAGGGCAACTACCAACCAGGGCTTAGCTAGTAATCATATGGCTGTATTTTGCTAAAATTATTGTCTTCCTAGTATTTTTATGTTGTTCCGTGTACTTGCGAAAATAAACCGCACTTTTATAATTTTACCAAACCCTTTGCCTGAGCGATTTGTACCCACGTGGGGACACGTGTCTCCACAATGTCCTAGAATGATCTGAACAATTTCGATCAGATTTTTATTATTATTATTATTATTATTATTATTAGGGCCGCACATGCTGTTATAGTCATGAATTTCGATATCACTGCAGAAATCACAGTGTGTGTGGTCAGCTTTAGACTACCACCATTGATTTTATTATTCATTATAACATTTTGAAGCTGTTTGATTTTGAATACTTTCATTAGTATATAAGGAGTTAAAAAGGAACACTTGTCCCAACTCCAGACCACACCCTTACCCAGAAAGAGCAATGATTGTGGTCCAGGCTGATAATCAATAATACATGCCAGAAAGGAACAGCAGGCTGTTAGCTTGGAGGTGTTATAATGGATGAAAGATGTCAGTTTATATAGATGTTCCCTGTTGTTTTTGTTTTACCGAAACAAAATGTCATCCCTTGAGGATTGCTGATCCTATGTATCCTGGTGTATGAGGTTATGCAGATGGGTCTGATTAAAAATAGCTATTATCTTATGTCCACTAAACGCTATTAAATCAAAAGGGAATGATTTGTACGTTTTAAACAACCTAAACATAATTATATAATTATATAAAAGCTAAATATAATTTTTCTGTTATTATTTGTTTATCTTTTCTAGAGAGCGTGAGCAATTTTATAAAATATTGTACAGACAGACGCTACACCTTCCACACCTTGTTAATTGACACATAATAGAATAGTTAGTCAGGGCAGCTTTGTGGGATAAACCCATTCGTGTGCCTATTGTACTCACGATCACGGATTTCATCCTTCTGCACTCGAGAGATGTCTACTTGAAGTTGATGGATTCTTGTTCGACATAAAAATGACTGGTGCTGTTTATCATGCTCTCTCATTGCATATAAATTATACATCCTCACTCAGCTTCTGCAGTGTAAATGTGTCATAAAATTCATAGTTATCTTTGTTATTTTAAAGGAAAATGTAACACAGAAATTATAATGTATAAAACTATTATTTCAAAACAGGTCTTTTAAAAGTGCTTTTCAGTAGTAATAACTTAATTCCATCAATACTTTGCTGTTGGCAGTGAAGCCAATTAATGATTGATCTAAAGTTCAAATTTTTATTTTACTAGTTTATTCTGCAAATCCACTCAACTTTTTTTAACTAATAGATTTGTGCCTATGTAACATGAAGCTGAATCATTTTTCCAACAGGTTCTCCAATACCTTAATATTTCTTTGCAAAATAAATTTGCGGGACACATTTATATGGCTGTCAATATAAAAAAAGTTTCACTCTTTTGGAAACATTTGGTTTCTGCTTGTTCTCAGGAGAGTGTAACCTAATTTCTTAGTCTGAGACAGTCACCAAGCTCCTCAATGAGCACATGATGTTAGCAAAAGGAGGGTGCTTTAGAGTTGATTACCTTTTTAATAACATGGTACAAATAGCATGAACAGGCTGTATGGCAGCCAATTAGATACTAGCTTTATTCACCTTAGGCTGATATATTTTGTGGAACACATTAAATAAACAATTTTATTGATTGGTCGTAATTAAAATGTCTCAGAAGTTTTAAAATGTGAATCTTTTATCTTTATCCACTATCTAATTTCTGCATTATACTAGGTGCACACTGGAGGTTTTTCAGCCAATTATCGAGCCAATCACCCAATAAACGCCTGTCTGGCCACGTATCGCGTTAGTGTGTATACTTGCACGATGAACGACAGTCGTTCCAAAGTGCCTATTGTCGTTTCATTTTGCTGGTCGAATTGTTTAATAATCTTGTTCCAATCACCTTTCGATCATGTAATGTGTATGCACTCACGATCACGATCTCCATAGAGTTTACAGAGTCATGGGGGTAAATGTATTAAACTGCAGATTTTGCAAGTCGTCGATATTCTGCGACTTTGCAGGGGAAAACAGCAATGTCTTTAAAGGTAAAACATTTACCCCATGGTCTTTTCAGCATATGCCAGAAATGAACATGTACTGGTGACTCAATGTAGAGAGGGCAATGGATGGAATAAGTCGTTTGTTCTGAGACTGAATATTCAGAGCAAGCGCGGGCTGGCAGATTTCAGACGGGGTGCGCACAGGTGGCCGCATCACATGACACGGGATGCGGCCGCGTCATTGATGCCGTGTCATGAGATGCCCCCCTGTTCCCCAGCCCAGCCCGCCCCTGATTCAGAGTCACGGTAGCTAACGAAATTCATTATGACATGTGGATAGCTATAACAAGGCGGCTAATTAGTGTGACAGGAATGAATGAATGAATGAATTAATGCATATTGTGCTGTCATTCTCTAAACGACTATAGGACCAGATGAAGAGCACAGATCTGAATGTAAATCATGTGTAGTGTGTATGAATGAATCGCTCGACCGGCGATTGATCGTGAATTTTAGGAAGTCTATTAAACCAAATCAACAGATGAAATGTCTTTTGGTACGATAAAACATGATTGTGGGAGCATACACACTCTTGCAATATCTGAACTATGAATTATGTGATCTGCACGATAATTGCATTAATGTGCACCCAGCTTAATACTGGTATTACATGGGCAATTATGAATTTTATGTTTTTTTCCAGAAAGGAGTGCATGAGAAATGTGACTTAAATGGGACTTATCTGTCACATAAGAAATTAATGAGAACTGCTCTGTAACCTGGTGTTAAGAAATCAAGACTCTAATAAACAAAACTTGTGTTGCATCTCACTTTCAATATCAGCAATTCACATTTATTTTTCTTAATACACTGTGTACAGTTAAAACTATTTAACATAATATGTGCAGAAAAAAACAGGCATAGAATATTAGCTATTTCTATAAAATGTGCTACACATAATCTACAAACTGAGAACTTAGTATGTTCATTGAGCAGACTCTGTGGTTCATATAGGGTCATTATGGAGAGCAAGGCTAAAAAAGTATTAAATATTATCCAGGACATACCATGTAACAATGCAAGGGGTGAAAATTAGTTTATTATTTTGCACTTAAAGAAAATACTGGCTTTTTTGCCATCTAGCACACAAATACTTGACAGTTTTATTTTTACACTGAAATTTAAAGTTGATGTAGGACATGCCCTATCCCAACTATAAATATGTCCACACTTTTTTAGTTTATCTCCCCCTCCAATGCAACATGGATTTGCCAAGGTGCAAAGTTACTCATTTTTTTGCTTTTCTCTCCTGAATGACTCAAGCACATACTATCTATTCGGGATCCTCAGAAGAAGGTATTGCTGAGATGGATATCAGGTGAATAGCATCTCCAAATTACCGAATAAATGGCTCTGATAATATAGGGGAACAAATGAAGCAGTCTCACCCTCTGATCATCTCCAATCTTAATGGCCCATTTTAGATGTAAGCTTGCTCTGTCCGTCCTGTAGATACAAACACAGCTGTAAAACAGACTAAGCCATTCCATGGCTTAAGCACTTACATGATTAGCTTTATGAAGTTCCTTTGCACACCTGATTTGTTAGAAATATACAAACTCCAGACTAGTGCTTACATTGCAGTGTAGGCACCACTTAAAATAGCAATTCCTATATAACACCACCGCTACTGTGTAAAATATAAACACTATTATCCGACAGATGATTTGAGCTGTAACATGAACTTTAGCGTTTGTCATATATAGAATTGGGACATCCTGGCTGAATTTTGAATAAATATGATCTCCAGACAGGTACTTAGATTTCAATGTGGCCACTGCATAGAATGGTGGTTACTTATTAGGACCGGCACTGCCTTGTAAAGCACAAGTGCTACTGTCAAACAGAAGATTATAATAGTTCCATTCCTTTTCTGCTTGTCTTATATGGACCTTGTATAAATCTTTATTTGGCAAGAAAAAAAAAATCTCCAAACAGGTGCTTAAGTTTCATTGTGAGCACCTATCAGTATAGTGGTTCCTAAAGAAAGCCACTGCTGCCTTGACGCGTTTCTGTGCAGTAAGCACTTTCATCAGAAGGGAGAGTTTGATTGGAACAGCTCAGATATTTATGTGCCTAGGACACAATCTAGTGTTTCAATCAATAAGAACACCTGTGTGTCTCTCAAGGAAGGGTTATCAGGTTAGTTAAAAAATAGAAATTGAAAGGAGAAGCGACATCATTTTCAAAATACATAGAAATTATTTTCATTTATACTAATGTTATACTTGGAATTATGACATACACATTTATATTTGCAGCAATGTATCTATTTTAATTGCAACAGCAAAGAATTTATGTAAAAGATTTGTAAGATCAAGACATTCATTATATCCGCTGCAGCTATGTGTAATCACAAGCGCTGCAGTGTAATAAACTTTTATAGTAGCAGTGCAGATCCACTAAGAGATCTGCAACAAAACATTCTATAACATACAATTTAAATAAAACGAGGTACACCTTTCTAATAAAACTATGAATGATCAGTACATTATAATTAAGAATAATGATAATTAATAAAACGTATAAATGAATATAAAAACATATAAAGATTAAAACTAAATCTGATTCATTCTAAAATAAATTAGTAATTGTGTAAATTCAATTTGGAATAGATTACGCATACAGTAACCTAAAATGTTAGGCAGTTTTATATTTGCTACAAATATGACTATCTGTCAACTTATGTTTGGAAATAAAGCTCAATTATTCACTTATACATGTTGATCATATAATATAATATAGCTGTAATGGTAGGTTACATGGCCAGCATATGAAAAAAATGCAAGAAAGAGAAAATCATCTCACTCAATCTCAGATAAACTATAATCCTGTGAAAATATTTCACCCAAAGTCAAGGTCTAGACATTTATTCAGACCCTCTGGTTGTACTCGGTGAATACAAAAGGATTCTACAAGACACAAGACACAATTATTTGTATCTGTTTGCCCCCTCTAACTGTATATATATATATTATATTTTGTGTTACAATGAATCAAAAACTGTATATAGAATTTTCTCTTAGTGATAAAGGATTCAAAATGATCCACAGGTAATACATTTTTACCCTCACATTTGTAACAGCCTGTAGTTCTAATTGATTTTGCAAGTCAATCAGTAGTTTTAATATCCTGAGGGGAAACACCTTTCTCCCTAAAGTGGGTAGGAGCTAGGAAATTACCAACATTTTTTGCTTTTTAAAAATCACTTTTACTATTCATCCTAAGTCAGATTTTAATACAGGGTGCAGAGGTAGGATATCATAATTACAATTATTAATCTTCCTTATTTTGCAGGAACAATTGTTAAATCTTGAGATAAAGAGAGGGGGATTATTAAATTTAGAATGAGTATTTCTTAATAGGATTTGTGAGATTTAGTAAAGTCTTTCTATTAAGTTGAGAGACATGTTTTAAAGAATTATTCAAAAGACCCACAGGATAATTATTTTCTTTAAAGGAATGAACTAAACTGGATGCTAGTTTAACAAATTTAGTGTCAGTGGAACAGCTTTTCAAAATCTTTTTAATTGGCCGGAAGAGATATTCCAAAGCCAATTTTTATGGCGATTACTGTGAAAATATTTACAATTTTTAGTGTCAACTTCCTTCTGATAAGTATAAGTTTGTATATGATTATGTATAATTTTGAGTGTAACATCCAAAAAGTGAATAGAAGAAGAATCTGATAATCCTGTAAAAATTATTTTATTATGTGGTTACGATATGTAATAAGATACCTACAACTACGACATTTCTATGACACTATCCGACGTACAGTCGTTGATATTCATCTAACTTCTCCCTTAGTCCCTTTCTGTGATCTTCGATCCTCTTCCAGGCGCCTTATCTCCACATTCGACAGCCTTATTGTAAAACACAAATACCTACCTAAGGACCTCCATGAACTCAAATGGGAGGAGGATATGGGGGAGTTGCTTACCCCTGAGGAGTGGGATAAGATGCACCTGAACCTTTCTAAGACCTCTATGTGTGTTAAAATAAGGGAATATTGTCGCAAGATTTCCTACCGCTGGTACTTGGTCCCACACCGCCTTCATGTGATATATCCAGGCTCATTTCCGTTGTGCTGGTGTCAATGTGGTCATGAGGGTACCCTGTCTCACATATGGTTGGACTTGTCCAAAACTACTTTTCTTCTGGGAACCGCTTGATTTTCAATATCACTCAGATTTCTCTCCCTCCATCTCTGTCTTACTCATTGCTCTCTTGCTCAATTCCTAAGATATAAAAAAAAAACAGAAACTCATTACACATATTCTTAGTGCCGTTAGATGCCAAATTGCCCTATTTTGGAGAAATCCAAGCCCACCACTGCTGCCATACGTTATTAACCGCATTTGGCAAGTCTATCATATGGAATATATTACTAGCATTCTTCACCACACCCACATCCAATTTAATAAGGTCTGGAGTTGGACTGAATATCACGGAGCTTCTCCCCCTCTTGCTTTTTGAGTCCTTGGAGCCCTAATTACCAATTTTAGTATTGTCTTATATCTTCATCTTCTCTACTTCTCTGCTCTTCTCTTCTCACTTCTCTGGCTAGTGACTTCCCTTTCCCTCCTGTCTCTATTATTTCCTTTCTCCTCTCTCCTTACTCATTTCTCCCCGACTTTGCATTTCGTTAATAATATGCTGATTATGTTTCTCGGATAGTATATTATCTTTTGATTCACTTGTTTTATCCATTTCCTTCACTTTGTTATTTATCTGAAAAATCTAATAAAATATCTATTAAAAAAAAAAAGATATGTAAGAAGATGAGTAACCAATTTAGAATCACACTTCCACACAAAACACAAATCGTCTATGTGTCTGGCATTGAGGAGCAGGTTCACAGCAAATTTAAAGTCCTGTTCCAGATGACCCATATAGAGGTTGGCGAACATGGTCCCCATCGCCGTGCCATGAGTTTGTAGTTAACATTACCGGTCAAAACTAAAGTAGCTGTATGATAAAATAAGTGCTATACACAATAATGTAAGTTTTGGTGATCCATTGATATAGAAATGAGAACTACAGGCTGTTACAAATGTGGAGTTAGAAAATATATAACCTGTTATATTAAATGTCCGGATCATTTTGAATCCTTTATCACTAATAGAAAATTATCTATACAGTCTTTGATTAAGTGTAATACAAAATATATTATATATTTGCTACAATGCCCTTGTGGTTTTCAGTGTATCAGACGAACCACTAAAAAATTAAAGACCTGCTTACTAGAAAATCAACGGAACATCAAGCACAACAAATCTAATCATAGTGTACTTTGACACTTTAGTGAGAAAATGATAGTCCTCATATTCCTTTGTTATTTTTCTATTTTACAATATGTGAGGTACCACAAACCTCTGAGGATAGCTGCTCTTACTCTGGTTGCTATTATTTATATAATATAATATTTTTTCTAATATCAAACCAGCGCCCAAGAGAATATATCGCTCTTGTTTATTGGCTTGCATGGACAGCAATCAGCTCCCGTAATAGCATTTAACAGGTTTGATTTTTCTTTATCTGTTATGTCATATGACAGTGCTGCAGTTGCTGCTCTAAAATACTGTTATGTGTAAGAGAAAGTGTATATCCCTTTCACTACTTTGTGTCATTAAATTAGCTTTTTAATAGGAAGCATACATCCAGGAAACATCAGAAATGGGAAAACAGCTTAGGTATGGGAAAATCCTTAGGTATGAAAGACACATAAACAAAACTTTTGGAAAATTGTATAGTCATATACATATAAGTAGTGTAAGCTAGGCCAGTGGTACTCGTTATTCCGACATGTGTATTACTGACAAGTATATAGACAAACAAATTCCAATTACTAGAACAGCAACATTGATTAAATGCACACTTGCATTAAAACAGACAAAGGACATTTCTGGTGACCCTCCATCCAGACTGCTTGAAATTGTGAAGATACTGCGTGCTGGCATTTCAGTTGTACAACACTAAACAGAGCGACATGGAGATTTCTGAATTTAAAGTGGCAATGGCAGGATCCAGTAACTCTACAATTTAATCTAAGGGTTAGGGTTACGGTTGGGCATTGGATCCTGCCATTTCCGCTTTAAATACAGAAATCTCTATGCCGCTCTGTTTCTAACGTACAACTGAAGTGCCGGCATGCAGTATCTTCTCAATTTCTAGCAGTCTGGATGGAGGGTCGTCGGAAATGTCCTTTGTCCATTTTAATGTAAGTCTGCATTTAATCAGTGTCGCTGTTGTAGTAATCAGAATTTGTTTGTCTATATACTCGTTGTCGGTAATACATATGTCAGAATAACGTACCCAACCCAGCTAGGTAGATACCAATACAAATGGTTAAAGCTCAGAAACAAGACTGATAAACATACAAAGTAGAGAGAACATGAATAAATATCATGACGAACCCCAATCTATTTGTCTCTTCTGGTGTTAGCCGGACATAGCCCTATTATATGACAAAACCACACAACTGCCCCAAGGAGTACAATGCCTAAAATTATGCTCTGGGGGTAATGTTTAATGAGAAAAAAATTTCAGCTGCTAAGCATTTTTGTACTTTAAAGGATTTCACATTAAAACAAATTGTCAATAGAATATTCATAAGTGTAGAAAAATTAAATGAGTAAACAAAGTAAAACAATAATCTAAAATAAAGCAAATTATACTGTACGATTCAGTATAAAAACAGAGGTGAATAGTTATCCCTGATTATACACAATGCAGAGAGTATGAGTTAGGTCATTTACTAATGTTAGCGTTTAATGATATATGTGAATAGTTCTTATATAGGAGATATAAAGCATTAGATCTAACATTTAGATTCTGGAATGTTATGTTTAAAATAATGTAATTTTCTACTGGTTTAGTCATCTAGAAATAAATTAAAGCATTTGATGCTATATTCTTATATTTTTTGGATTTTTAAAGCTCTATTTATGCTATATATTAAGGTTATTGTCATATTTATGGAGATTTAACCATGATACTTCCTCAATTGTTCTCGTATCTCGTGTTTTTCTCACCAAGTCTTACAAAGTCGATATAATATGTTCTTTCCAATCTCTTGTTATTCCAAAGTTTGCAGTGTTTAATAACTATGCGTAGAAGTAAAATAAATTGTAATTTTGAACTCAGCACCCACTTAAGTAAACTTGAATACAACCTGATGTGCAGAATAATGTGTTTTCATGTCTTCACTGGTTTAGCAGCAGGCTGGTTGAATCTTGAATGGATTGATTTACTGAGTAATGAAGAATGTCTGCATAGCATACAGGGAATATTTACCCATTCAATATAACTACATGTCAAAAGACACAGTTTAGGAATCAAGCTACTTCATGACACAATCCAACTGTGGAAAATGCTGTCACCAATCAATTAACAACACAGCATTTGCCTTTCACTCCCATCACAGAGTTTTGTGAGGGCTAAACTATTAAGTAATCATTACTATATTTCACTCCCTACCCGTGATTAGTATTATAAAAATTATTTAGGTGTATGTTATATGCTGAAATAAAACATTGCACATAGGTAGCAGACACATTCATATATATATATATATATATATATATATATATATATATATATATATAGTATATTTTATCTCATGCTTGTGCAACATTCCGTTATTAATGTTTGTTTCTTCTTTTTCTCAGTGTATTGTGTGGGACTGGGACTCTAATGGAAAACATGACTTCATTGGAGAATTCAGTTCAACGTTCAAAGAAATGAGAGGAGCAATGGAAGGAAGACAGGTAAACCCAACATTTTATAAATAAAATTAAATTTTAATGGAAATCTTGTTATTATTATTATTTTTATTATTATTATTAACCTTTATTTATAGGGTGCCACATGAGGTCTGCAGCACTGTACAGAAGGCACACAACAAGACAGTACAGGGTATAACAGTACAATACAGTAATCAAATAACATTACATCTCTCAACACAGCTACTGGGGTGCAAGGAATATATTCAGCGCAGGCTAAATAATGGAATAATTATTTATTGTAAATTAGAACAGGCTGGGGCAAAAAAGTAAATGATGGAAACCAGTCAGACCATCTTAAGAGCCTAACCTTTAAAATATCCTTGAAATGTTGAACTCTTTATGATCTTTCAAAATGGTTGTAAATCATCAGAAAGGTACTGGCGGTCATTTAAAAAAGCCAGAGATTTGCCAATTAAAAAAAATATATATAGTACTCAGAGAATTATGACATCATACCATACCTCTCAACTGTCCTGGCTTAGGCATGACATTCCCGATGTGAGGGTACTGTCCCGCTGTCCTGTGGGACTGAAAGTTGGAAGGTTTGTCCCATTGACTGCTGCTCATAGTACAGCGGAACGGGTGCCACGCACACCTGTCAAAGGTGCGAACAGCATTCTAGGGTGCCTTTAGGAAAGGAAAGGGTACTGGGTCAGTGCAATGTGTGTGAATTGCTGGTCACTCACTGTTGACTCATGACCATGCCCCCTTCTAGTGTACGCGTACATTTGTCGCAATTCACCAACTTCAAAAGCTAGGAGGTATGATCATACTGATACTATAAATGTCCAACTAAATGGGTTGGACCCAAGTCTGTGTTATGATATTGGTCTAGGAGTGCTGGCCAACAAGTAATAAAGAGCAAATAGAATAAATCCCACTAGGTCCCATCCAGTATTGTGCAAACTATCACTTCTAACAGGAGTTAAGTAGAGAAGAATCTATGAAAGTTTTCTTATACACACAGAAACAAATGACATCACTAGAGCAATGTGTCTAACAATATGTGGCTATTTAAAGGTCCAAACAGAAAGCAGAAATCAAGATAACCTTCAGTGATACAACATCGAGCTTGTTGTCTGTGTTGCCCTGACAGCCGGGATGTCACTTCGCCTTTCCTCATCCTGGCTGTCGCCAGGGCAACAGACGGGACACTCTATCACTTTGCGTCCCCTCAAATTTGACAGCCGGGCACGTGCACAAGGGTACACTGCATTAATCGTTCAGCCTCCTGTGGCTGATTACATGGCTGCTTCCCTCATATTCTCATTGGGCCATATTACTATTTAAGGCAGGAAGGGGTTAGCCTCTGTGCTGGTTATAGCGTCCTGTGTGCTTCACATTGCTGACCAGATCCAGTCCTGTGGATGCTCTGCTCTATTTCTATTGATTCCTGTTGTGACCCTTGGCTTGTTTCTGGATGCTGCTTGAACTCTGATTGCCCCTGACCTCTGCCTATTTGCTACTAACCCACAACCTTTGGACTGTTCCTGATATTGACTTCTGTATTTTGGTTTATCTTCCACCTCTGCGCTACGATCACCACAGATAAACCTTTACTAGAGACAAGTCCTGGGGGCATCTGTGAGCGCTACTAGTTCTACGAGAAAGAAGGCTGCTATAGGTGAAACCCCTATCCATCTGTTCTAAAAGTTTATCTCGGTAGCCGTTGGCTGCAACAGTCTGAGGGTAGTGTTCAAGACATAATGGTGGCCTTTCGTGGTCAAAAGTAAGATAAAATGTAAATAACGTCATATCCTGAAGGACCCAGGGAGCAGGGAGCAACTATTTTACATGTTTTAGATTCTTAATTACTGATAATTAAATTTTGAATGTAATATATGTAATGTATCATGTGTCAGTACATAATGGTAAAACAAACATATGAAAGTAAATGGATAATCACATATAGCAAATATACCAAGCAGTATTAAAATATAATAATACAATGATATATATAATTATATATATAATAAAACAAACCTGCTGGATCAAAGAGTGGGATTATATGCATATGATAAGCATATTAATACATATAATAAGCACCTGAAAGTATATATTTACATATTTTGTTCATTTTGAAAGTAAACATTGATCAGTATATTTTTTTAACATTGTTAGAAAATATTTTTTCCAGCATGAAATGCAGATTTGTTTTAATTTATCTTCAGTATGTAATCTCCACGGTAGTGGGAATGTATTAAACTGTCTTTCATTTAGATGTGTGTTTGACACCACAATCTTCTTGCCTCCATATTACAGGTGTCTAGCATCACTACTCTGTAATGGTTGGGAAACAAACATAATGCCCATTCTATTTCTTCATGCTTACATTCATTCCCTTCCTCACTGCCATTGTCGCATGCAGTCCAGTCTTCTCTAATATAAACACAAAAGTGGACAGGTCATTTCCTCCCACAGGACCAGCATTTTTATCTACTCAAATGCTTTTTGCTGCTGTGAACATTCTGATCTGATTCAGTAGAGGTTGTTCTATCTCTGCACACTGTAAAACTGGCATTCAGAGAAGCAGTAGATGATTGATAAAAAAAAAGTACAACATACTTTAAACCACACACAAAAACAACATTTAAAATTCGTAGCAAAAACTATTTGTCACATGAATTTCTCAAATGTTAAAGAATAGTAAGTGCTTGTTGTACCACAAAACATCAGTAGTCATCAGAAACACTGAAGGAGTATGAAGCAATGTTACCAGTGATATATGCAGAGTTTTAACTACATATTTTACTACCTGGGTCAAGAA
This sequence comes from Mixophyes fleayi, assembly GCF_038048845.1. Taxonomy (NCBI): domain Eukaryota; kingdom Metazoa; phylum Chordata; class Amphibia; order Anura; family Limnodynastidae; genus Mixophyes; species Mixophyes fleayi. Next base: position 78,969,991 of record NC_134406.1, on the reverse strand, counting down.
CGAAAACTGTTACCAAATCAACTTAAAATTTTAATTTCCTTGCGCCCCCCTTCAGCTTTGCTCCCTGGGCGGTTGCCCCTCTCACACAACTCTAGTTATGGCCTGGATGGTGGTGATTGTAAGTGGTTAGCATAGGTGAGAATACAATTAAATGTGAATGATTCAGCTTTATAACCCATTGTTCAGTTTATCATGACTAAACTATTTCCTTTTATTTTACTATTGTCATCAAATTTTAGTTTAACATTGTTAATATATGTAATGATTGCTAAATTAGGGACAAAATAAAATAATCTAACCATGATTAATAGAGTATTAATAAAACATAATAGGTCTGCAAAATAGCATCAAGAGCATCCACCATATGTGATATGGGGACTCCTATTTGGATCCTGACCCATAGGTTCTATCATATGTTCTAGCATAAGGGCCAAAATGAGGTTACAAAAATGATTAGATTATGCTATGGGTTAAGAAATAAGTGGCTGACAACAAGGCAATGTTTAGGTTTAGGTAAATATTCAGAACCCCCTGATTAAGAACCCCTTACTATAGAGTTTGATATAACATATTAAAATGCTTAACCGCTGATATATTTACTTCCTTTAAATTCTTAACCTTATTTTTACCATTCTCGAATAAATGACACAACACCTTAGTGTGGCAAAATTAGCGGAGTTTATTTTGAAGGTATGGTGGTGGGGAAAAAGAGCAGTCAGTTCGACATTCGCCAGGCAAACCAGGATTCCCCAGCATTAACCATGACACCCGCAGATGGGGGGACAATCAAGCACACCCCGGACGCACATATCTACCTTATATGGGGCATTCGCCCTAGGCACTACAGAAATCCGCAACCCTTCTGGGCTAACGGAATGCAACCACAAACCGACCCACATGGGCGGTACTTGGACTGAGACTATAGCCGACTCCATCGAAGAGAGGCGGGTTAAGGGTGCCTGCTACCGTAATGTACGCCCTAACCATTGGTAGGCGACTGCACTGCGTTTTCCGCCAACTTCCTCGTCCTTGACAACCACCAACAACACCAGACGTACCAGAACCGTCTTCATCACTATAGAAACAACCTGCATCCCCAGCAGGCCCAAATGTCATCCAACCAGGGACGATGGGTGGGTAACGTCCAGAAGCCAAGAGGCTGCTTGTGTCTCCGCCCATCTAACTTATGTGCTATGGCTGGCCCTCCCCTATGACATCAGATAGGCGTACTTCCTTTAGTTAAACTATTAACCCCAGAGTACAAACTACAGTTTAATGATCCAGCCTTAGCTTTTAAAATCCTTTAAGCTTAATTCATCCCTCAGTTCTCAAAACATTTATTTTCTAGGTTCCATCTTCCATGCTATAATATGAAGGCACATACAATGTCCACAATACAATTTAATGCAGAAATCTTTTTTTAGCACAGTATTTATTTGAGTACTATGCAAATATTTTTAATTTAGTTTTTACCATTTAAAATACATTTTGTGATTGTATCTTTTCACTAGTGACATCACTGATATACTCTGTGCAGCTTTCTCAGTGATGGTTTCTAGTAAACTGATAGGTTGCAGTCTAATTTGGTGGTATTTGTAGACGTTAGATGAACTTTAAACCACATTAGGACCAATTTAGCAGCACACAATATAATACTAAAAAAGTATATTAAAAATGTCCATGAAGAGACTGCCTTATGATAACCACAAACCCTTTGCTCTCCTGAAAGGCACTGCATACTTATTCGCTAGCTGTCCATAATTCCCATGTTTTAAAGATTTATCTGTGGAAATTTTTATCCCTGGAAAGTCCCTGTTTTCAATATTGAACAACAGCACAATTTGTGTTTGCTTGCAACTTTAATGCTATTTTTACCATCTACTCTTAGGGCCTGAGTCATTAAGGAGAGCAAAGCATAAAAAAGGAGTAATATTTGCACCTGGGCAAAACCATGTTACATTGGAGGGGGAGGTAAATTTAAAATGTGGGGACAGATTCATAGTTGGGGTAGGACATGTCCTAGATCAACTTTAAATTTCAGTGTAATAATAAAGCTATCAAGTATTTGTGTGCTAGATTAGAAAACACACAGTATTTAACTTATGTGCAAAATAATAAACCAATTTGCACCCCTTTCATTGTAACATGGTTTGTCCCAGAGAACATTTACTCCTTTTTTGCCTTAATGACTCAGGCCCTTAGTCTATTGACTTTATAAATATTTATTGAAGAGGAGTGTTTCTAACGTCAAAAAACAGGTCTATGCAAATTCAGTAAACTTGTCATGAGTGGATTGTAGTGTGTCAATGTCCGTCAAGACTGTATAACTATGGCATGCTCAGTTTATCAACTTAGCAGGAAAAATGTTTCTAAAAACTAATTTTAATGTTGGCAGCTATGGAAAGCTCATAAAAGACATATGAGTGGCATTATGTTAACATCCTGGAAATAGCAAAACAATATAGTCTTCTGATTTCTGACAATACTGTCTCAATACGCACATGGCATATAAAGGTAGAAGGATCCTCTCTGGAGGTTAGAGGAACAGCTGCTAGTGAATTTCCCAGATACATGTTCGCTGTGTCTGTCTGCTACCTCAGTCAGAAAATCCATTACACAAGACCGATAATTGAGCTTTGGGGCAAAAGTAGAAATCGGCAGCTGTGGTTAGTGAGGAAGTAATGTAGGACAAAATGTCCTTTTTCAGAACTAATTGACTTTCAGGATGCCAGGTGTAGCAGGGGAATCCCAGAAAATGTAGCGCATGTCAGTTCAGTATTATGAATCACAGAATGCCGAGTCTAAAACATTTTAACTATTTAGTTTAAGTCAATATCACACTTCCATATACTGTACACACTGTTTATGACATATCTTGTCAATATAAATCAATGGGTAAGCTGTGACATGTGCATTGCGCAGTGCATTAAGTCTATTTCTTTATAGTGTCATGCACTTATCTATCTCATCACTGGGAGTCTTTCCACAAAATATTTAACATACCCTTATCTTGTTTATGTGACATTTAAACAGCACTGTGAGGCAGGCTCACGGCATCGGTATCACATGGTAAATTGTACTTTTTTTTTAAAATTTAATATAGATAAATTAATGACTGGTCACATTGAAATGACTTTGATAGAGTTGTAGATTTCTGATACTGATCTTTCTTTGTTCTGTGTTTATTGTAGGTACAATGGGAATGCATAAATCCAAAGTACAAAACGAAAAAGAAAAACTATAAAAATTCAGGCATTGTAATTCTCAACTTGTGTAAGGTAAGACATCTGCTTTTCTGAAGGTATTTCGAACAGCCAACATCAATGTTGCTATTTCTGTAGTCTGAGGATAACCGGACAGGGCTAGATCTCCTGAGACACAACCTTTCAGTAGCATTGAATTAGTTTACTACATCCCTGTGATAAGACTGATATCACATATCAGTTCTGGATAGATCTGTAGCTGCTTAGATCCTTACTTCTTTATAACTTGTCTTGCTAAATTATAAGACAGTAGTTGATTTATAGGTCACAATTATACATTCATTAATCTTTCACACTGTCTATAAATAAATATGCAACCCCTTTTTGACCTGACCTAGAAAGCATATTCAATTCCCAGATTGGCTGTAATGTAGTAGGATTTTCAAGGCAGTTATCCAGGGCATGTATGATATACAGTTCACTGCAGTCATGACTTTTATGTCTACTTTCCACAGGTAAAGATTGTGTACACAACTATTTTATACCACACATTACTACGCTATTAGGAAAATTAAATAGTGATACTTACTAATTGGACAATAATTTATAACATGTGTCAAACTGGAAAAGAGCGCCATTAGCTTTGAGTACTTATTCTCTTAAAGAGGTTGTGCAATTTTGGATAACTTCCCCCATAAGTGAATCTGCAACCTCCCATCATATCCTCAACCATTATTGGTTTCTAGCCTCCAGACTCCTAAAGAGTAGCTCCAGAATTAATGACACAGAGCCTCACGGCCATCCATAGCATTTAGTGTTGTGGATGATAGGGAAGTCATTAATACTGCTGCAAGAGGTGACCTCTTTGAGTTTGAAAAACAGGTGATTTCTGGGAAGAGTTTGGCAGGAGCTTCAACGAGCATGTCAGATCAAATTGCTAATGTTACACAAGCAAGAGTGTTTAAGGAAATGTCACCTTGTAACTACAAGGGAAAAGCAACAATGGACAGAAGTGCATACTCCAAGATATATCATATCTGTGCATTCATTTGAAGAGCAAGGCAAAAGCAGCTGTATATCAACTGATTGCAAATTTCAACCTGTGGCATCAACAGGCAATTTTCATCCAAAATGATATGACAACAGCTCCACATAACATATATTCATCACACCTGGCAATTCACGTTTAGTTTCAGTCTTGCAACAAGCAAGATGGAATAGACTGAGCAGTGGACAGAAGAGATGTGGGCAGATGAACCATCCTTCATCATGTTTTCCACACATGAATGAGTACACATGTGGCACTGACTTAAAGAACTTTACAGTCATCAGTGCTTGTTTCCAACAGTGAAGGTTCTCAAGCTTCCTTATTGGTGTAGGGCACATTTTTCTGGCATGGTTTAAGTGCAGTCATTCCTTTAAAAGGCAAGGTCAATCACTGCTTCCTAATACTGAGTGATCATCGTCACACCATGTTACATCATTTCTTTACTAATGGCAGGTATGTCTTCCATGATGACAATGCACTCATCCACAAAGCACATGTGGTTGGTTTGATAAGCACTGATGTTATCCATATGGTATGGATAACATATTTGAACCCAATCAAGCATTTTTAGTGGATATTCTGGAATTACAGCAGAGATTGTGTTTTCACCACTGTACACCAAGCATCAACTGACTGATTTTTTTGCTGAAAAATATGTTGCATCCCTCCTGCACAGCTCTAGACATCTGGAGACTTAATGCCACGACGCATACAGGTCACCCTGGCTGGACCTGATAACGCAATACCCTATTAAGTGACTTTATATTGGTGTTTCCATTCCTCCCAAACTCCCGGCAAAGTAGACCACCCTCATGGATGCGTCTTCACCTGCCCCCCCCCCATTGCATGATGACATGAATCATGTTATTTCTCAGAGGGTGTTGGTTCCCTGATGAGATTAATCTTGTTGTCACGTCCAAAAGTAGGCAAAAATGGACTAAGAAAAAAAAATAATTAAATTTCATAGAATACATGGCAACATTAATGATGGTCCTGAAAACAACAGATAAAGGGGATAACAAATATTTGCTGTTGTGTACAGTACATTACTGCTAACAAGTCAGTTTATTTATTGAGCTACGTTTATCACTTGAGATGTGGGAGTGTCACAGAGATATAGCCATGTGTAGCAAATAAATTCAGAATTCATGTACAGAGCTCTACAGTGCATGTCGTTCATTTAAAGAATGATCAGATAGTACAGTCTTCCCTCAAATGCAATGTATTAAAATATTTTTTTCTCTGTAGTGTTGAATACAGATATGAGATAAATCTTAATTCTGTGTGGAAATATAATAGGTACTATACATCTATACTTTATTGGCAACATGTTACTTTCCTTTTAAATTATGTTATTATAGTATGGTACAAATGTGATCACAGCAGCTTCCTTTTACTATCTGAATTCTACCGTATCTAATGAATAGAAACCACATATAAGAACAGATAATATCAGTATTGTGACTTCTCTTTTTATGTTATTCCTTTGATTCTATTTTCAGTTTCTCCTTTATTTAGCTTCTATTTTCATACAATTCATTATGTAAAAAATTATTAAAACCAAATATTATAATTTCATCTTCCAGATCCACAAAATGCATTCATTCTTAGACTATATCATGGGTGGATGTCAAATACAGTTTACAGTAAGTAATTTTTTATGCAAACGTTGTTTTATTTTTATTTTTTGATGATGATGACTGGTAATTAAAATGTATTTAAATAAAAGATAAAATAAAGAAATAATTTTAAAAAATGGATTGCCCCTGCCAAATCGAAACCAGCACCAGCGCTCATAGACTGGTCTGAGTACAGCTTACAGGTAAAAGCTGCAACCAACAGTATATTGGGCTGGTCACACTATAACAGGGAGACCAACCTGGCTGAATTCCCAAATGTAATCAGGCTTATTAAAAGATTTGAACCCCATCTATGGAAAACCAGACCCTTGCTTATAGCACTGGGGCTCCTCCTAACCTCTTGGGTGATACGAGTTAGAGTAATAATCTAAAGTGTTTAAAAAAACAGTATTTTAGTATGTGGCATGTGAAGATACCAGGTTTAATATAACCCTCTGTGCCACAGAGCTGGCCTACCCGGTACCTATCCAAGGTGCAAAATCACCCAGGTAAATATCCGAAATAAAATAAATATGTTTATTTAACAAAATGGTAGCACAAAACAGCAATAAACATATTTAAATAATAAACTGCAACAAATAACACTACAGTCTGGCACAGACAACATACAGGGTATAATGAAAACACCTCACCAGTATCCTATCCACTCTCAGGGACTGCTATATATTCATTCAAGCTTCTCCCCCTCTCTCCTTCGAGGCTACCAGCAAGGCAGTGGTCCTGAGTCACTGTCACTCCCCTTTTGGCGGACACACAGCTCCCTGATTGTCCCTTTCCTGTCAGGGCAGAGATCTGGGCCTCAACACCAGCCTAACTTCAGCTATCACTGGGTAGTGAATGCCAATTTGACGTTCTCTGGAGTTGGTATTTAAAGGCAGAAACAACCACTTCAGGAGTGTTTACCTTTTCACAGATAGCAAATGATTTGCTTTTGATACAATTAGGGACAGGTATTGTTCTGTGGCTATACAGCAGAAGTTGTTTAAACAAGTAAGGTTACAATCCAGAGACATTACATTTAAATATATAATGTAGTCATCTATCTGTTGACCTGTTCCCTATGCTAGCACATACAGACACACAGCTAAACAAAGACAAGAGACCCCCCTGGTGTGATGCACATTCATACAGGTCTGGTGGACAATAATCCTTTTGCCTAGGCTGAAACAATGGACTAGTTTGCAAGATAAGAAAACCATGCTAGCAGACATTTTGGCTACATACAAATAAAATATATACAAGTTTAAATATGACTGACAAATATGGGGAACCAGAGGGCTAGAAAAAGTATATGTTTTTGTGATGAAACGAGTTGATAACACTTTAACCAGCCTGTCCCTTGTTTCTCACATAATGTGGATTATATTAGGTACTTTTTATAGCCCTTGCTTTTGTTCCTCATCTGAACAGAGTACAACTACAGTGTCTTATTACATGTGGATGAGTGGACATTGTAGCCATGCCTAGATAAGAGACTTCTTCATTCCATGTTACCCATTGTAAAAATGTGTTGGTTGTTAATTCAGTGATGCTGTTATGCATTGTTCTCAAATTGAAGCCAGGTGGGTTATAAGTAAAGACCAGGTGATGTCCAGGATACAGGTGAGGGGGCTGGAGCTGCATTCATTCTCCCTCATCCTTTCTCTACAGGAAACATGGAACAGCAGGGGACCCTGTGACATCTCATAGTAATGTAAGGGATTAATTTTAGGAGGGACTGACTGCTACCCTATCTTTGGAGGTTGAGGAGGCCAATTAGTATCCATTGTTCTCCATAGAACTAGTCCAGACATTTTGTCTGCATCCCAGCAGCGGGCTTCTGCGGAAACACAGCTCATCTCCACTCCCCCTACCAACCCCCTGATCCAAGACCCACCAATGTTTAAAGAGAAAGAGAGTCAGGGATTTGCCCAGGGAGGGGAAAGGACTGTGGAAATTTGACCCTAGATATAAGGAGCCACATCAGGGGGAGAGGATATATTCCTTCTGAGATTTGATTCATGGAAGGTGCGGTGTAGCTGGTTTTGAGGTTTTGTTCTCTACCAATGGACTACAGCTGTAGCTAAGAGAAGAACTCCATGGGTCTTTAAGTCAGGACATCCAGGTGACTGTAGCTCCTTAACCTAGTGGGGTAAGGGACAGATTATGTGGTAATCCTGCCTGGCATTTATTTACTGTGTGTACATAATAATCTAGTGATTGTTTTCATTACAATAAATGTACTATTGTACTTTTCTAACTGCATTTGCCTGAGTGACTAATAAGAATCTTAGAAGGTACTGGGTAGGCTTCTCTGGGCAGGCACCCATGGGTGGCCAGCCAAAGTGAAGTGGGTAGAATTGGGCCAGAAAACCTGGTATCTTCACAGTTTTTATAGCCCACAGTTTGTGAGAAACAAGGTGCAGACTGGTTGAGGTGATATTAATTCCTCGTTTCACCCCATGGCATAACAAATTCTAGCAAACCCTGATAAAAACTAAACTGCTTGTGTGCTGGTGATGTAGAACTAACCACGGCTGACAGTTTCTGCCAGAGCATACTGGTGCTTGTAGAACTACAGGACCCACTGTGATCTGTAGTAAGGGTAATTAAACTCACCCACTAGCTGTCCTTTATTTAAAATACTTACTCCCTACATCGTTATCCAAAGGGATCTTCTTTCTTCTAGTAATCCATATTAAAATTAAAATCCTCATAGGCATTGATAGACTTACTCCACTTGGTAGCAAATTAAAAATAAAAATGACAGACAGAGTGCCTGTCCACAGTATCCAACCAGAGCAGCTCTGATCTGATTGGCTAGAGCATGACAAAACAGCTCTGTTTGGTTACTTGCGTATAGACCCCATGTGGGTTATGTGTGAACTACAATATATTATTGAAGTTCATTGATAGAAATAAGTTGATTCATAATCCATGTGGGGTTTAAACGCAAGTAGCCAATTAGAGTGCCGATCAACTCATGGTTCCTAGTGGAGAGTGTCTTTGGTTTCCAAGAGGGTTTTTTGTTTAACCAATGGATTACTGGAAGAAAATGAAGATCTACATGAAGAAAACAGATCCTTATGGATTTAAGCCTAGAATAAAGATGGCAACAATGGAATAGGTGAGTATTTATTTATAATAAAGGATTTTGTTACAGTGTGTGTTTATTTTTATTTTTTTATGTGGTTCTACAGGTCCCAGTGGGCCCTGATTGCTGAATGCTGGAACCTGTAGTACTCCAAGTACCAACATACCCAGCAGTTAATGGCTGCCAGAGTTTGCTGGACTTTTAGTGTCACATACAAAATTATTTGTATTACACCCTGTGCTGTCAGCCCTAGAGGGGCCTGTATAGCAGGCTGGGGCTGAACCCCATGTACAAGTTGAATCTGCCTTTCGGGTTTCCCTGTTATAGAATGGGCCAACCTGTCATAATCTGGTAGTAGCTGCAGGTTTTGTGGGGGGACACTATGCTGTTTTGCACCACTCATTATCTGTGACCACATCAGGCTTTGAGCACTAGTGCTGGTTTCAATTTGGAGGGGAAGGGCTATGTCAATTTATTAAATTATTTAAGTTTTAAATGTTTTAAAAAACTAATTTAATGCTGATGCACCATAAAATAAAGCATAATTTTGCATCTTAAAGTTAGAGTCATGCTCAATTATAATTTAGGCCCTCAATGTTTGAACAGGTTATTGATAATAAAGATACCTTTACTAGGGTCTGTACCAACTGTGTCTGCATTAAACACCAGTAACACCACATACCAAAGGTGATCTTTTTTGACATGTGTCGGTTAGCGAGCACTTGCTGTCAGGGTGGTCAGTGGAGAAGACAACGCAAATAATTGGAGCAGGTAGCATCAGAAAAAATGCTCCCGACAGGTTTGGGGGCTTTGGAACCTAGACAATGAAGCTAACAACCCTGATCTGTCTGTGGAGTTATATTTTCTGTTGAAGATGTTTAATAAAATAATATTTTTAGTTTATTTAGTCTACTTTTTGTGTAAAGGAATATGTGACCATTTTAAAGGGTGAAGGGGGACCTAGTAATCTGACAAATACAGTGATGACCATTTAATAAGGTATTTATGACTATTTCCATCAACACACTTCTTGCAAAAGTAGTTGTGGTTTAAACCAATACTTCATATTCTGATCTAAATCTACAGGGCCACTGTTTATATGATAAGCTTATGCTTATATTTTCAAGAAAGACTATATGTAAGGTGTATTTTCTTTTAAAATGTTTTGTATTCTTAATGAACATTCTAATTGTAACACTTATACATAATATAAAACAGTTTCAGTAAACAAAGTATATTATGCAAACTCAACAGGTTTCGTTTACGCTATAAGCATAGATGGCATAGTATAGATGTTAATACAATACATTACATTCATTGTCTCTTTTATGGATAAATAAGTTATATATAAGCATATATACCAGCTTGTATTGTGTGGTGTGAGTGTGTGTCTGAATCAGAGTTACCTATTGTGAATCTCTATGTGCTCATGTAGTGTGTGTATGTGTGTATGTGTGTGTATAAAGGGGGGCGCCATGGGGGAGATACACCAGGCTATCGACCATTTTAAGCATTCAATAAAACAAGAATTCTAATCTTCCACATAAATTTCACAACACTATAAACCTCAAATACCATTTATATCCAATACTACTCACATTCATTATACATGAACCAAAATCATATATTCTCACACTATAAAATCTCACACTATAAAATTTTACCTCATAAACTTGATATAACCTCATGTTTATTAACAATCACATGGCCCATAGTCGGCCATCTTAACTCTCATCCCATGAATTCAGTTTCTTCAGCACTAGCACAAAGTTTCACATAACCAAACAATGTATTCCATTATAATTAATACTAACTATATAATCTCAGCATAATGTAATCTAACATACACTGACCAAATAAATAGTTTCACATCAAATAACTATCCGCACACAAAGATGGACAATCACAAACTATATTCTATATAACATATTCCATTCAAACTTCATTCAACAAACTCTATAAAATCCAGTTTCACAGTCTAGCCATCTTGTAATCTCAACCATGCATAGACACAAATTCTGCAATCCTTTGAGGCCTCACACTCCAAACAGATTTAAATTTGGGAAGGGCTTGTCCTAGATCAACTTTAAATTTCAGTATAAAAATAAAGCTATCAAGTATTTGTGTGCTACATGAAAAAACAGCCAGTATTTAATTTATGTGCAAAATAATAAACTAATATGCACCCCTTCCATGATAACATGGTTTTGTCCAGGAGAAAACATACTCATTATATTGCCTTACTTTCTTTAATGAATCAGACCCAATATGTATTAGAAAATGTAATATCTTTTTCAGACTTTTTTGGGTCCTGACTGACAGAGAAACCTTGGGTTGGACAGGTTAAAATGATTTTATATATATTCGCAAATTTATTCCTTGAAAATACCTCCAGAACACTATATTGAGATATATATTTGAAATGTATTACACAATACAGTATCATTAAAAACATAAAACATGTAATATAAAATAAATTATATTCACGTGCCAATAAATAGGACCAGTTCGATTATGATAAGTTGCATTCAAAAAAGGATCATCTATAGTGCACTTATAGGAAAAAATTATATCCAATGTCAATTATCTCTGAACGATCGCTGAGGAAACCACGCTATTACAGTGGAGAAACGCGTCAGTAAGATTGCATTCCCTGCCAAACAATATGAATAGGACCTAAGGTGAACTTTTTTACTGGATGTGATATGCTGAATATTTCAAACGTTACGAGGACCTGATCACCACTCTAGACGAGTATCGTTTGGTATTGTGCCCAAAGGAGGGTAAGATCACTGTGGACAAGCTTATGTTTACTAGACTGTGGAATAAAAAGACACGTTATATGGTTCCAATGGGTGAATTGTAGAAACCGCTAATAGAACTTCATGAGTCAGATGGATTGACGGTGATTCCTTCTGTTAAAGTGACACACAGATTAAGTGAATATCCAATTGATTGTGATCTGCAGCTAGCGTGAATGGTCCTTCGATTTTATTAAACGTTATATTAATCCAGAAGTTCGTTCAGAAATAAGTGACATTGGATACAATTTTTTCCTATAAGTGCACTATAGGTGATCCTTTTTTCAATGCAACTTATAATAATCTATCTGGTCCTATTTACTGGCATGTGAATGTCATTTAATTTATTTTATATGTTTTATGTTTTTAATGATATTGTATTGTGTAATACATTTTAAACATATATATCAATTTAGTTTTCTGGTGGTATTTTTACTAGAGAGGATATACTTGTGCTTCTCTCTCTTTTTTTTCATTTTCTTTTCAATTGTTATGAAGTTGAATCACATCAACTTCTGTTGAGTAGCTGCGTATATCCCCTCTGAGATGTAGAAATGGTGGTTTTGTTTACAGCATATAGATTTAATTTTAATTAGTTATTCTTTATTCCTCTGTGATTGAGGATTTAATAATAATTAGCGCTTGGTTATATCCCTATTGCCTATAGGGTTAAAGTTTTACATTCCTTGAAAATCCCTACAACTTGGTCATGATATTTTTATAATTAAATTAGAAGTAGAAATGCCATATATGTTGTTTCCATTCAGTGACACAGTACAAATAACACAAATGTGCTGTAACAGCTATCCAGATATCAACATCAATTAGTGTAGTTAAACTTTAATCAAAGTAATTGTCTGATGAGTTGTTATGGAGTGCAGAATCTAGTGTGCTTTGTGTCATGTTGTTAAATAAGCCTTAGGGCTCCTTCAAATAAAACATTTGCAATGTGTTGTGTAGTTTGACGGCAGTGGCACACTATGTGAATGAGAGAGATGTGCTGGCATGAGGTTTAATGATATTTATTTTCTGTGCACTGTCTAGGTAGCTAGCGTATGCTGACAGCCATCCAAATGTGACACATGCACGGCACACTTTAGTGTTCAGATGCAAATGTGCCCTAAATGTTGATTAATAATTCTCACTATTGCTACTTGCTACTTTGTGGTGCATGTTATAGTTAGGTTTTTACGTTTCTTTTTTTTTTTTTAAGAAAAACACAATTGTGTGGTGACTGGAGAAGCAGCAGCTGTGAAGAATAGGGCGTTTGATGAGTAAAAGAACTGGGGTGATAAGCAAAGGCTTGAGGAGAGACTGCAAAGACATTCTAGCTAATTTAAAGCGCTAATGAGAACTTCCCTGCTGTCAAGCTGTGTTCTCTACTTCCTCTATTGTACTTATACAGTTGGTAGTAACAATGACTAACTATTACATACAGCAGTAATGTGCCTGTTTTGTTTCTATAGTCTTCCCAAAGCTTTTATGTTAAAAGAATATGATCAATATTAGTGATTCCACCAGCATTCCAGATCTTGGCCTTTAATGATTGTTTTCATCAAAGTGCAGGCTATCAAGCTGTGTACAGTATTTTATAATGGAGTAGAGAAACATGTTCCTTTTGCTTACTAAAATAAGAACTTAAAAGGTGTGTTTTTAATACTCCCAACACACAAAAAACACGAGAAGATTATATAGCAGTGATGTAAAAACTATGACAATCTACAAACTAATAAGGACAATGTACTGATAAATAGAATAAAAAATAAAATAAAGCAAATGATTTAATATATAAGATAACAAAACAAAAGCATCTAAGGTGAAATACACAGACCTTTAAGAAATCATTTTTTCAACTCCTTAAGAACAGATTGCCCCCTGGGACAATAAATTGTCAGTGAGCATTTGATGCTATGGATAATTCCTTGTGGGGAATCATCACAACTGCTCACAAATATAAGCCATTTTATACTGGCACCATGTGAGCGGACTTTCTCATCTTCCTCTCATCCCATACTTACCTTCTGTTTCAAGTCATTGTATGTCACTTTTTGTGTCATGAATTTTGTGAATGTTCAGTGCTGCAAAATGTGTTGGTGTTTTATAAATAATAGATAATAAAAATAATCTCAACTGCCAGTATGGTGATAGTTTTTTTTATACTCCTGTGGTTCCCGCTACTATACTTCCATCTGCTATGCAGCATGTAAGTAGGGAGGAGTTTAGGACCAGGCTATGAGGAGCTAAGGGCTGGGCTGTGGAAGTTATGGTCAGGCAGCAGTGTGAGATTCTGGCATTAAGTTAGGTATTAATATTATAACTAGAGATGTTCACTGACCCCTGTGTTCTGGGCAGGACGATAAATATGTCCAGTTTAAAAAACAGCTAAGAGACCGGAGAAAACAAATGGGTGTGTCACCGGCCCCTGCAGACTAAACTTTGGAAGATGAAGACGAGGAGATCGCCATCACCCTGAGTACACGGCCAGTACAGTGAAACTGAGAATGACTCATGAAATCAGTTATGGTTCATTTGATCGCTCCACCAATTCCTTGGATAACTGTGGTAATTCTACAGCTAATAAATGGCGACGAGCGCTGTTCCCCCCGGGATGCGTGCATTTATCAGATTAGGACCAATCCAGGGTGCCACGGCGGGTTGGATATGGGGAACCCAGTGAAAAACAAAGTATGTGGTCACACTTACGAGGGACAAGCAATTGAAAGGCTGATTAAAAACAAACATCAGAGGGGTAAATCTGCCATTTGTCCAAAAATTGGCTGTAAGGGCTTAAGGCACCTAAGATAACAGTGTTGTTAATGAACTCTACTGTGGCAAGATGTTTTTGTCATCATTCTCAGCCTCATATTCACCCTAATCAGTGTGTACATCATCCTCACAGTGTGGAATTCCACCTTGTCACCACCTCTTACTTCAGTTGGTGGCAGGGCAAATTAAATTGTTCTTGTAGCTGCTGGAATCTCCTATATGCTGTTGCCGAATGTCGGAAATGTCCAGATATTTTATGGGCCACAGACAGCATCTCCTGCACGTCCCTGTCATTTTTTAAAAAGCTCTGCACCACCAAGTTTATTGTGTGATCAAAACAGGAAATGTAATGCTTTCACAGCTGTAATGCTCTCACAATATTGGTGGCACTATCAGAATTGACATATCCTGAGGAGAGTCCAAGTGGGATAAGCCATGTTGCAATGACATCCCTTAGTTTTAGTAACAGATTGTCAGCTGTATGCCTCTTAGTGAAGACGGTGATACACAGAGTAGTCTGCCTCTGAAAAATTTGACGTTCTTTGGTACATGCTGCTTCTGTTCCTGCTGGTGAAGGGGAATCACCAACCCAGTGGGCTGTCACAGTCATATAATCTTTAGTTTGCCCAGTTCCACTTGTCCACATATCTGTGGTTAATTGTACAGTGAGTAGCTGTGACAGGATGGACCACTTATGCCACCCTGTCTGTTGTTGCTGGGAACCGTCTGGGCTTACTTTGCCACCATTCCCTTTTGTTATTTCGAATACACCCTTCCTGCCGCAGTGGGAGGGGCCTGCTGCCACCACTAAACACCTTTATGGCGCTCAGAACCACGTTCCTTCTGGGTAACTGCCACTGCTAGTGTACTCCTGTACTTGGGCTGGTAACTCTGGACCTCTTACTATGGATCCGGGTTGCTGTGGATGGATCCTCCCTGGCCTATCACACTGACCAGAGCTGCAGGTAGCAGGCAGAGTGGTGGTACTGGAAAAGCTTGGGTCCAAACCTCAGAATCAGCCGGAGAACGGATTAGATTTTAGGGTCTAATCGGCAGGTCACAGGATTACAGCAATATTGAAGAAGTTGTCAAGCAGGTCTTTGAAGCAGAGTGATGTTTTATTGCTCAAGTGCCCAGACAAGGACAATCCCACTGATTTAGGGTATCAGTGGTCAGGTCAGATGGAACATTAGAATGATACATTACATGCTCACACAGCTCATCTATTATACAGTACTGACATAGGCTATTTTTAGAAACAGGATGTACCCCGTTTACCAAAACATTGATTTACAGACATTGCAAAGCCACTAATATTTATACTTAGCTATGAAATTCTTAAAAACCTTGCTGTGATATCCTGCATCTTTGTTTGAGATGCAGGAAATGTAGCAGCACGTTTTAAATTTAACCTTCCTGTCTCCAATTTAAACCTCACACATCAAAAGGCCTGATTAGCATGTGGCCTTTCATCAGACCGTTCAGAATACATATTCACACAGAACAACAAAAGGACCCACAATAAGCCACTTCCCCAAATCACAATACACCAAAGGCTTGGTAAACGCAGGCTCTTTGTATCAGATATTTACATCAGAAATAGGCATTTCCTATAGCAAGGTTAGACAAGAGACAAATTTCTTCCCCTGGTCTCAGAAATAACTATTTCCTATCTTACAATATACACAATATCAAAAAATAAGTGCAAATGCAATTACATAAATAAGTGCCTTGAGCTATTTGATTTAAATAATTTTCTTACCAAAAGTTATTTAATAGTGATCCAGTCACAGTAGCCAAATAATTACATTTTTGAGAACTTTCTGGTAGAGGTGAAGAATAGCTTTTCTAGTAAAATTGTGTCATGATGGAATTTGGTAACGCAAGACACAAGACCTCAAGTAACTGTCTAAAACCAGCTGCATTAATAGTGCATATTGGACGCAGATCTAATACTAACATAGTCGCCATGGCGTCTGTGATCCGCTTTGCGACTGGGTGACAGCTTTCAGACTCACTTCCTTTTGCAAAGGGTTGTTTAACAGACAATTGTTGTAAACTACCAGTAGTCTTCTTCTTGGTCTGCTTCTGGAATGAAGATCCACCCCCAGCAGCAGCAGCAGCACTGGGACTAACGCTCAAGAATTCTTCTGAGGAATCCAGGATAGTGTAGGAGTCATCTAGCTTTAGCAACTTGGATGCAGGACTAACTCAGATCGCTACTGAGGATATTGATGAGGAAGGTGTTGTGGGTGTAGATTGCAGGTGTCGAGATCTACCTGAGAGAAGGGTTGTAGCCAATGCTGGACTGCTTGTTGTTATTTTTTTAGTATAAGTTTCCGAATTTCCCAACAGCTTGACATTAACTCGCTTTAAATTGCGTAACATGGATGAGGATCTTAAATGGTTAAGGTTCCTCTGTCTACTGACTGTGGCTTTGCAATGCTACAAATGGCTAGACAACTGTCAGGATTTGGGTAGAAATAATTCCACACATAAGAGGTGGATTTTTTGGTCTTATACCCAGGCATGACAATGGCCTTCTTCTTTTCACATGTAAGAACTGCTTCCACTGGTGCAGGACTTACACAAACAACATCATCCTCATCAACATTTTCATTAGTGACCTCGTCAGCTACACAAATATTCCCCTCATCCTGTTACAATTCCAAAGTGGCAGCCTCAATTTTTGTATCACTGGCTATGGCAATGGAGCTGTCCTGTTTGTGTGTCAGCTAAATAACACAGTACAATGTAACTGCAGATTTAGAACAGCCCTATTATTTCTATTTCAGCAATGACAATTTACAATAGAGCTCTCCTGTTTCTGTTTGAGCTATAACTCAGTAGAATGTCACTGGAGACTTTGAAGAACACTGCTACAAATCCTTTTTCTTTTCTAGCTACGACACTGCCCAACTGCACTAGAGACTGCCAAGAACCGTGCTACCCCTTCTGTGTCTCTCTGTGAAGTGGCGCTGGATCGCCGCAGAGGGCGGTACTTAATCCAAAACTTGCAAGATCCGACAACATAACAATGACGTCTTTACTCCTTTTTTTTGCCTTCCTCTCCTCAATGACTCAGGCCCTATATGTGACTACCTGTAAATAGGAATGTAACAAACACTTATTGGGCCTATAGTAAAATTTGATAGGAATTTGGCAGGAAGGGCCAGGTGATATGTGTTCATACCCTATGGAAGCACCTGCTCTGCACTTCTGAGCATGCACAGCAGCTGGTACAAAATGTTACAACGTCTGACAGGAAGAGCTGGGCTGATCAAGGCCTTCCTTTGTGAGTGCAAGATTCACTCACATGCAAAAGCAAGATCTCATTGCGGGATGATATTATTTAACATAGACTCAAGGGGAGTATAAGGTGCATTTAAGGGAGGTGTTCCCTGTTTAGTGGCAGAAAACAAACTTGACCATGTGTTTCATAGAGATATCTGACTTGAGTTTCAATGGAGATAGTTGAGATCTAGATTGAGTATGATACTAAATCATTTGCTTGTAAATAAAACTGTATGCCAGCCTAAACAGTATCCTGGTTCTCCATATAGGAATTGTAATGGACATGACTCAATTACAAATGTTCCTGCCCTAATTACTATAATATTAATTTTGAGTGTGATAATCTATCATTCATTCTAGGTAGCAATCGATTTCACAGCATCAAATGGGGATCCACGGAACAGCTGCTCGCTGCACTATATTCATCCTTACCAGCCGAACGAGTATCTAAAAGCACTGGTTGCTGTTGGGGAGATTTGCCAAGATTATGACAGGTAACATAGTTTGTCACATTCTGCTTCTCAGGTGTTCCTACTATATGCTGCTCTGTAATTGTTTATAATGAATTCATAACTGGCTTGTTTATGGATTTGTACTTATTTTCAAGTTAAACTAACATGACCCATTCCCTTTTTGCTTTTGGTAATGCACAACTACAGTGACAAAACTGGCAGGGGTTTTGTTTATTTCTAATCATTTGTTACTGAGTTTAGAACATGAATTATTAAATAGGACTTAGTTAGTTGTGTGACAAAGATGCATATTTGCAATTTAACACAGCAATAAAATGCCTGTGAATTTCATTTCGGAGGTTTACTAATTAAAGGAAATCTTTAAATACCCTTCTCTAGACAACCATATACGTAGAATCAGGTTCTAATATTAATGTGCATATATAACAGTTGACGCTGCTCCCTTTTCAATGATTGCTAATTCTAGTCACAGTATATAGATCCAGCTATTGACCGCCTAAGAAAAAGTGCTTTAATATTCCGCATATAACAGCATTCGTTGTATTAGGAGGCATAGAAGAACATTCATGTGTAGACAAATAATTCCTAGCACACAGCTATACAGTCCAATGGTGTCAGTGGACTATTGATACACACAAATGTAGTCTAATATCTACACAATCTACTATCAGCATTTATGATTTTATTAAGTTATTAAAACCTCTCCATATATAGGCGTGTTAGTGAAAACAATACATCATGCAGATACCAAGGTAATGACTAGATTGATAATATGGCTGTACACAGATCTGGATATCTCAGTCTGGAACCAAACAAATAAACAAGACACTAATTCAAGTCAGTACAAGCATGTAAAGTACAAATCCAGACCCTGCCAGTAAATATGAATTTACCTTATCAGCATGCCACTGGCAACGGAAAATTTACAAAAATAGTTCAAAACTGTTGACAATTTGAAAAAATGCTTTATTAAATTATTAAAGCAATAGTTTTCTCCTGTTATCACAGTCAAAAAGTGATTCTAGTCCCCAATTTTCAAACATTTCTATTTGGCGGCACAATTAGCTCAATGTGTTCTATGGAACACTCCTGGTTCTACTAGAGTCTAGACCTCGATTGAAGCAGAGACTCTGGGCATCTCTTCCATCTCCTCTCTCCTGTGGCTACCTTGATTTAGCTGTCCTTAATCTTCTACTTGTCACCCAACTGTGGCTCATACGTTGACCCTATGGGACCACACAAACTTGAGATTTAAATTGACTCTAAACCCCAGTCCGCTCATTCCACTTTTTGATAACCCTAAATTTCCACCTGGATGTTTTTCAACTTCATTTGAACTTTGGAAGAAGGCCAACATTCGTTACCTCAACGATATCACTATGGACTCCGCCTTCCCTTCATTTAATGATCTCGAAACCAAATGTGCTATCCCTAATAAATATTTTTTTGCAGTACCTCCAACTGCGGAACTTCCATTTTACTAATAAATCATCTTTACACATTAGACCATTTACATATTTTGAGTCACTTTCCCTCAGGCAATCCTCAACTGAACGTCTCATATCCCTTCTATACTGGGAACTTAAATCTTCAGACACAGGCTCTCAGGGCTCACATGAATGGGCATGGGAGGAAGACTTGGGGGAGACTTTGGATGGCGAAGACTGGGAAAAAATTAAAGCCAACACTGCCTCCAGCTTTAGCTGTGTGAAAATAAAAGAGAATGTCTATAAGCTCCTATATCGGTGGTATCTCGTTCCTACAAAATTGAACAAAATGTGACTCATCTAGCGGATGCTGGAAAGGTTGCACAATCGACGGATCCTTCCTCCATATATGGTGGTAATGCCCTAAACTGGTAGGAAATCCGAACCTTTGTGTCCCAACTATTGCAAATCGACATCCCCTTCACCCCCAAGTTCTTCCTCCTGCCACTTGGTATCCTGTCCACTACTGCCTATCATACGAAACTGTTCAGACACATAGCCTCAGCTGCCCTATGACAAATAGCCACTGACTGGAAGCAGCCCTCGGTTCCAATGCTTCAGATGATTCTTAGCAGAATCTGGTGCTCATACAAAATGGAATACATGACCAGTATTATTAACAACACATCTAAGTAATTTAACAAGTTGTTGGCACCGTGAGCCTCTTATTTCCACATTCAAGTCCCTTTCCTAATATAGCCATCTGATTTTTTCAGTCTTAATCCATCTGGTTCCTGCCTCCTCCTGCTCCCACCTGTTTCCTTTTTTCCTCTGCTGCCTATCTCATACTCCTTCCTTCCTAGCGGTATGTCACTCCATTCTTCACTTGCACTCACTTTCCAACTTCTAGTTTCTATATCTCTCGCTCCCTCTGAAAAACCAGTTCAGCAATATATTACCTTTAGCTTCTGAGATGATGTCTAACTATTGTTTTTATATTTATTCTTTCTTCTTCAATACAAGTGCTCTTATGAGTTTTACCTCTCTATTAAATGTGTAGCCATTCCCCATGACATAATGCTACTGTTTTTTACTGGCTGAACTTTGAATAAATAAAGTTGTTAAAAAGAAAAAAAAAAAAGGTGATCTAAAATGTAAACTTCTACCCATAAACGTATTCCAGCCTTCCACATTAATAATATTCATATGTATACAGTAATGAATTTATATAACTAGAAAAGGAAAAACGTGTGTGAGCCCTGCTTTGAATGTTGTTGGAGTCTATCATTTTCCAAAATCTTTTCATATGTTGTCCCCTACATGTATATATAAATATAAATGTGCAGAAACATTTCTCCACAAAGTAGGAAAATACCAAGCTGCGCTACTGTGCATAAGCCTGCTTACAAATAGAGAATATTTCTCTTTTTACACTTTCTTATACTTTGGCCTTTTGCCACAGGATCATATTATCAAAGCTGCACGAGGGGCATTGATTTAGCAGAAATACTTCCACAGGCTTCAGGGCGCATCAAGGTCAATCCATAAATTGTTCACTTTCACTCATATTTGGTTCAAATTCTGAGACAGATTAAAATCATTGATCCGGCATGTCAAAGGCTTGCCATTGATAGAATTGAAAAAGAACTGGATCTTCACAGGACACGAAACAATAAACCAAAGGAGCCATCAATCCATTTACTGAAATAGCAATATTAGTTATTACACTGAGCTCACTAGCCAATGTTAGGGCTGATTGACAGCATTTTAACTGGAAAAAAGTAATTCTAAGATGCCGCAATAGGAAAACACCAGAGGACATCACACCTGCTTAGCCGTGCACTGTGGTTAATCAGAGGTGACGTGTGGTATGAATAGCATCAGCTGATAGAAAGTGAAAAAGTCAATCAAAATTCACCATCTAGCTGTTTAAAAAACAAACAAAAACAAATCACACTTCTTAAGATAAATCTTGTTTTTTTTTGTAATTTAGTTGTAAATTGAAGACTATTCCACATGTGATCTGCCAGAAGAATATACAGAGGCCACCAAACCTTTATTGGATCATCAGCCTCTTAATACTCTGGTCAACCAACTGAGATATCTAAGCAGCTAAAAGTAATGATTACCCGGATCTGTGAAAAATAACAGATATAGAATTTCATTAAAAAAACATTTCCAAAGGCATTTGATTTAATCCTAAAATGCCTCTATATATGTCACAAAGATGTTACCTAATTAAATGTTTGTTTACTGTGTTGATCCCTGCTATATTCTGAGGCCAGTCTGTGTATCTATCATCCTTTCTTTAAATCTGTACTAAGCCCACAAAATGATAACACACATAGTATTTGAAATTCCATGCAATGTACGTGGCATCTATTGATTCTTGAGAAAATAATAATGGGTATACTTGTCACCAGGAACTCACATGTGATTCAATAGACTATAACAAAATAACTATATGTGACAATTATGGTATGTTACAGAAAGATGTACTTTTGTAGATATTTCTCTCTTACATTTTCTGATTGCAGAATATTTATTTCATGTTTTAAATCATGACGGGTTAATCTCTTGATCCAAGTTATTGAATTGGCATGTGGGACAAATCTTCACAAAAATATAACAGCATTAAATGAGCAACTTCTGAAAGGGCAATACATTCCTTCATCCACTTTTAAGTATAACAGTCATGGCCAAAAGTTTTGAAAATGACGCAAATATTGGTTTTCACAAAGTTAGCTGCTTCAGTGTTTATAGACCTTTTTGTCAGATGTTGCTATGGTATACTGAAGTAAAATTACAAGCATTTCATAAGTGTCAAAGACTTTTATTGACAATTACATTAAGTTTATGCAAAGAGTCAATATTTGCAGTGTTGACCCTTCTTTTTGAAGACCTCTGCAATTCGCCCTGGCATTATGTCAATCTACTACTGGGCCACATACTGACTCATGGCCACCTATTCTTGCCTAATCAATGCTTGGAGTTTGTCAGAATTTGTGGGTTTTTGTTTGTCCACCCGCCTCTTGAGGATTGACCACAAGTTTTCAATGGAATTAAGGTTTGGGGAGTTTCTTGGACATGGACCCAAAATTTTGATATTTTGATCCCCAAGCCACTTACTTATCACTTATGGCATTGTGCTCCATCATGCAGGAAAAATCATTGTTCGTCCCCAAACTGTTCTTTGATGGTTGGTATACCATAGCATATTATTAGCATAGCATAGCATACAAAGATAATGCAGTATACCATAGCAACATCTGACAAAAAGGTCCAAAAACACTGAAGCAGCAAACTTTTTTTGAGAATCAACATTTGTGCCATTCTCATAACTTTTGCCCATAACTGTATATTATGTTTTATGTTTCTTCTATCAGTTTCTTCATTCACATTTCTACCTCCTTTGATGCCTAAAAATCATTTCACCCCTTTCAGTTTAACTTGCCGGAGGGCATTTCTGTTAACATCAGTGAAGCAAAACTGCAATATGCATTGCACATAGCATGTTATTACAAAATATGTCTACACACTATATAGTAAATGCCACACTCAATATTGGTAAATGCTGCCCCAACCTTTGTGGCTAAGTGCATAACCATTTTTGTCTCTACACTGCAAGCACACTTAGGACCTCATTTAAGAAGTGTAGGAGTGGGAGTGTGCCGCAGCTAGGTAGGGTATTATGAGTGGAGTACCCTATGGAGCTGCGAGCAGTTCCTGCAGCTAGCTAAACACTTGCGCCACCTAATTCCTGCCGCACAGCTTTAGCCCTTTTTTTGACGTGTGTTGCGTCTGCGCCTCACTGCGACTAGGATTTATTTACATGGTCACACCTTCACAATTCCACATTCCTCCCATTCTCTTGTAGTGAGTCGCAAGTGTTAATTGTGTCTAAATGCGCCTAAAACGGACTTTGCGTCTGACTCTAAATGAGGTCCTTAGTGTGTGTAGAATTGCCAGATTAGTAGTTGTATGGTAGTCACCTGAAACAGGTATATGCTAAAATGTTGCTGTTTTTTTCTAAAGCCTGGAAATATGTGGTGACAGCCTTGTTTATTATTGCTAATTAAAAGTCACTTTCAATATTAATGCACTTTGCTTCCATCAGATAAAGCAATTAAAAATTACAGTGAGGATAACATTTGTAAACTCCAGAAAATCCCTATTTTCAGGCTCATTTTTGATGGTGAAATGGTTGTCACGAAGTTTGAAAGCATAAATAACTTCAGCAAGTTTTGCAACCCAAAAGACTTTTTGCCATTTTTTAAATTAGAATGAAACCTTGTACTCAGCATTATGCTAAAGACTTTGAAATCCGATTAGTTTTGTAGACTGATTTTGTCTGTCACTTAATATGCACCTATGGTCATTACCCCCTGTTTAGAAGCAGACTCTGAAAATTGAATGTTTGAAAGTGTTCATTAATTGGAATGCATGAGTCATTATATAGATTATGCATCAATAATATATTTCCTTGTTTTCATAGTGACAAAATGTTTCCTGCCTTCGGTTTTGGTGCCAGAATACCTCCGGAATATAAGGTAAATTCTCTTAGGAGACTTACGTATATGAAATTTTGAAAATAGGGTAACCAGATTAGCTGTTTAAAGCCAGACACATACAGTCCTAGTGAAGGCTTTTTAAAAAATTATCTCTATTCGTTTGTGGTACCTGACCTCATTACCTGCTGGATATGACATACAGGGCACTGATGAGTACAGGTTTTTTTTTAAATGGCTGGATATAATATACAGAGCCTTTGTGGGTACAAATATGTTGGGAATGCTGGATAAATTATGCTTGGACTGGTGGGTGGGTACAATCTGGTCATTGCAAATGGGCTGGTAATGCTGGATGTTAAGTCATGGGAGTTGATTTTAAGCATGTTCTTAAAGCCTATTTAATGTGCTGAGTTGCTCATAGTACAGGAAATAACATAAGAAAATCGATCAGTGCACACGTACTTTTTAACAAGCATTCACTTTGCTTTGCTTCATGTCAATTTGCCAAAAGTGTTGAGAAGTGTTAATGTTATGTAAAATACAATGGAGTTCTATAGTCATCAACATTTTATATAGCGCCAGCCAATTCTGTAGCGCTTTACAATTGGAAACAAACACAGTAATAAAACCATACTGGATAATACAGACAGAGAGGTTAGAGGGCCCTGCATAATACTATATGCTGCAGGGAAGCTTGGATGAATTATTTCTAATTTAAATGTTCTGTTAAATGAGAGGATAAACATCCTTTCATCAACTGTATGTACAATCCCTAACACACTTGGCACTTACCGATACAATATATTGCCACTGCCGGATATACTAAGCAAGAAACTGATGGGTACATATAGGGATACCAAGAGAGGGGGTTCAAATACCAGAGTCTGGGCCTGCCTGTGTAGTGGGAGGTGTCACCAACCTGGTGTCACCACGTCCCCTTCAACATCTATGGGCAGCACGGTGGCTAAGTGGTTAGCACTTCCGCCTCACAGCGCTGGGGTCATGAGTTCAATTCCCGTGCATGGCCTTATCTGTGTGGAGTTTGTATGTGGAGTTCATTTCAGTTTCTTACTTTTACTTTTCACACTATTTTTTAAATGTGTGCTGATGTATTTCACTGCTTTTAAAGCTGATGTACCTTTCCCCTTTTGTATTAAGGTTTCACACGACTTTGCAATAAATTTTAATGAAGACAACCCAGAATGTGCAGGTAATTTGCGCTTTACAAAATATGATTTTAGAAAGTTTGTTGATTTTTAGATCTTGATGAGAATAGTCTTTAATATTATTTATTATTAAAATACAAAAAAAATGTTTTTAACATGCCCAATAGTCATCTTATGTTGTGGGTCAGGTATATTTTATTTGCAGTGCATAACAGATGCACGTAAGTTGCAACAAAATGTCCCTGAAATTTGTTTGATTTTTTGACAGATGTTGGTAACTATACATACTCATGTGACTTGAGCCCCTCATAGTATATAAGCATTGGCCATTGCTTGGGTAAGCCTTCCCAATTAGTCTTGCCTTTACTGAATAGAAAGTCCACTCATTCAAGTAATATGAGTTATGTATGGCCACTGAAGTTGCATTCAGATGTGTACAACCAATGACAGCCACTGACAAGCATAGATAGCAGCGGCACATTAAGTAGTGTACAGCCGCTAACTAAATATAGCGTTAAACTCTCCTGCAGCTCTTGCCATCTTGGTGTAAGCAACAGTCAGCAAGTGAACAACAGATGATGATCACAGCTCTGTACTCATCTTTAATGGGAGCCTTTGCAGCTCACCACTTAATTTGCAAGTACTGTGATCAAAGATACACCAGAGATGCAATCTGTTGATTCTACATGGTATTGCGAGCTTGCTGCAGTAATTGTTATTGAAACAAAAATATGCAAATGGTATTTCTTGATACAGGACAAGGTTTCAAATCATTGTTTTCAATGAGACACCTTTTGCACCATCCAGGAGCACTTTATACATGAAAGCATATTTAATAAATGTGATTTCTTAATACATTTTTAAAGCTTCAAAACTTGACTGACTCGTGGGGCCTTAGATTAAGCCATGTGAAGACAATTCTACATTTGAATAAATACTCTGAGCTTGCTAATAATTCAATAAAATTTGACTACTCAACAACCATGAGCTCCTCTAAGTAGCTGATGGAGGACTTAAAAATGAAGACATTTGACAGTTACAAAGCAGGGGAAGTCTATAACCAGATATCTAAATGGTTCCGTCTTGGAATCTACACTGTCAGAAACATCTCTAAGATATGTAATTTAAGGGGAATTGCTAAAGTCAAGTAATAACTAAGAAAAATGTCTGATAGAACTGCTTGTAAACTTGGAAGGAAATCAAAGCCGAGCCACGTAATACTGCAGAAGACCTTCAAAAAGGTTTAGCCAACACCAGAGTATGGTCTACAGGTCTACATTATAGTGTTGCCTACTCTATCAGAATGATAACTTTTCTATGACCTCATCACAGATGTCGACATCTGAAGTATGCCAAACATTATTTAGATGGGTCAGAAATTTTTGTAACAAAGTGCTTTGTACTGATGAAGCTGATATTATACATTTGGAGAAAAACAAGTGAAGCATTTGAAGAAAAATCACACCTTGCTGACCATTAAATATAGAAGTGGAAGTTGCTCAATCAATTTATAGGCTCATAGCAGGTGCTTGAAAGGGTGGGGTTATCCTAAAAGGAACAAACACACAGAAAGATCCCCCAGCACACTGCTATAGCCAGCAAAAGACCTGCCATTTCTACTGTAAATAAAAATGTAAAAGTCTTAGTTGCACACATTTGCAAATGTATGTTAATGCCACCCGCCAATTTATGGCGCTTTTGCTAATAGGGTGGTCCTAACTCTATACAATGAGAGTCCCATATATTTGGGCCATACATATGTGTGTTTTTAAATTGAGAGCCAACTTACCAAGAGGTACTCCAAAAGCCTCCAAACAGCAATCCAATGCCAGCACTCCCCCTCAGCTACTGACACCAACATGCCATTAAATATGTAGATGCATCTGTTATGCTTTGGCTGTGTGAAGAAGCCAGTGGAACAGGACATATTGTCTAGATGGAAGAAGGGAATCAATTAAATGGCAACTAATCTGAGATCTCAATGACACATGTAGGTGGATCTGTTATGCTTTGGTGGTGTGAAGAAGCCAGTGGAACAGGACATATTGTCTAGATGGAAGAAGGGAATCAATTAAATGGCAACTAATCTGAGATCTCAATGACACATGTAGGTGGATCTGTTATGCTTTGGCGGTGTGAAGAAGCCAGTGGAACAGGACATATTTTCTAGATGGAAGAAGGGATTTTATTAAATGGCAACAAATCTGAGAACTAAATGACACATGTAGAAATTGAAAGATAGTTGGACACTGATTCCAAACATACGTCAAAGTCAACCATGAAGTATGTACAGGAATGAAAGATTGAAATTTTGGATTGGCTTTCACATACCCCAGCCTTGAATATTACTGAAAAAATATTTCTGAGCTAGAAATGTTTTGAAGGCAACCATGGAAGAAAATGCCTGAAATAAGACTAAAAATGTTCTTAACTGGCTAAAAGAAACTTGGATCTACCAAAGGAGGTGTTACTAAGTACTAATTGATAAGGTTTGCATATGCTACAGTCGCTGTTTTTTTTTTTTTTTTAACCTGTTAAAATAATTTAATAAATTGATTCTATGAAACATGGAGTTAGACTATACATAGTAAGTATGTTCAAAGCCCTTCTATATAGTGTATGTGGCCACAACTATTGCAAACAGGTGCAAAAATCAAGGATACAGTCACGCAATCTCCATAGTCAAACATTAGCAGCAGAATGTATCATACCGAAGAGCTCAGTGACTTTCAAAGTGGCACTGTCATAGGATGCCACCTTTCTAACAAGCCAGTTCATCAAATTTCTGCCTACTAGAGCTTCCTGGTCGACTGTGAGTGATGTTATTGTGGAGTGGCAATGTCTCAGAGCAACAGCAGCTCAGTCACAAAGTCGAAGGCCACACATGCTCATAGAATGGGATTGCCAATTGCTGGAGTACATATCACATAAAAATAGACTGTTCTAAGTTGCAACACTCATTACAGAGTTGAAAACTGACTGGAGTGGTGTAAAGCACATGGCCATTAGACTCAGGGGTCGTGAAAATGCGTTCTCTAGAGTGATGAATCACACTTCACCGTCTTGCAGTCTCACAGACAAATGTGGCAGATCCCAAGAGAATGCTTCCTCCTTGAATGCGTACTGCCAGCTCTAAAGTTTAGTGAAGGAGGAATAATGTACTGAGGCAGTTGTTTATGGTTTGGCCTGGACCCCTTAGTTCCAGTGAAGGGAAATTGTAATGCTACAGCATGCAATGATGAATTGCGTGCTTCCAAATGTGTGCAAATAGTTTGGGAAAGATCTTTCCCTATTTCAGCAACATCCCTGTGCGCAAAGCAAGTTCCAAATGGTTTTCCACGTTTGGTGTGAAAAAACATGATTGGCGTGCCTCAACCCCATCAAACACCTTTGGGATGAATTGGAACACCAACTGTGAGCCATGCTTTATCACCCAACATCAATGCCCAAACTCTTGTGGCTCAATGGATGTAAATCCCTGCAGCCATGTTCCAGAATTTATTAATAAGCCTTCCCAGAATAGGGGAGGCTGTTATAGCAGCAAAGGGGGGATCAGCTCAATATTAACATCCATGTTCAACAAGCACATATGCATGTGATGTTCGGATGTCCACATACTTTTGTCATGTAGTGTATATAGCTGAACTGACATCTAAAGTAGAACTGTAGAAATGTGTGTATTTATCTTAAAGCAATTTCCTACAGTTGATCCAAAATAACCAGATACCATATGTTGCAAAGAATAGCAAGTAATCTTGTAAATCTGGTGTCTGTTAAGGTTATTTGTTATTAATAATAATGATAATAATGATAATAATAATAATAATAATAATAATAATAATAATAATAATTATAATAGAAAGTAGATGAATGTTTTCTGGAGCACATATGCCCAATAACTTTTGGCATGCAAGATTATTCTGTGTAGTGTAGTACATACTGTTCACCAACTTAGTTTTATCATTAAGATATTGAAAAGACTTCTGCAAGACATCTGATATGCTGCCAACTTACCCTACTTTCCAAGTAGTTTTTAAGGTTTATTTTGCTGTTCTAATAGCAACTGCACAGTGCCATATCTCTTTTTCTCTGTGCCAGAAAACCAATTCTGAATAAGTTGAGATCCTGAGGAAATATTTTAAACTCAATTTAGCGTTGTAAAAAAAAATAAACACAGAAAAGCGTTAGATCCTATCTCACAAACATCACAATAATATACTATATTAACGCTATATATATATATATATATATATATATAGATTTATTATTAACAAAATATTTATAGTTTACATGAAAAACTAATAAGTAAAAGTATTGTGACAGTGATGAACAATATAAATAATTGGCTTGAATATGTTAAATATTGTTTATTGTCTTTAATATATAACCAATGTACAAATGACAGAATAAAATATTAAAATATAATAAATAAAACTAATATCTAAATTGGTAACTGTAGGCCTAAGGTCAAAATGAAACAATAGATTTCAAGAAGTAATCAAAATCATCACTCAAGAATGTAATTAGGACCTCTCTAAAATCCACTGTGTAATTAGGGGTACCATGTACCCTTGAGCAGTGTTCTAGAATATGAGTCCCTGGTGTAATTTCCGCTACAGATATTGGGTATTTTGAGGTACCCCCTCAAACTCTGACCCTGTCCCTAAAATTCATAATAATTAATAGCTCAGCCCTATTCAGCAAATGTATGCATAATATTATAAATGTTTTCTTCGTTTTAGGTATTCAAGGAGTAGTAGAAGCCTATCAGAACTGCCTCCCTAAATTACAGCTGTATGGGCCAACCAATATTGCCCCCATCATTCAAAAAGTGGCAAAGTCTGCCTCAGAGGAGACCCACACTATGGAGTCCACGGTAAGACGAGGAAAATTTAAATTTTTCATTAGGAAGTAAGAAATTATAAATATTACAGGGATGAAAGTGTGTGAATACAAACTTGATGGTTTAGCTAGAATATTAAAACAAATGCATACACTGCAGGCTGAGTAAAAATGTATTGCGATAATCTGTTTCTGTGTTTTCTATTTACCTGTCAGTTGCAGTAATATGGGCTGACTTGAATATATGACGATAGTGGTGTTTTTCCATCCAAAAATGTATTTCACTAATGTTATTGCTATTGGAAAATATAAATAATATAAACCAACAGCAGTATAATATCACACAGTGAGATCATATTTAAAATATTATATATACATAAAAATAAATATAATTTTGCAAAACCACAATATGTATTTTGAAATCTGGGGTGCAGCAGTGAATAGTTTTGAGGTTGATTTTTTCCCTCTGTCTACTTCTCTGGGTGGGCTTGCTCTAACACAGTTTAAAAAAGAGTAGTTCATCCAAACAAAATATATAATATTAAGCTTAAAGGCTCCAATGTCAGAAACCCTTGTTCCTTGGGCGATATACTCGTCCACCATTGGCTCCTCTATAATACTGTGCTCTATGCAATCAATACACTTGATACAAGATGAATCAGATCACTGAGATTTAAATTCTTCTGCCCCGTGTGGTCATTACCATTTACTGTCACAAGTGAGAAGGCAGTATAATAACAGGGATGCTAGACATGACACCACTGGCATTTTACCAGATGGAGACAAAGAGTTAAATTTAAATGCAATCCTCTTTATTGTGTGCTTAGTGAACACCGTGCCAGCATAGCCAGCCAAGTACAAATATAATTAGTGATCAATATGAATGCCCATAGACTATATGCAATAAGGGTTATATAAGATAACACTATGGCAATATATTCCCTTTAAACATCACCATATATATGTCTATGGATTCTATTCACTTTTTTCTATTGGTATTGTCCGTGACTGGCTATATAGTAAGGTGATATATCTCACCCTCCCAGCTCTATATACTCCCACTATATGGTCATATATAGTTGTTCATACATACATAGGGGTATTATTTTCCCCGACATAGCTTGACCATATAGGGATTGATATATATAGGTTGCATACTATTAATAGGCCATATGTAGATCTATATGGTTTTTGGATACTAATTGATGATTGTAGAACTTTGGATAAACTCAATATAATTCTATTGGCCTTTGTGAAATCCTATATTTGCCACCGTCAGGGTGCTTAGTATTTTAACACACCACACACACTATCTTCATTTTTATCTATATTTCGCCGCTTTACTTGATGTTTTAACATGAATTTAATAAAATTTAGTTTTAATTGATACTATTTCTCTGGTGACCGGAGTGCCTCTATTTACTCTCTCTCTCTTCCTTTTTTTGACTATGACCCAAGTATATATTAGAGTGCACCCCATCTTTTTCGTGAGGTTACATTGAGTACCCACTATAGATGCATGGTCCCAATTTTTGTGTGCGACCATACCGTCTGTTTTATATGATACTTAGTGAACATTGGTCTGGCTATTGCAATGAATCAGGCAATTGGGCCAGATGATTTAAGAGAGTAGGGAACTTAAAAATTCTACTATTATCTTTATTGGACATGCAGCATTTCAGAGGGTTTGGACCTAAAACATTCATTCCCACTGTCAAAAAAACTGAAAGTACGTGTAGCCAGCAGCAGCAAAGTTTCCTTTCTGCTGGCCCAAATTGTTGTTATGACATTATTGGAGCTCATTTGATCTGTATATTTGGCACCTTGCTGGCACTTAGTGAACTTGGCTGAGGATAATACTCTTTGGAAGAACACACTTGGCAGCTGAGGGGCATTGATTTAAATAAATATACAGTATAGTTTTCTAAATTGTATCCAGCAAATATAGTTAGGTGTTTTCAACTTTCTGAAATCATGTACGTTTCAGCTGTACTGGTAGTCAGGTACAGTGCCTTATTCTGAGCAATTTTGCCAGATAAAGAGGGCTATTTTTTAAAGGGAGATAAGGTCTAAATCTTGCTAAAGGGGATTTTTTTCACATGATTTAGGGTGTATCCCTATTTGCCAAAACCCTCAGCCGGAAAAGACTACCAGGTAGCTGACACTGGTGGCCTCCTGTGATGCTTCCCCATTCAAAACATGGGGAAATCTATTCACCGAGGACAGTGACGTTACTATGCTCCGATTGCTAATGCCCGCTGACATTTTCTTAATAAATTGCCTGATGAAAGATTTTAGTACCAATATAAGTCATTCTAGTGGTTAATCCACAGCTGCAACATTCATTATCTATTTTGATTAATGTATGTATATTAAACTGAATATTTTTTTGAAAGGGGAAGTTTCAAACAAGTCAGTTGAGGTTACTTAATTATTTCTTCATATACATACTTTTAATGGCATTATAATATAGCAATTATAGAAGCTATTTATAGTTATGAAGATGGATGGAGAATACTAACTCTGTCAGGGATGTCTTCTGTTTTGTTGATCTTTAGGGTCTGCAAGGGTGGAGCTCAGCTACCTGCTCTGATACTTATAGAAGCTTTTACTTTTAAGTTGGAAAAATCACATGTAAAAATCAGATAATGGCCCTGATTCATTAAGGAAAAGAAGCAAAAAAATTAGTAACTTTGTAACTTGGCAAAACCATATTGCATTGGAAGGGGGGGGGGTTAAAATGTGATGGCAGATTTATAGTTGGGATAGGGTATGTTCTAGATCAACTTTAAATTTCAGTGTCCAAATAAAAGCTATCAATGATTTGTGTGCTACATGAAAAAACAGCCAGTATTGATCTTATGTGCAAAATAATAAACTAATTAGCACCCCTTGCATTGTAACATGGCTTTGTCCAGGAGAAAACGTGTTTTAATTATTTCATTAAAGTGTGCTGTTCATAATATGGCCTATCCAATTATGATGCTTATTTGCAAAGTGTGCTTGCTTGATTTATGTACTCAAGACATAGACCCTGCCTATATGTAGCATCAGTGTTTTTTATTTTAAAGTACAACAGAAATTGGTTAAACAAAGCACACATTGACAAGTGGCACTCATATCCAAAAAACATGCATGCCAGCTGTAATCAACAATTTGGGGCTTAGTTATTAACAAGGAGCAAATACAGACAGAATGTAACCTAGAGCAACCAAACAAATTCTGTTATGTTTCTACTGTCATTGAGAAACAGAGAGCAAACGACTGATTAGTTCATTAGCTCTCCCTCAGGTTACAGCACGTTTTCTCGCCAGTGTTAAATAAGCATATACATTTAAAGTTATCTTGTTTTAGTAACTTATAAGTGTACTGATATTAATAAAATTATTGATACTTATCATTATTCTTTTATCTGTTTATTTTCAGCAATACTTTATCCTTCTAATCTTAACGGATGGTGTTATCACAGACATGGCTGACACCAGGGAAGCCATAGTTCATGCCTCCCATCTTCCCATGTCAGTCATCATTGTTGGTGTTGGCAATGCAGATTTTAGTGACATGCAGATGCTGGATGGAGATGATGGAATACTGAGGTCACCCAAGGGAGAGCCTGTACTTCGGGACATTGTTCAGTTTGTACCATTCAGGAATTTCAAACACGTACGTATCTTTTAAGAAACTGGTCTTCAAGATGTGACAGACAAAGGAAGCCATTTTTCATTGTCTGGCATTTCCAAAAATAGAAATACGTTTTGGCTCTGTATGATTTATGAGGTGTATTTGAATCATATGCCTCATCCAGTAACATGCTAAATGTAAACATTGGCACGTTTCATATTAATTGACTGTAACTCACAAAACCAACTAAAATGTCAACCTACATTCATTGCAGTGAGTCTATAGATATAAATCCTTCCTCATTAAAGGGTGAAATTCACTGAGATAACTAAACTGCTCGGCACAGTTAATTGCCAAGATGTAGTAGTTGCTGCATATGTCTTTTATTACATAGTTTAGCCTCCTCCGCATCATGTATTACAGGGTTTAGTGCAACGTAAGGAGTGCCCTGCAAAGTGTGGCATTTATATAGCAGAGGCTGGTATTTTATGTTCTAAAGAAATATTAAGAATATGTGTCCTACCCATTCACTAGGAGATAGTGACACAACTGAGGCATGAGACACACCTGTGTTATTGCATTCAATGAATAATCTAGGAACTAATAACATCACATGAGGCACTTGATAGGCTGAATATTGTTTCAGCAAACAAAGTATCTGCCTTCATCACAGGACAGTAAATAGTACATAATTGCCTACTCTCCCAGAGTGTACAGAAGAGTTACAAATTTTTGAGAGTTCACCCTTCCGGATCCTGCCCAATTGTTCTGTGAAGTGGGTGGGCAAGTGATGGCACTTTATCCTATGCATAGTATTATCATGGCCCCATCCCCACTGTGTGATGATGCAAAACGAGTCATGGCACCCCATGCATTAGCCCCTTTGCCCTAGGTGGTATCTACCCAGTGGTGGAACTACCATTAGTGCAGCAGGTGTGGTGCATCGGGGCCCATGGAGATAATGGGGCCTGCTACATGGGAAGCTATTGAGCTGTGGGACCCGGTTCCCTCATCCCCACTTCCCTGTATTAGGACCCACAGCCCGCTAGTTCCACCTCTGATTTACCGTACATGTGCTGGAGCCTCTATAGAATGTAATGTGCAAAATTTATATTACATGAAACTGAAGTTTATATTTGCATGGAGCAAAAATACTTTGATTTTATTTGGTGACATTCATGAAGTTGAGAAAAATGCAGCCCCTCATTTTATTATGCCTGTTTGTCCACCTAGTGCATACATAAGTACACTCCATAATGTGCCCTTAACTTTTGATTTAGTTTCATCTGGAAATGTGCATGCTAGAAAGAGTCAAAACATTGCTATAAAGTTTTGCTGCTACCACTTTAGGACCACTTCTTTCACTGAATAAACAGGTCAGTTTTTCTCCTACAATAATGCTCAGTCTAGCCTCTTTTATGTTTAAAATCAATCATGACGGTCTCTATCACACATGTCAATATTGAATATTTTAATGTTTTACTTAGAGTTCTAAAATTCGTTTACTCCTATTAAGCACACCTGGAAGGTGAAATTATAGGCTAACGCCCGATCTCTGCCACCTTCGACAATGTATAAAATTTTACATTTTACAGGGAGAATAATGAAAGCTGGAATGACCCTGTGAACGCGCTCTTCCCAGCCCCTGAATATCATTTAAATATCACATCCTGCAAAACAATATGATATTTTGTCATGTGTAAAACTTACTAATTTTCAGCAAAGAACCACCAGGTCAACTCATTTCTTCTATATGACTCATTTTGCACCCAGCAGATACCATCATAATGTCCCACAAATCAACGGGTTTATTCGCCTAAAAGTAAATGTATGGCGTCAGAAAATGGAATTTTGGCTGGGGGCTCCCATTTTCAAGTTCAAAAAACCTTTACTGGCTTGAAAATCCAATATAGAATTATTTAATGTAAAAATTAAATGAATCCAGGATTCACTGTAGTCCAAATAATAAGGGTATTTTTTAGAAAAACGTAGATTTGTTTTTAATGCCCAATATACAGATTTATCACTTGCCAGAGCTATAATTACAGATATACTTTAATCCACCTGTTCAGCGTTGTTATCCAAATATAATTAGGGTTTACATTAATTTCAGTTTTGAACTGACTTTAAGGAGGATGTTCATACAGGACTTCATTGCCTTGTATCCTGTGGAGAGCGGGTCCAGTGCAGGCTCCAGTGATGAAGTTTCTGGTTAATACAGAGTGGCTAATTGTGAGCTGAGGTAGCCCATTAGCTTGTTCCTATCTTAACGTTGTAGTTAGTAAACATATCTTCAACTCTTATAGGAATTATACAGTTAACAAAATTACATTAATATTTAAAAAAGCATGCTCAGGTAAATGGCCACTAACGCCCGACATACAAATCCATGAAAACAAAAGTAAAAAAAAATAAAAGTCCTTTTGTAAAAGGACTAGGGAGTAGCCAACATGATCCTAATCTTTAGATCTGGTGCATCCCTAACCTAAGGCATTCAGCCCTTTTTGCTATGAGACTGGCTCTCTCAGAACTATGGCAACAAAAAGAACATGCATGGAACTTCAAAAGGAGTGTGCTTATTTAGGTGGGTATGAGGCACTACTTTTTGTAAAGCTTGGCCCCTTCTTTAACTTCAATGAAGTTGAATCAATTTCATTGCGAAAAAGCCACCAATGAAGATAGGCACTGTGAGTATTCAAGGGGTAATTAGGGTGTGTTGAGCCCAAAGCAGAGGGAGGGGTTATGGTCATCGCACATGGGTCAGGTCGGAGGAAGCGGTGGGTTGGGGGGGAAAGGCATGTTCCGTGCCTAGCCATGGAGCCCATACTTGGTTGAAGATATGGCCTCTATCGTGGAAGTAGTACGTAATCTGCTCCATGGCGGACACATGCCAAATTTGCCTTTTGAGAGCCAAAAGGGATGGGGGTGAGGTATTTTTCCAATTAAGGGGTATGAGTGATTTGGCTGCTGTCACGATGTGGGCAGTTAATTCTTTGGAGAATTTGTCCAGGTCTTGAGGAGGGTAACACAAAAGGAATACCCAAGGATCTTTCGGGAGGGGGCTTCAAATAGGGTATTTAGGAAACTATGGACTGAGTCCCAAAAGGTGGTGATCATCTGGCAGGACCACCAAATATAAAGCATCTTACACCTGCGGCCACAGTCCCGCCAACAGTAGGGTGAGGAAAAGGGAAACATTTTATGGAGTCTTGTGGGTGTGTAATAACAATGGTAATACATTTTTTAGGAGGTTTCCTTAAGTTAAGTTGATATAGAGCATTTAACTATCCCCAGTCTCATGTCCTCCCAAGCCTCTTCATCCGGGGGAGGGCCAAGGTCCTTTTCCCATTCGTCCTTATGAGGATTTGGAGAGGGAAGGGCAGAAGTGAGAAGAATACTATAAATTTGAGAAATCATGCCCTTGTCCAAGGGATGTCGTCTACAAAGAGATTCAAAGGGGGTACGATCCCTAAGAAGATAGGTTGGTGGTAAGGATTGCAAGAAATGGTTAATTTTGAAGAATTCAAAGGGGCTGAGAATTTGGGACGGGGATTGGAGTTGGAGATGCATAGCGAAAGCCAGCAGCCCTGTTTGGAAAAATCCACTGGAAATTTAAAACCTGCACAAGACCAGTTACGGTGGGTCGTGTGCAATAACTTTTTGTTGACATTGTGCAGGAACCTGTGGAGGTGGTTTTTCTGTTTCTTGATTCCACCAGGCTATTCTAACAGGTTTGCAATTGTTTTTTCACGTGCGTAACATGTTCTGTTATACCTTAGAACTATCTCAGATTTAGTGGGCAGGATTGAGAAAATACTTTATGACTGTACACCGATCAGTCACAACATTAAAACTACTAACAAGTGAAGTGAATAACATTGATTATCTCGATTGAGCTCATGTACCACCTACCTAAACATTGTTGCAGACCAAGTTCACCTCTTCATGGCAATGGTATTTCCTGATGGCAGTGGTCTCTTTCAGCAGGATATTGAGTCCTGTCACACTTCAAAAATTGTTCAGGAATAGTTTGCGGAACATGACAAAGAGTTAAATGTGTTGACTTGGCCTCCAAATTCTCCAGATCTCAACCCGATCGAGCATCAGTGGGATGTGCTGGAAAAACAAGTCTGTGTCACGTAGGCCCCACATCTTGATGCCAAGACGTTAGCAAAAACAAAACATCTTCAGAGGTTTTATGGAGTCCATGTCTCGACAAGTCAGATCTGTTTTGGTGGCACGAAGGGGACCTACACAATATTAGGCAGGTGGTTTTAATGTTGTGGATGATCGGTGTAGATTAATCTACTCATAAAGTCATTAAAAGCTGTTTGTGTGCAGCCTTATTTTGTAGAATGCAAACCAATAGGTATTGCCATCAATGGCTGATCTAAT
This sequence comes from Mixophyes fleayi, assembly GCF_038048845.1. Taxonomy (NCBI): domain Eukaryota; kingdom Metazoa; phylum Chordata; class Amphibia; order Anura; family Limnodynastidae; genus Mixophyes; species Mixophyes fleayi. Next base: position 78,931,731 of record NC_134406.1, on the reverse strand, counting down.
TAGATGTGTCTATCACATTGTCTCCTTCCTCACACACACAGCTGTGTGTACATGATGACATTTATTTCCAGAAGTAAATAGTAGTTTGAAATCAGCACTGTAGATTGTGCTCATGTCATACACTAAATTCCTATTGACTGAATTGTAAATGTGTCAGAGGACTTTTCTAAATAACATAAATTAAATGGTTATTTAATGAGACCTATACTCTTCTCCCTCATAATGTTTTATTCTACATTGTGAAGCCCTCTCGAAATGTATAAGGTTTCCGAGACGAAAAAAGGAAAATCAATGTGTGTTATCCATAATCCAATGTCTGCCGTTTTGTGTGCAGATAATATCTCCCCGAGGTATTTGTGTGATGATGGCATCGCAAGCAGTGAAAATGTCTGTCATGCTGCATTAAGTGAGCACACACTTTAGGAGTCACAATCATTCCTTTTCTGGAATTTTCTCGACTGTTCTGTCGACGAGCCTGTCTTAAAGTTGCACCCATATGATATGTGCAGGTTAGAATGATATTCACATTAATATGACCCAATTGATAATAAAGTGGTTTGCACATCAACGTTATCAATAATGTATTTATGTATAATAACTGTTTGACAAGAATACCTGTATAAATAGTAAAAATACTCTTATCTTTGCTAATTAAAAACTATTATAGGTTTCATTTACCATGTTAGGAAATCTTTCATCCATGCCAAGAGTTACATCTCATAACTATGTTTCAGTCGCATTTGTGTTCAGTGTAAACACTATGTGCCTGATTTATTAAGGATCTTAACTTAAGAAACTTCTTATTTCAGTCTCCTGGACAAAACCATGTTACAATGCAAGGGGTGCAAATTAGTATTCTGTTTTGCACATAAGTTAAATACTGACAGTTTTTTCATGTAGCACACAAATACTTGATAGCTTATTTGCACACTGAAATTTAAAGTTTATATTTGTGTGCTACATGAAAAAACAGTCAGTATTTAACTTATGTGCAAAACAGAATACTAATTTGCACCCCTTGCATTGTAACATGGTTTTGTCCAGGAGACTGAAATAAGAAGTTTATTAAATTAAGATCCTTAATGAATCAGGCTCTAGATTCTATCCGTTTTATTTTAGTTGACCTCAGTCATACATTGCACTGCTCAAAATAGAACAATCCCGGCACCTGGCCTAACCCCAGCACCTCCGCCATGCTGCAGCCTTGTCACAGATAAAACCATCTCACGTGACACAGCTGTGTGACAGGCTGGCAGCTCTCCTTCCTCTCAAAGTGAAGTACGTCACTAAAGGTTCAAACCCTTCTACAACTGAGGTGTGCTTCTTTAACTTAAATCCTTTTGGCTACCTGTAAGAATATACATGCATAAGGTGCAAAGTATCAGATATAACCCAATCTGCATACAGATATAGGTGTACGCTTTTTTTGTGAGCATGCACAATACAAATCTCCATATATTGTGCTTAAAAAAAGGCTGTACGCCCAACAAGGCATGTGCCCTAATGTGTGCTTTTATGCCATGTGGTTCTGACACAGAAAATGCCTCCTCCAGTAGGATTCAATCTAAAGCAATAACATAAATAAATTGGACATTCTGTAAAATAAAAGCATGTAGCATCCAGTTATTCCTGTATTAATATTAAATAATTATACTTCAGTCCTAGTCCTATCATTGAATATATGATATATGGATTGAAATATCTGTCTTATTTAGCTTTCAGTCAAGTACTAGAATAAAACAAATTCTCTAAAAATTTATCTTTCTATTTATCTTAAGACATCCCTGATGATTACTTACTATTTAGTTGTAGATAACCTAATTTTCATGCACATACAAGATGTTGCCATGTAAGATTCTATATAATCTGTGTCTGTAGCCTATCTATATACAAGCTTTCCAGTCTTGATCAATTAAATTAGAAAACTGTATTTTCCTAAATATAAGGAATTTTGACACTCATATAGAATTTTCAAAAGTATGTCACATGCCTGTACACATGAAGCTGACCATGCCCAATTGCATAAAATTATTTTAAAAATATGTTCTACTTTGCATGATGTCAATGTTTTGCATCAAGTTCATAAAATAAAGATTCTTAAATCTCTGAAACCGCAGCAACTGTGTGTTTTTCAGTTATCAAGTAAATATTTCAGATAGAAGTCCTATTTCAAGTATTTGCAGTTATACTTGTAGTACCCAGTTTAATGATTGTAACTAGGCATCAACATATTGAGTTGACTTACTCTTTAAGGAATCATCGGGGAGCTACATTAAATTCCAAAATAATAAAACAATTTAAGGGCTCATTTAATAGCACAAAGCAAAGAAAACATGTGCTGTAACCCGTGGATTCCAGTCAGATATTAACAGAGGTAAAGTAAGTTAATATGTGTTATAGCACATAAAATCTAGCACTGTTTTACCAGAAGAACTCGATAGGGTCTGCTGTAGATCATATGAGTAGATCCAGTCACAACAGAGGTTTTTTTTTTATATTTTTTGTCAATTCCTAAGGAAAGTGTTCTGTCTCTAGTAATGATATACATAATATTAATATAGTATTATTATATTTAAATATGATATATTTCAAAAAGTGCAATAAATACAATGCAAGCGGCATTATACTGTAAAAAAAAAATGTCTCTTCCAACAAGGACTACTGTACTCTATATTAGAAAGCCGATATGTATTTTTATATATTTCCCAAATGGTTTGTACTTGGTATAATTGTAGTGGAAAAATGGGAGAATCAAGCAAGAATTCAGATAAGAAAATTAATATGTGTAATAATAACGAATTATTAATAATAACCTGTAATAAAATATATAAAAACTTGAAAATATGCACGCATCTAATATGGGGCCCAGTATTGTAGATTATCATTAGAGATGGGCGGGTCCAGGTCTCCGAGAACCGAACCCACCCGAACTTTGGGTATCCGAGTACCGAGCTGAGCAGCTCGATACTCTCCCGCCCATTCCGAATCCAAATCGAGGCCGAACGTCATTGTGACGTCGTCGGATCTCGGGGCTCGGTTCTCGCGATACTTCAACTTTATAAATACACGCCTCCACAGCAATCCATCGCCATTTGACAGAGGGAGAGAGCAGGGTGTAGTCATAGGCTAATTAGAGCAGGGACAGAGAATACAATATTGTTCTTGCAATTGCTCTAACCAAAATCGCTAGTGCAGAGAGGAGGATAGAGGTTTATTATTTTTTCTTCATATTTGGCACTCCCCAGCGCTTTTGGGGTGTCCCCCATAATTGTGCATAAATATTTCTGGCTGTCAAAAGTCATATCTGTCAGCAGTATCTACTAAATAATTTTTAGCACTCCTCAGTGCTTTTGGGGTGTCCTCCCTAATTGTGCATTAATATTTCTGGCTGTCAAAAGTCATATCTGTCAGCAGTATCTACTAAATAATTTGTAGCACTCCTCAGTGTTTTTGGGGTTTCCTCCCTAATTGTGCATTAATATTTCTGGCTGTCAAAAGTCATATCTGTCAGCAGTATCTACTAAATAATTTTTAGCACTCCTCAGTGCTTTTGGGGTGTCCTCCCTAATTGTGCATTAATATTTCTGGCTGTCAAAAGTCATATCTGTCAGCAGTATCTACTAAATAATTTGTAGCACACCTCAGTGCTTTTGGGGTGTCCTCCCTAATTGTGCATTAATATTTCTGGCTGTCAAAAGTCATATCTGTCAGCAGTATCTACTAAATAATTTGTAGCACTCCTCAGTGCTTTTGGGGTGTCCTCCCTAATTGTGCATTAATATTTCTGGCTGTCAAAAGTCATTTCTGTCAGCAGTATCTACTAAATAATTTGTAGCACTCCTCAGTGCTTTTGGGGTGTCCTCCCTAATTGTGCATTAATATTTCTGGCTGTCAAAAGTCATTTCTGTCAGCAGTATCTACTAAATAATTTTTAGCACTCCTCAGTGCTTTTGGGGTGTCCTCCCTAATTGTGCATTAATATTTCTGGCTGTCAAAAGTCATAACTGTCAGCAGAATCTACTAAATAATTTTTAGCACTCCTCAGTGCTTTTGGGGTGTCCTCCCTAATTGTGCATTAATATTTCTGGCTGTCAAAAGTCATTTCTGTCAGCAGTATCTACTAAATAATTTTTAGCACTCCTCAGTGCTTTTGGGGTGTCCTCCCTAATTGTGCATTAATATTTCTGGCTGTCAAAAGTCATAACTGTCAGCAGAATCTACTAAATAATTTTTAGCACTCCCCAGTGGTTTGCGCTCAGAATGGATTCAAAGCAGTCCACATATGATCTGAATGAGCAACCAGGTTCTGTCACCAGTCCTGATGTTAGTGTTCCCAGTACGTCATCTGGCCAAGGCGATGTCAAACAACAGAGTGTTTTCAAATTAGTGCAAAAAACAAAAACCAAAAAAAAATTTACTGTATTGAAGCGAAAAAGAAGTGTAACTGAGCAAAAGTTAAGTGACGATAAAAAAAAAATTGCAAGCATGCCATTCTACACACGCAGTGGCAAAGAGAGAATGAGGCCTTCACCTTTGGCTATTAGTGGCAGATCCCAAAAAGTTACCCAGCCTACAATTGGTGCACAACTACTGTTACGCGTCAAAGCCGAGCTGCAAGATAACAGTGAGGCATTACAGGAGAATATTTGCTCTGATTCACAAATGACAACAATCCCTGTGGAGAGTCCATCCAACAGTGGGATGTCTAATCGTGAGCATTCTGCTGATGTGTGCCTTAATAGCCCGAGTGTAGCCGGTGATACCCAAATTGAGGATGCCACTTTGGAATTAGAAGAGGATGAGGGGGAGATTTGTGTAGGCGACGAGGGCGCTAATGAGGATGTTGATGAGGATGAGGTTGTTTGTGTAAGTCCTGCACCAGTGGCAGCAATTCTGGCACGTGACAAGAAAAAGGCCATTGTCATGCCTGGGCATAAAACAAAAAAATCCACTTCTTATGTGTGGAATTATTTCTACCCAAATCCAGACAACAATTGTATAGCCATTTGTAGTGTATGTGAAGCCACAGTCAGTCGAGGGAGGGACCTTAACCATCTTGGAACCTCGTCTATGTTACGCCATTTAACGAGAGTTCATGGCAAAGTGTTGGGAAAAGCTGAAAGTTCTTCCCAAAAGAATACAAGCACTCCCTCATCAGCTAAGACCCTCCGCTCACCGACATACCGACGGCTACAAAATACACCCACCACACCATCCTCATCATTATCCTCAGTAGCGCTTGGAGTTAGCCCGGCATCCCACTTAAGGCTGGATGACTCCGGCACTATTATTGATTCCTCTGAAGAAAGCGTTAGTCCTGCTGCTGCTGTTGCTGCTGCTGGGGGTGAATCGTCATCCCAGAGGCAGGTTAATGAAATGAGCAGTGCTACATTTCAGCAATTAACTGTGTAACAATCATTTGCGAGGGGAAGCAAATATGACAGCAGTCACCCAGTCGCCAAGCGAATCACAGACGCCATGGCTGCAATGTTAGTGTTAGATCTGCGTCCAATCTCCACAATAAACGCAGCTGGTTTTTCACAGTTAATTGAGGTTTTGTGTCCGCGTTACAGAATTCCATCGCGACACCATTTCTCCCGTAAAGCTATTCCACAACTATACCAAAAAGTGTGTAAAAATGTAGAGATTGCGCTGAAAAATGCCATTCTGCCCACTGTTCACTTAACCACAGATATGTGGACAAGTGGAAGTGGCCAAACCAAAGACTATATGACTGTGACAGCCCACTGGGTTGGTCATTCACCTTCACCAGCAGGAACAGCAGCAGCATGTACACCACTACGTAACATTTGTCACAGGCATACACAGACTCTTTGTATCACCGGCTTCACTAACAGGCATACGGCTGACAATTTGTTACGCAAACTGAGAGATGTGATTGATGCATGGCTTATACCACTTGGACTTTCCCCAGGGTATGTCATTTCAGATAACGCCAACAATATAGTGCGAGCATTACAGCTGGGTGATTTCCAACATATTCCCTGTTTTGCTCACACCATCAACTTGGTGGTGCAGAGCTTCCTACGAAATAACCGTGAGGTGCAGGAGATGCTTTCGGTGGCCCGTAAAATTTCAGGCCATTTCAGGCATTCAGCCACAGCATGTAGGAGATTACAGCAGCTCCAAGAGCAGTTTAACTTGCCCTGCCACCAACTTAAGCAAGAGGTGGTAACTCGGTGGAATTCCACCCTGTACATGCTTCAGAGGATGGAGGAACAGCGCAAAGCCATCCAAGCATATTGCACAAGTCATGACATTAGGAAAGGAGGGGGGATGTATTTCACTCTTGCATAGTGGGGAATCCTTTCAGTGCTGTGCAAGGTGCTGAAACCATTTGAAGTTGTGACATGTGAGGTCAGTGCAGACTCTGCTAGTTTGAGCCAAGTCATTCCTTTAATTAGACTATTGGAAAAGCAGCTTGAGAAAATGAAGGAGGAGCTGAAAGCAAGCAATTCAGCAAAGTATGTTGGCCTTGTCGATCAAGTACTTAATTCGCTTCACAATGATCCTCGAGTTATTAAGATCTTGAACTCGGATCAGTACGTTTTGGCCACTGTGCTTGATCCAAGGTTTAAAACCTACATTGAGTCTTTACTTGTAAATGAGCGAGATGTGAACTTTTGCAAGGAGCTATTGCTCAGCAAGTTGGCCGCTGAACTGGGCCTCGGCTTGACGACGTGTCCTCCTTCACTTTCTCAAGCTGTTGCTCGTAAAAAATTAAATTTCCAAAAAAGAAGCAGGGAAGACACAAGGGGCAGACGAGAACAATTTAACATCTGGGCTGGTTTGAAGGATTTTTCAAAGAAATGTGTCACTTTGCCCATAACTCCATCCAATATGAGTATAAACATGCAAAGGATGGTGGAGGATTACTTTCAAGAGGTAGTTGATATGGAAATGTCAGACAGTCCCTTTCCTTACTGGGAAGAAAAGCAGGCCATTTGGAAACCCATGTACAAACTTGCTTTGCAATACCTAAGCTGCCCACCCTCCAGTGTGTACTCTGAACGAGTGTTCAGCACAGCAGGGAACTTAGTCAGTGATCGCCGTAGAAGGTTACTTCCCAAAAATGTGGAGAAAATGATGTTTATAAAAATGAACTACATCTTCCACGAGGAAGGCCTTCACCATCCAAGACATCCAAGCACTGACTGTTCTCTAATGGCGGATTCAAGCGGCGATGAATTGATAGTCTGTGATGATGACGTACACACTGATGAGGGTGAGGATTAAGCTGAAGATGATGCCGATAACATCTTTTTAAAACTTTCTATGTAAGTGTAGGGTGCAATCTACCCCCAAAGAGGAAAAGGACTTGTGGCATTTCCATATCACATACCATCTTGAAAGGCTGCTGTTAGGGCAATTTATCCTTAAGGGTAGGGTGTCATAGACAGAGTGACCCTAAACTGGCTTTGTCCATTTTTCATAATATTGTACAGTCTATAATGGCTGAATTTTTGGGTATTTTATACAAGTGGAGGGGGGCCTAGAGAGACAGAAACCAAACTGGCTTTTTCCATGTCAATTAATATTGTACAGTCTATAATGGCTGAATTTTTTGGTATTTTATACAAGTGGAGGGGGGCCTAGAGAGACAGAGTGACCCCAAACTTTCTTTCTCCATGTCAATTAATATTGTACAGTCTATAATGGCTGAATTTTTTAGTATTTTATACAAGTGGAGGGGGGCCTAGAGAGACAGAAACCAAACTGGCTTTCTCCATGTCAATTAATATTGTATAGTCTATAATGGCTGAATTTTTTGGTATTTTATACAAGTGGAGGGGGGCCTTGAGAGACAGAAACCAAACTGGCTTTTTCCATTTCTTTACATATTTAACTATAAGTGTAGGGTGTAATATACATTCAAAGACGATGGCTGCATTGCCAATATGCATAGATGGAGAGGAAGACAATCTGTTTTGTGTGTAGAATAGGCTTACCAACGAAGAATTAAACTGTTTTTTTGGATGATTTATTACCTCAACAATTAGATTACTTGTCTCTAAAACAGTTGGAGCACTAAATTGGGTTAATTTAGGCCCAAAAACATGGATTTTCCCAAAAAATAGCAAAACAAAACCAAACAAAACCAAAACCAAAACACGCAATGGCGGTTTTGCAAAACCAAAACCAAAACCAAAACACGACGGTAATCCAGATCCAAAACCGAATCCAAAACCAAAACACGGGGGTCGGTGACCATCTCTAATTATCATATTAATACCTAGGCACCGCACCTTGTACATTAACGGCGGGAGGCCAGAACACTGTCAGCTGAGATGTTGTCTAGAATCCCCAGATGTTTAAAGCAGTAGCTGTCAGTGGGAACTCTGCTACCAATTATATCAGCAGGACAACAGTAAGGGAATTGTAAGTCTCCAAACTCAAGTAGTTTGTAAGTAATTTCTGAAGCACACTCAATGCATGCCACAAAACACCTTGTTTTTCCACCACTGCGTCTGTATGGTTCACCCAGCACATCTTTGCACTCTCTGGAAATTATTTTTTTACTCCAGACCACTAAAGGAGGAAGGAATCTGGTGCCTGCGAGAGTAGAGGTGGACATAGCTGTGCCTCTCCACTGTCATTCCTTCCTGTATGACAGCGCACACAGTTTCTTACTGATCTATATCCTGCTTGTCACACCTTTTGGACATTCCGTACCCACTGTTTGAGTCTTTTCTTGCTCTGAAGCCCAGGAATCTTTAGTTACACCCCTGACAGTACTGCACTACTACTGTACTACTAAATGTGTCACTGGTTTCCTCTAACTTTACCATGTTTACTGCACTTTTTTAATCTCTTGACCTTACTCATCACTTCTTTATGGTCCCTTTTTCCCTCGTTTTAACAGCGGCATTAAATCAGTCTCGGTGGATGTTGGAGCACTACAATCACCATCATGTCATGTTTACTGAGTTTGGTTATAACATACTTTTTAGAATGTTAATTCCCAATACTCAAACAATATTAAATTGTAACATGTTATAAGAAATACATGATAAAAATCATGTCTAAATTGCAGAAAAATATGAATTTTCTTGTGTATTTGGTCAATATTAAAATAGGGATATTTCCAGTGGCAAAAATGACCAGGGTCAAATCTTTAAAACATAAATCCATAACTGAAAATTAGTAATGCACTTGGTATCCACGTTCCAGATATCAAAATGTGATAGCGGGCTTGATTAGGCAGGGAAGCATGCAAGAACAATTCTGTATATAGCTCTGAGTGAAACTATATGCACAATATAAAATACTTAGTAGCTAAAATGATAAATTAAGGAAAGTTATTTAAGCTTGTATTTTGTCTTACTTCAATTTCCGTATTCTTCTGGTTTTGACTGTGAACAAATTTCTCATACACATGTCCAGGTATTGCAGGCTTTACTTCAATAGAGATTATATTCAAACAGGATTATTTTCTAACAATACAGTGTCAGCCAGTATATAAAGGACAATATTTTATTGTGTATGAGTATTTTGGGTGTTGGCACAGAAGCGTTCTATGCGTTACTACTGATATCTCCCATGGAACCTGTGCCAATGCTCAGCTCTGTTTCATATCTCATGATTAAGGGCAGCACGGTGGCTTAGAGGTTAGCCGCACAACACTGGGGTCATGAGTTCGATTCCCAAACATGGCCCTATGTGTGTGGAGGTTGTATGTTCTCCCCGAGTTTGCGTGGGTGTCTTCCGGGTGCTCCGGTTTCCTCCCACACTCCAAAAACATACCGGTAGGTTAATTGGCTGCTATCAAAATTGACCCTAGTCTCTCTCTCTCTTTCTCTCGCTGTCTGTGTGTGTGGGTATGTTAGAGAATTTAGACTGTAAGCTCCAATGGGGCAGGGACTGATGCAGGCGCGGGCTGGCAAGTTTAAGCCCGGGGGGCGCACAGGCGGCCGCATCACATGACACGCGATGCGGCCGCGTCATTGATGACACGGCTGCATCGCGTGTCATGTGATGAGGCCGCCTGTGCGCTGATGCGGCCGCATCGCATGTCATGTGATGCGGCCGCCTGTCCGAAGGGAATAAATAGGTAATATTGCATCCGGGGGTGGCGGCGGCCGGCCCTAACAGCGGTTAGACTGAGTGGCCCGGGGGGGCGCTGCCCCCCTGCCCCCCTGCCCCCGGCCCAGCCCGCCCCTGGACTGATGTGAGCGAGTACTTGCCTTACCAATAAAAAAGGACCATCAGATTATTTCTATACATCAGAAAGGATATGTTAAAGTCATCATGGTTATTAAAAATATAGAACACATAATACCAGAAGAACTACTGACTCATTCATTTTCACTTATTTTTTTCTCCTGTAGGCCTCTCCAGCTGCTCTTGCAAAAAGTGTCCTGGCTGAAGTTCCAAACCAAGTTGTGGACTATTATAATGGCAAAGGGATCAAACCAAAATGTATGTCGGAATTCGAGTCTTCCAGGACACTAGGACCTTGAACTTCTCTGCACACTTTTGCAAAATCTCAAAATAACAATAATAATCATAATAACAATATATAGCACGTTTTAGTGATTTTTAACTTATCAATATATTTTTTCTTGCATGTATAGCTGGAAGCTTGGATCTGAATAGCAGTCGTATTGTTAAAGACTTTTTATGGGAAAAAAAAAAATAACAGCATGTCGTCTTGAAAAAAAAAAGGGTTAACTGGTTCTGTTTTTTTATACAGATTTGTTGAAATTTTGCTAAATTTCTTATCATATTTACACTATAAAACCTTTTGAAATAGATATTGAAAGTTCACAGCCAACTACTTGGATTCAACTGCTGGGAAACAAAACCTAAAAAAAAAAAAATTTTGTCCTTTTTAGAGGGCCCGTGCATGGTGTTGGTATTTTGCATGTCAGAAAAAAATTCCAATTTTATATTTACTAGTAAATTACCTCTTGCTACGAGTGGCCTACTTAAAATTTTGTAGACAATTTAAAAATAAAGACAAAAGTGGTATTTTGGTTTTGAAACCAATGTTTCTAACAGCAAATCGAAACATGCTAGATTTTTAATAGACTAATTCCATAATAATGTCACTTAATGATCTTCGTATTTTATTTAGTAAAACATTGTAATAAATGTGTTGTATTTACTTAAATACAACACTACTTCAATATAAGACAAAAGCCCAATGTTGGGAAGTGTTATCATTATTAATGTAACAAAAATCATTTTATGTGATATTCTAAGGAATAGGAAATATGCTGTATATAGAATTTGGAGCCTATGCCCAGTTAAATTGCATTTCATGTTTAAGTGCTTGATGAAAGCATTACACCAGTCATCTATTTGATCTTATGTTTTCAGCTGGTATCATGCATTGCTGACATCTAGTGACATTGCAATAGTAGTCACAACAGTCACATCTGCAACAGGTCCCTACAAAGCCCAGGCTGCGACCCTTATAGCCTACAACCTTTAGAAGGCATTATTTGCCATTAGGTTCATAAGCAGCAATAGGGCTGCCAAGTGCTGCTGCTGACTGTTACTGAGGTGGGAGCAGCGGGGCTACCGGAAGTTGGAGGTCCCTGTCTTACTCCTGGACGTTCAACATCAGCGCATGAATGATGGGGACGAGCAATGCAGGAAGGTTAAAAAAGAAGTGCATTTTACGTGTGGCTGATGTGTGTTTGATTTGAGCAAATCAATACATTTTTGATGTAAGATGTATGTGTAATTGATGCACTTGATTGATGTGAATTTGACATGTGACATTGATGTGTATTTTATGTGTGTGATAGATGTGTTATTGACAGGTGTGATCAATGTACATGTCATTAACATACATTTGACATGTATGTGATTAATGTGTGTTCACTATCTATGATCGTGAAAATGTCATATGTGATTAACATAAATGATATGTATGAAAGTTGGTGTGATATGACTAATAAGTATGGGTCATGTTTGCTGTCTATGTGATGGCAAATGTTTAATTGTATGTTACTGGTGTGTTTGTGATGCTTGCCTTTTGTATGTGTGTGTGGTAGGTGTTATAATGTGGTTGGAGTAATGTGGATGATGGTTGGTGGGATTAGAGGGCTCCAGCTAATATTTTACATCCGAATCCAGACATCTAGCTACACAACAGGTGACATCATTTGAACCTTTAGTTACAATAATTGTCCCTTCCTTTTAAATAATTACACCAAAATAAAATATCTAAGGTTTAGACTGTGCACATTTCCGGGTATTACAATACCCGAATATCGCTAATTTTCCTGAGCATCTCTATGAATTACCAGGAAAAATCAGCTAAGATGTAGCCCACGGATTGAGCGTTCTGGAGGCACTCTGCAGCACATTGTGGGGAATTGACTTCCCTCCTAACTGTTCACATGCATTAAATTATTTCCTCAATATCTATCAGGTAGATTTGAAGAGGAATAATGAGAAAAGTAACATTTAATTTGCCTTTAGTATGAAGTTATTTTGAAAACAAGCTATTGTGGCAAACAATTGTCTTTTAGACAATTATGGCATAAATACATAGATAACTTAACTTTACAAACATGCCTTTTGTCTTGTTTCATAGTGGGAGTAGCAGTTATTTATTTTATTCTAATTGTTATTATTAATACTACTACCACTACTACTATTATTATTATTATTATTATTATTTATATTATTATTACTTAGTGACATATATACGTGCATGTCACTTGTTCATTGTAAATGAATACAGCTAGATCCAGCATGTATTTCAGAAAGGACATTGCATGCAGTTGTTGCTATGGAAACTTACAGTACTTCTATGAAATGGACAGTAGAGAACAACCCTGAAAGCAACTGCTCCCGAAAATGTGATTTTCAATTGCACTAAACGATGGGTGTACACTTATTTGTTTTTAACAATATTTAACACATAACATATTTTGTTTACATGGAGTGAAAATGCCATATAAGTTATTTACGTTGAAAGCTCTAGACTTCATTGATACCCACCACTAAATTTCATTCCATGCATATTTTTGAAAGAGTATAATGTAGAAACACAACTTAGCAGATTTTGTTAACAGAACCACTATGGAAATAGTTGTATCTGTTGTACCAAAAGGTGAATTGTGACTATGCAAGGTGACCTTAAAATGCAGTTTTCCAACTGTAACTTAAATCACATTGTCAGAGAATTGTGTGCATTTTTAGGCGCTATTAATGTACATTTCTTTATGTATCCTGACAAAATAATAAAAATGTTGAACTATAAACTGAATATAGCTCAGTTAACAAGTAAATTGCATTGTGGCAACTCAGGCATAGGTGGACACTGCGTGATCACAGTTCTCCCTCTGGTACACTTATATTTCATATCAATGTACTAAACATTGTTTTCTTTGGTAAAGCATAAAAGCACATTGTAGCGTATAGGCTATATTATATGTTTTTCAGTAAGATTTAGCACAAGACAAACACAAAAAGCACAGAATGAAGATGTCAGTAGTCTGAAATTCTAGTTTACTTCTGTTTTCTAAGTAGTCTTAAAAGAAAGATTTATACTGTAATTGTTGAAAATTTTCAGCTTTATTGATGTCCCCTATAGAGCACTCTAAAAAGGAATGCACCAATGAACCCAGCTATATTTCTTTACCTTTAAATTATATATTTTTTCTCCTGCTATTTATAATGTACACTGCCGCAATAATCTGACATTTATAAACTCTTGAGTACATGACAGGCACAAATCTCTATTATGGCAACCTAGTAAACAGTTTAGGCCGGTGGTCGAAGTGGAAATTTAGAAGTGGTAATAAGGAAATTGTAATGGGAATGTAATACCCCATTCATACTGCACCAAAAAACTGTATTTTTGCCGGGGCAAGCCCAGACGACCCAGGTCGATGTGCATTATGAATGGTTCCAGGTCTAATTCCAGAGTCATCAGACCCGGGTCTTTTGGTGGGGTAATTTCCGGGTCTGCCCCGGGAAGCCTGCACTATGACTGGTGCGACCCAGGAGTCTCACCAGACACAATGTTAAAGTAATAAAAGCAAAAAAAAAACATCACAAGAGGAGCCAATCAGAGCTCCTCTTGTGATGTTGCCATGGAGACCCCGGGCAGACCCGTGTTTAGAATGAACGCGGTCTACCCTGGATTTCGACTCTAGGGGAGCCTCTGCCCCCCTCTGTCCCCCGGCAATAACCCGGGTTCATATACCCGGGATATTGCCTGGGCGGCATTATGAAAGTGGTATAAGTGAATGGAATTTGATAGTTTTACAATGAAGGCAGTAGGAGAAGTGGAGGTATGGCACACTACTGTATACATCCCCACTTCTACTTTGGCTAAGTGTTTAGTTGTCCTTAAACATGAGGCTCTGAATATTATATATGGAGAATTATCAAAACAGCAGCAAGACAAAATTATTATAGTGTAGCTTTTAAGCATACCACGATACCCTGGTTAAACTGTACTTTACAACTGAAACATGGTATGAGACATGATACAGACTACTGTAATCTGCTTTAATATGGTATCCTGAAACAATCATGAATGCATGTTAGTTGGTGCTACACATTACACTAATTGCTGTATGTTACTATGAAAGGCATTCTGTAAGAGTGGAGGGCTGTAAATGTTCTTGAATTTTGTTTTACACCATATGCTACCAAAAGTCTTTATTTAGGGAGTAAAATATACTTTTCTATTCTTTGAAAAAAAAGATGTAGTTTGCTATGATTTCTTCTGATAATGGATATTTTGTGGTCATTCTTTGTTCTCTTCAGATGTCAATTTTTAGTGTAAATATTCACTTGGAAAAAAATCATGTAAAAATGACTACATTAGGTGTATTCTGTAAAAGTGATGATTTATTGGGGTTCTGTCTGAACCACACCCACATTTATTAGCATAAGGAGAGGGAAAGTGGCTGTAAAAAATGGGTGTCTATCATTTTAGAGTATATGATACAGAGAACAACGCTCTAAAGACAACTAAAGGCAACATTTCCATTCCTCCTCTCTTAAAGACTATCCCCCAAAGTGATCAGTTACTAGTTGAAGGTGGTTTGTTTCACTTACTCTGCCTTGATATGAGAATTCTTTATAAAAGTAGATTTTGATGTGAGTTGCTGGATTTTAGTTCAGTGCATTCTTCTACTAAATCTGGCAATGGACCTCAATTATCAGAGCAGTCTTTTACTTCTGACTCGTGTAGCTCACTAATGTGTTCATTGAAGACATCATTTTATGGGTCGATTTCTGTAGCAGCAACACTCAATAGACCCTAACAAACTGATCAATTTTTTTTTTGATTGTTATCATCTGGATAACGAAGTCACACCTAACAAAACTATGTTCATTAAATAGAGGTAAAAGCTCTTACTAAAATGTCATTTTAATAAAGTGAGTCTACATCCTCAGAATGGAGCTGCCGCCTTCCTAATCTTTAGAGACTTACAAGCTGTTAGCAAATACTTGTGACTTTTTTTCTCAGTAGGAATATAATTACACGTGATTTAAATCTGTATATAGCTATTTGTGTCTTGTATTTCATATACTTTGGCATGCTGAATTTTTATGTGTCATATTAATATTGCACTATTTTAGGCTTTTCTACCCTATTGCTGCAGATTTCTAACTAAGCTAATTGTAGTATTATTTCCTGTGGTGAACTATGCAGAGGACCAGCTGGTGATTGACAATAATAAGTACGAATCTGCAAGCACTTTTATATCTGTAGAGATAGATCTTGTACAAATGGTTGTTTTACATATTGGTCTAACAGAGAACCAAACCTTGTGATACAAACAGTTTAATAGTTTCTATAATGTGAGTCTAAATCTAGAAAATAAAATGCTTATATTAAACTTCCATCTAAGAGGGGGTTATGTATTGCCTGAAAGTGATAAACAAGTGTTTCACTTTTTCTAAATATTTGGATTATTTTTTCTTCCAAAAAAATGTGATCTATAAACAGGTGAAGAGAAATATGGTGATGTTAAAAGCAGGGTATGATAAAAGCTAATAGTTTACACTAGCCAAGTTTTAGTTGTGCAAATAATCGCTTAAGAAAAATGTCATGGTCTATAACTAATGGATAGATCATGTGACTTGTCACATGATTAATTGCACACATTTGCGCAACTGCAAATGTGACTTATCTCATGCAATCAATCACGTAACTTAAATTCACTATTGTAGCACTAGCTTTAATAAGTAGGGTTTAATAAATAGGATTTTAAAGGCATCTTTAAAAATACTCAGACATAATCAAACAGTGGAAATGTTTCCTGGACCAGTAGTCACTTTGAAAGGCAATATTAGTTATGTAATTAGCATGCACTATTTTTCAAATATACATTAAGCTCACAATCAATGTTCATTGTGTGCCGGAACCCGGACTTATCTGCATTTCAATTTATGTCTACCGCTTGCAGGGGCGCACGGAGGATTGTCGGGGGGTGGGTTTCTCCCCGCCGACCCAAAAAAAAAAAAAAAACAGAGAGAGAGCCCGCGCATGCACAGCAGCTCCGTTTCGCCAGCGCTGTCATTAAGGAAAGTAAGGCAAAAAAAGGAGTTAGTTTTTGTCTTGGAAAAACAGTCAGTATTTAACTTATGTGCAAAACAGCATACTAATTTGCACCCCTTGTATTGTAACATGGTTTTGTCCAGGAGACTGAAATAAGAAGTTTCTCAAGTTAAGATCCTTAATGAATCAGGCCCCATGTTAGAATGCAAGGGATGCAAATTAGTTTATTATTTTGCACATAAGGTAAATACTGGCTGTTTTTTCATGTAGCACAAAAATACTTGATAGCTTTATTTTTAAACTGAAAAATTGATTTAGGACACGCCCTACCCCAACTATAAATCTGTCCCCACATTTTAAATTTACCTCCCCCTCCAATGCAACATGGTTTTGCCAGGTGCAAAGTTACTCCTTTTTTTTGCCTTACTTACCTTAATGAATCAGGCCCCATATATATTTAAGTCACCAGCAAGAGACTGATGCTATTATCTGTTTTCATGCTCCCCCTCATTACTACAGTTTTATAAAGATTAATGTTTCCTAACGTCAGTCATGAAGCCCCCAATGTTTCAAGATTAATTTAATCACAGCTAAATCAATGAAAATCAGTTAACCACTCCTTAGGTCCCTACTGCCTATAAACAAAATCATATTGCTGTCATGGATCTACCTACTGATTAAGGAATGTTGGTAGTTGCTTATATGTGTTTTGCTTTTACTGTTTATTCTGCCTATTTTTCTCCATTTTGAACTATTCACTTTTTTCCCATCAGTTTTAGAGCATGTAAATATATCAGGTCATGTTTTGTGTTATGTTGGGCTTTTTTAACGCCCAATTTCCACCATCCACCATTCACCTAAATGGCGCTATATGCCATATGCATAGAAACACCTGCCCAGCAACAAAGCAAGCTTGGTAACTGTACTTCAATATTGTCCAGTACTGTGTGTGTTTTCATAAATAGCCAGTGTTAGTGCTGTTTCCTTAATATAGTGGTAAGAAATCCCACAAAACTGTACAATTATGGAGATAAATTTAAACATACAATGACAAAACGGGGGCATTTATTGAAGCAGAAGGTGAGAGAGCCCTGCTCTCTAGAGCGTACAATGTACATAGATTGTGTGCACTGGTACATAAGACAACTACCACTGTTTGAAGCTCTAAAGCAGGTTTTGATACACTGTGGCTCCACGGCTTTCTTGGAACTGCTGTATCACAACTGGAAAGCTGTAGGTTGTATACACTTGCCTTAATAAAAGATGAACTCCACCTAGTAAACAACAACACATGTAATATACACAGCATACATCTCTACTATGCTGTTATTCCACCATACTTGTTCGCAATTTTGCTGTAATGCACATACTGTCTGCAGAAGCTGTCTTAGATTGCTTGTTGCTAAAATTTCCTGAAGCATAAAAAATCATAAAGGTTAGATGGAGTTATGTAATGCGCTAATTGTGCAGCTTGTGAACTCAATTCATGTATCCTTATCCTACATCATTCTAAGTCAGCTGTAAGTCACTTAGAAAACCAGCACAAATGTATTAAAAGAAAGCCCTGCATGCAAAAAAAGCAAAAAACGAAAAAAAAAAAAAAATAGTTTTAATTGTTAATAGCATGTTGTTTTTGCTTATATTAGTCTTTTAGCCGAGTGCATTGGATTGCCAAATGAAAGAGAGATATTATAAGATAAAGGTACTTAAATGTATAAAAGTCACTTTTGAATTGCACCTTGGAACTATTTTGGACCAGAACTAGGGCCAGTAAGTTTACAGTTTCTTCTAGATTTAAGATGACCCTTCTAGGTTCTCCAATCCTTTATTCCACTGTAGGATTCCTCTGAATGTACTGCAGTCTGTTGTCAAGTTCAGTGAGCAACACATTTGTATTCTTTTTTGTGGTTTTGATCCAATTACATTTTTGCATGAAACAATACCTTGATGAACGTTGGCATGGAATATTTTTGTGAGGTTATTGAAATGCCTATGTTTTTTTCCATGTAAATAAAGCATATAAAAAGAAAAAGAAAGCATAGTATGAATATATTTAAAAAGTCTAACATACAATGTGGTCTCTGGCTGACTTTTTTTTTCTATTTTTCTTTTTGAAAAACTATGTAAGGAATCTTCATTTCAATGGGATGGCTGTAAAAGCACATTTGAGGATACTGTGCAATTTTGGGGGTTATATAATACTGTGACAAACAAAGATTTACAATAATTTTACATTGTTGGATTTTATGAATAAATGAAGCACCTGATAATCTGCTTGTGTGATGTCTTTTGTAATTTTCTGTTTAATGAAGTGTGAAATTTGTTCCGTATTAGAACACGTAGGGATGATAAAAGTCAGTTGAAAAGGTGGCAGGAACATTAGTATAGTTTAATTAGTGTAATATTAAAAGTGCATGAGTTATGTTTACATAAAACCACCCAGTATTTTTAAGACATAAAACATAGATATTATTATTTTGTGTTGAAATCCTTAAAAGAAAATCCCACTTCTATTAATTAAATACGAATTCCATGTAGTGAAGAGGGGTGTTCCCAGAGAGGGTGCCCCTTCTTTTTACTGTCCATGGTGGCATATTTAATTAAAGAAAACACTAGTATTTTTTTTTTATAATTACATTTCAAGGAGGTGGGTCTGCACATTCTAATTTCCAAATATATTAAAAGGTTCTGCACAGCTGTGAAAGTACAATACACAATCCAAAATGCAGATGCAGGGGCACACTTTAAGCGATAAGAAGATATTTCTATATAATTAAAGAAAGGTATATGTCAAACTCCGCAGTAATATAAACACTATAACATAACTTAAAGAATAAACATGAGGTTCTCGTATAGATCAAACTGTGGACAGCCATATAACCATACTTGCCAACTCACCCGGAATGTACGGGAGACTCCCGCAGTTTGCGAGAGTCTCACGGACTCCCGGGAGAGTGTGGCAATCTCACGCATCTGCCCACTTTACTAGGAAGTGCCCCACTTCCTAGTGAAGTGGGCAGAATTAGGTCGCGTTTGGCTACGCCCCCGCTTTCAAATAACGCGTTTGTGTCCCGATGTCATGGGGGGGCGGGTCCAAAATGACGCGCATTTTGGAGCCCCGCCCCCCTTCACGACCACCTCCTCAGCAGGCTCCCGGAATCCAAGATTATCAAGTTGGTACATATGCATATACTACAGCAAAGTGGCCTCAGATGGGTACTTACACTAACGATTCATAGATTTATAACATGGGACTTGCATCAATTAGTGGCTCTAAATTACAAGTCCAACCAAGTATGCAAACCAATACTAGGTAACCAGTGCTCCACGAAATAAAAAAAAAAGAAGAAAATTTATTACAAAAAAAGCAGCAAAAAATATTGCAATACTTATCAAAGGAGCATTGTGCCAGAAGATGCCCAACAGCTGTTTCGGTGCTAACACCAGTACCTTCCTCAAGTGCTGCTTTGTCAAATATGTTACACAGAAGATTGAGTATAAATACACGCAAAATCACATCTTAATCCTATCCTGAATTGTACACAAGAAAAAAGTGTTGCCTGGCAACCTATGCAAACAGATACTAGTGCATATACTATAAGGGCGATAATGAGGCTAAGAACGTACAATTCCTGAGCACTGGCTAGGTAAGTGCTATTGCACTCATTAAGGTAAATCATTGAGGATTCAAAGCACATTAAAAAGAAGTGTAGATTAGATATGTGATGCGATCTGGCCCCATTAACATATAAAAACCCCATACAATAATCATATATAAACATGTGAACAAGAAAAGAAACAAATATGTATCAACAAAAATAATAGATGGACAATAAATATGTGATACAAGCCAAATTACTGCAATAAACTATGTTATAGAAAATATAATAAACTGGAGGCCTCATTGAGGCCACAAGGTGGTTTAGAATTTAATTGATAAATTCATCATGCCTCTGCTTGCAACAAAATTATGTTGCGGTCTACACCTCTGGGCAAATGAGAAACCTGTTATATAGGTTTAAATAGAAAAATCAGTAATTTTATGATCCATGTGAACAAAATGTTTAGCCACTGGAGGGGTACTCAAATTGATTTTCTGGAAAGCTTCTTTAGTGGATGATCTGTGAAGAGCTATACGTTATTTTAGCATCCTCGCCATTTCCCCCACATAAATGATAGGGCATGTGATGATATAAATCACAAATGAGAAGTTGTTACAGATGAGAAATGTTACAGGTGAAACCATGTGTTATCTTGAAAGAGACTTTGGGGTTATAAAAGTCCCCCACCATCATGTAACAGTTCACGCACCCTGTACATGTATTGCTCTTCTTGATGTAGAGGAGTGTGATGACACCCATTTTTTAATTGAAAAAGTATCTTTATTGTGTATAATGGTACAAAAAACATACATTACATTACATTTAAGTATACTGTGTGCATAAATCATACTTTTTAGTACAATAAGACATAAGGTACAAGATATTACATCCTACACTATACATCAAGTACTGCACTAACCATGCATCATTTAAGCAACATAACAGATTCAAATAAGCAATGGACTTGATGGTATAGGTGGTTGAAGGGGGGTAGGGGGGGTTTACAGGCCCAAAGCTTTATTGAAGGATAGACACATAAGAAGAGGGTGAATAAATTAAGGCATGACATATCAACAAAACTTCAAAGATTGATCTGGGAATGGGTTGGAAGGGGTGAGGGAGGGAAGTCACTGGCCCAAAGCTTTATTGAAAAAACAGATACATGGGGGTGAATGAGAAGAGGGAGACAAAAATCAATCATCATCCTCTTTCTCAGGACTGACAATGGTGTTGTAGTCTCTTAGCAGGCTGTGGATTAGCCTGCAAAAGTCCTGGATGGTCATCTTTTCTCTTTTGAAAATGAGGTGGTTCCTGGCAAAACATATAGCATCCTTAAAACAGTTCATAAGGTACCAGGCCTCCTGGATTACCACAAGAGTGTTGGTCCCAGGAAATAATCTGTAATATACAAAATTGTATGAAAGGCAAGTCCTGGGCACACTGTCCTTAAGTTCCTGTTCCTAAGCATCCAACAGTTCCTGTGCAGTGGGGCAGTCCCAAAAACTATGCTGAGTTGTTTCCCTTCTGGTAATACAGAAGGGGCAGAGAACATATCTGCACAGGTTCCGGGACTGCATGAATGTCCTAAGAGGCAAACCCCCCCTGGAAAGCCATCCATGCAATGTCTTTATGTCTATTAGTCAGCCTATTAGAGGCCACATTCTTCCACACATGATTTGCTGTAGCAACAGGGAACCCTGGAACAGACTCTATAACATTTATAGCTTTGATGAGCTTGTGGACTGTTTTTGACTTCCTCACAAATTGTCCAACATCCAGGTAAAACCAAGGTGTTAGTCCAGTTGTAAGGAAAGGAGCTGTCACACTTGTCCAAACCAAGAACCCTCCAAAGAGGGAGCAGGAAAAGGCAGGACATGGACTTTCCAGCAGAGTAAGTGTTCTTTTTGATAAGAGTCCTGTGGATACAATTACAAATAAAGTAGGCTCTGGACCCAGTGTGGTAATGCCTCTTATCTTTGGATTCTGCCTGATGCACATCATGAAGAGCTCTATACAACAAACAAAAAGGAGAGGTGAAAGAAGGCAGCCTTATCTGACCCCAGACAAGACAGAAATGGCAGTCATCCAGCCGCTCACCAACACTGAGCTGTAAATATCAAAGAACATAAGGTTAACATATGAACAAAAGATTTCTCCCAAACCAAACCTGCGAAAAAGCCCTAAACATAAACTCACAAGAAACACGATCAAAGGCCTTCTACTGATCAAGACTGACCAGGGCCATCTGTGCATGGCGATCTTTGCTGTAATGAACCGTGTCCCTCAGCAGCACAAAGCTCTCTGCAGTCCTGCGACCAGAAATTCCGCAAGTCTAATCTGAATGAACAATCTGCAAAGTGACAGCTTTTAGCCTATTGGCTAGTACCTTAGCAAGAATCTTGTAGTCCATATTCAGGAGAGCGATGAGGCTCCAATTTTTAAGGTCACATCTCTCCCATTTGCACTTATAAAGGATCATAATCAGTCAATCCCTCAGAGTAGGAGGCATTCTGCCCTCCACCATCATCTCCTTGTACAGCTCTAGCAGGTCTGGGCCAATGAGGTCCCACAGCGCTACATAGAACTCCACTGGGAGACCATCACTGCCGACAGATAGCAGTTCCTCAATGCCAGCAAAGAGAAATACAAGCCCCAATCAACAAAAAATATCGCAATAAGAAATACAACAAGCACATAAGATAAAAAATAACACAGAAGGGTAAGCACAATCTTAGAGCACCACAACATACATATCACTGTGCACTGTACCACAGAACCTCCTCTGAAAACCAACCACAGGGCCGGAATGCCTGACAACTCCATAAAGGCAGCAACTAACACATCCACACACCAACACAAGCGCAGACGTCAAAGGGGACTCCCCTAAACGATCCCCCTGCCATCTATCTATAAGGGGCATTGTCCTTCATACTATTAATGAAAAGACTAATAGTTTTCCTAGGAATCTGCAGGATCAGACTACAGAAAAGGTTAAGTCTGCATGCTCTTACACACACACACACACACACACACACACACACACACCACAGGAACACAAGTGG